>NW_015548255.1:607102-611346 GCF_001515605.1 Sinocyclocheilus anshuiensis
GTTGCCTGGGAGAGTAGCCTACAACGCCGGTGTCTCTTTCTATAAAGTTGGGCAATTCCAACATTGCAAGGACAGTCTGGCGCTTCTGACTCACAGCCTGTAAGTACATTTTTTATATTTAAAGAATTTGCCACTGATGATTCAAATGCGAGTAGCGCTTGTTATTTGTCGTTTCTCCGATCATAAATGCAGACATGGTTTTATGTTTACGCGGCGCGATACGCAACGCAATGCGTAAAAAGACATTTATATAATAACATTTATCATTATAATCAGTAATTATGTCCCCACTGGATGCAACAAATGCCTCGTTTATAATGGGTTTTATTGTTTTTGTCTCGTCATGCTGGGACATGGCATCACAGTATGGTAAGGGGAGTAACATTTCCTTCACATGCTTGAGGAATTCGGCCAATCACAACGCACTGGATAGCTTGCCAATCAGCGTATAACCTCGCTTTTCAGAATGATGAGCTTTGTAAAAATCGACGCGTTTCAGAAAGGCGGGGCATAGAGGAGCAACAATAATGTACATTATGTGGAAAATAATGTGTTTTTTTAACCCTAAACCGCATAAACACATTGCATTACACCAAAAACACAAAATAATGTTCTTTTTAGCAACGTCATATGACCCCTTTAAATATTTTGAATTTTGAGCGGCTTTTTAACTTTGTATGCTACTTTTTGGATGCTACTATCTACCCCAACACTGTTATATCAGACATATACATATAAAGAGAGACATATCGCTCTCTTTCCTTCATTCTCTCTAGTCTATCTCTCTCTCTTTCTGCTAATGGCTGTGGCCTGTTAAAGGGGGCGGTAGAAGGGTCAGCCTGAATTTTTTATCCCGATGAAGTGCATGGCCGCAGAGTGGCTTTGAGTCATGCACTCTGTCCCTCATGAATAAAGCACACACACATACACTCAGACAAGAGCTTGTCCATTCACCTCTGCCTCGCTGCCTCACCACGGGCATCTGATGTGCCTTATCAGCGTATTGACGCATGGCTCAAATTGTTTTATGACCGTGTGGAAGGGGTTTGTTTCCTGGTCTGAGCTTTGATGTCTGTCTCATTATCATTTTCACCCACCCCCTCGTCTCAATTTTGTTTTCTTACATTTATACATCTCTGTGGCCTTGGCCCTCAGCCCTGATGGACATGTCACCTCTCTAGCAGCAACATGTACTGTAAACGAAGATACTGAAAATGAGACCAAGCAGCAGATTTCAAGCCCAAAGGTTAATGTGAAACGAGATAGATGGGGACAATCTTTCCATCCGGGTCATTCATTTATGCTTTATGAACTCTGTGAGATACTGGTCTACCTCACTGCCCTCTGGACACTAGCGATAATTCCATTTAATGTTATAGTTAACCCGAAAATGAAAATTCTGTCACAGTTTATTTAATTGTTAGTTGTTCAGATCTGTATGACTTGCTGTCTTCTGCAGAACACAAAAGAAGATACTTTGAATAATGTTTCAACTGTATTAGTCAATGTAAGTCAGTGTGGTTCAAAACAACACTGGACCCCACTGACTTTCACGGTAAAAAAATAAATTAAAAAAAGCTGAGACTCTTTCTTTAATATCTTTTTTTGTGTTTTACAGAATAAAGTCATACAGGTTTGGAATGAGATGAGGGGGCGTGTATTGATGACATAATAAAAATTTTTTGGGTAAACTATCCCTTTAACTACTTTAGCTTGCAGGGAATTCCTCTTTGGCTTCAGATCCGTCACTGATTTATTATAAATTCGGCTGTATTTATGAGAAGCTTTAAATTAACATGTAATTTCCTGGTATAAGCTCCAGTATTATGGATCAGGCCGCCAAAACATGCGTCTCCAGGGAGAGAGAGTGAGTGAGAGCAGACCCGGAGTGTACGAGCTATTGAGACGAGGGGCAGCTCTGCAGGCCGCCCGCACTCTCACCAGCCGGCCATGTGCCAGTCGGGAGGAATGCAACAGCACTGCCTTGGCTGCTCTTGAAACAGTGCTCTGTTTGTGTGTGGCCTCATGTCCCCGCTGCGCTTGATAGATGTGCTCTTGAAGGCATGGATGTCACATGTTCTCCCCAGACCCGGTGGACATGTCACACAGCTTGGGGCGGCAGTCAGGAGGGTGGTGTGATGTATCGGGTCAGCTGGAGTTCTGTAGGGTTTGGTGTCCTCACACTCTTGGAAAAGTTTTGTCGAGTTTTACATCTTCACCCATCTTCCTCCAACACACACATCTCTGGTATTAGTCGCTGTGGTTTCTACGTCAAATTTGAGGCATGTATGTTATGGCTACGCTGAGAGGTTTTGGAGTGAATCGGGGGCTTGCTGGAGAGTGAGTCACAGAGTTCCTTTGGGAATGAGATAGGGAGTGTTTGTTGGCTTTGACATGGTTGCTGGGTTTCACTCTCTCTGGCCTTGGCTGACATTACCTTTAGTTCTTGCCCTGGCAGATCCAGCCCATTCGTCCTGCCCTCCCCACCCCCATCCTCAGGCCGTACCGAAATCCTAGAAAGGCAGGAGCAACAAAGAAACCCAGATAGCGAATGTTGAGGGGATTCTGGGAGTGGAGCATGGGGAGCGCGAAGACAAAAACAGGTCGGGAGAGACGTAAGAACAGGAATTCCACTGAAACCTGAAATGGCTTCAACGGAAAAGCCAAGCTTATTTATGCGAGATCGCACTTGAGGCTATTTTCCAGGAGGGTGGCATCCTGCCGTAACCTGTTTAGCAGTGATAGGCCACATGCTATTAGCATCCGAGTCCTACCGGTATCTGAGGCCGGGTGAATTTATGTGAATAGCAATTTAATCTTCTGGTTTTAATGGGATATAAAACCCCTTCCCGGACAACTGTCCTCTAATAGGTCTTAAAAGTTGTTTGTTGGTGTCGAGATGGGGGTAATTAGTAGACCCATATCTTTGGGAGAGGGCGTCGGTGGTCGGGCCCTGGCTCTTCCTGCGTGGCCGGCCGATCTTTTGGGCCTGGCTAAAAGGCACTGGCCACTCCTCGAAGGGAAGCATTTGGAGGGTTTGTGACCGCTGCGCTCAGGGGGGTGGAAGGGAAATTAATGGCACAGCACTTAGAGTATCTCTGATGGGAACATTAGCCACATTAGACTGCTCTCAAAATGCCCTAATGGAGCACTCACACTCGAGCACGCACACACCACTAAAATAAGGATTGCAAATAGTTTTCTGGAACTTTTTAATGTGTGATTTATATATTTCTGTAATTTGCCAGCTGCCCTCTCCCTTGCCTCTTAAGTAAGAAAAAACAAAACCAGGATGGACGGTAATTTCTCTGGACGAGATTGATGATAAGAGACAGCGGTAAAGCGAAGGGATCTTCAACACCTCACAGTCTCCTTACATGCCCTGTCTTTAAATCAACTCCTGTGCAAAGACCCACTACATACTCTTGTCCATTGCTTCTTCTTTATCGTTCCCATTCTGCTTCACCATGTGAGGAGCTACTGTGGGCTTCCTTTAAAGGTGGTGTATATGTGTTTTGGGGGTGTTTGTTTGGTGCTAGTGGCAGGGCCTTGGTGTTTGTGTAAATGTCAGAGGCTGTGTCGTTATTGACTGCTCTGTAACGGCTGTGTGCCTCTGTGTTCTCCTACACAACTAGCCCCAGGCGGCCTGCTGCTGCAATACAGCCTTTCTTCTGACGTTCATCAAACTGCTGCTTCTTTCTCTCCCTCTACCGTTTTCTCCCTCCCAACCCCTGCTAGCCTCTCACTTACTTTCCCGCTCTCTGGATATGTTCTTTTTAGGGCAGTGCCCAGTAGATGTGTGCTTGTCCACTCTGAATAATTTAGAGAAATTTTTGTCCTCTTGTCAGACACAGGCCTGAGTCGTGAGGCAGAGTGAGTGGTCTATCTGTTTGGACCTTCTCTCATCGCTGTTCATTTTCACCAAGCCTCACCAATGTAGTCTGCTCACTGTGTTCTAACATAAGTCTCTTATGTTTTTTTTCTTTTCTTTTGGTTACATAGTTTTTTTTGCATTTCTTGTTATTGTGTATATACAAGTAAATGCAGTGTAAATTTAAAGTGTGAACTATTTGTGTGTGCATTGGTCCCGACATACATAAATACAGTAATTTAATATTAAAAAGACTTTAAA
Organism: Sinocyclocheilus anshuiensis; assembly: GCF_001515605.1. Taxonomy (NCBI): domain Eukaryota; kingdom Metazoa; phylum Chordata; class Actinopteri; order Cypriniformes; family Cyprinidae; genus Sinocyclocheilus; species Sinocyclocheilus anshuiensis. The sequence goes on from NW_015548255.1 coordinate 611,235, forward strand.
ATAATATATATAATATATTATTTATTATATTATTATATGATGTTTTATATATATATATATATATAGTACATATACTGTATATATATATATATATATATATATATAATTTTAT
>NW_015548255.1:611403-629979 GCF_001515605.1 Sinocyclocheilus anshuiensis
CATAACGTGATAAATACCAGGTACACACACACACACACACACACACACACACACACACACACACACACACAGGATCCTCACACCTCTCTCTGCATATCTGTCAGCTCTTGTAGTGCAAAGGTCAGTGGCTCCAGGAGGCACTTATGCGAATAAACTTTTTTATGGCTCTTTCACCCCCCCTTACTGCCATCAGAATCATTGAGGGGATTTTACTGTTGACGGGGCAGCAGTTACAGTATATATATATATATGTGTGTGTGTGTGTTAAAAATGTCCTTTTATCGATTGTTGCTCTTGGTTGAATATATTTGAAGACTGTTTTCTAATACAGAGAGAAAGAGAGAGAGAGAGAAAATGCTGAGAGATGAAATGGTGAAACTGGCTGAAGCCTACACAGTGTTTTCCAGTCAATGCGTTTTTGTTTACGTGCACAAAATTTTACATATTCTGATTTTTTACATATTCTGGTTTTATTCTGAAACATATATTTACAGCTATTGAATATTTACATATTCCTGTTGCAATTAATAATTAATATTTTTAATTTGTTTTAGCACAGTAATCAATTCCAAAAACGGCTCTGACTTACAGGTTTAACTTTTCCTTTTGTTCTTTTCTTTCTCTTTCTCTCTCATCAACTCCCCCCCTCCACCCTGCCCCTTTCTGAACCCATGAGGTTGAGTCAGTGCAGACCTGCAGCCAGATAGTGGAGAAAAAAACATTTCCAAAGACAGTCTGGGCTGGGAAAAACAAACACCTGAAACTGAATGAAGAAGAGCAAAAGAGAGAGATACCAGAGACAGTATAATGGGGAGAGATGGACCACTTGTAGGAAAATGTATAAGAAAAATCATAACGTTTAATATGGCAGTTGTAAGACCTGGCTTTCAGTTAAAAGGGCCAGTCGGCTTTTAGAATAAATTCTAGAGTTCACATGCAAATGATCTAAACTAGGGCTTTCACAGTATCATATTTTCACTACACAGATTACTTTGGCCAAAAGAATTCATGATAACATTGTTATTTCAACCTCTAAACGGGCTGTTGCGCATTTTTAGTAAGCTCCTCGCAGGTGAAATTTCAAGTAAATAATAAACAGACCTAGAAGTTTATTTCATTTATTGCATTAAGATTTATGAACACACACTGGCACAAAGTTAGTGGATATTGTGTGTATAATGGCAGCTTCTGGCAGCAAACTAGGCGGCAAAGAGACACGGGCTAGCTCGGATGATCCGAGGGGGAATCACTCTCAGCTGAAATGTTCAAACAATCGCTCGAATCCATGAAAAATGAAATTTGTGTTAAGATTGAAAGTGCAATTAGTGGTCTACAATCAGACATAAATGGTGTTAAAGAAGAGTTGACTTTGGCTGTTGCCACAATACAGCAGTCGCCTAGTTCACAAAAGGAGCGTATGAGAGCCGTTGAGGACTCGACGACGGCCGCGAGTGATACTCTCGTGTGCCTTGTAACTACCATGGCCAAACTTCAAACCTAGGTTAACTCTCTATCTTTAAAGTGCAAGGATTTCAAAAGCAGATCAAGCTGATCACTGTTTCAAACTTTCCCCACGACCTGTTGATCTTGGAAGAGAAGCCGCTGTTCGATCGAGCTCATAGGTCACTCCAGCCAAAGCCCAAACCTGGACAGCCACCAAGGCCCTTCATTATTAGGGTCCACTTCGATTCGTCTTTCGTCATCCTGCCATAATTTTTTTTTCACTCGTAAAAATCGCTGTTTGTTTTGCACCATGCGTTGGTCTGTAGTCTGTCTATAGTTTGATTTGAAACTGATTTGACTTGATTCTAACCATTTTGCCATTCATGGCATTTTTGGCATCATGGCATGGTCTTGCATACACCTGGTTGAGGGAGGTGTTGGAGTGGGTGGGGTTTACAGGTTTGGTGTTTTTCAGAATAGTTTATTTTATTATTTTTTCTCTCTCCTTTTCCTACTGTTGTGGCTATATATTATGCATTGCACAATCCATTCTTTTTGTTCATTTTCAACATCTCTGTATATATAAATGTGAAAGGTCTTGGCCGTCCTTCTAAGCTTAACAAAGTGATAACTCACCTGGATGGCTTACAAGCTAAAATTGTCTTTTTGCAGGAAACCCATTCTCAATGTCTCTGACCACACTAAATTACGCAGAAGATGGGACTCACAATCTTTTTACTCCTTATTTCCTAGTATAGACAAAGGGGAGTTGCTATCCTTATTGATAAAGATATTTCTTTTAATCCCTCAGATGAGCTGGCTGACCATAATGGTAGATACATCATAGTATCTGGGCTACTGTTAAACACCCCTGTGGTATTGGCTAATATCTATCAAAAAAAAAAAAATTCTGTCAGTCAAACTAATTTTTAACTAAGGTGTTCCTTTCCCATGTTTAATTTGTCCCAGGTGTTCCCCATGATGGTTCATGGATCCCAGGTGTGTCTCGTCATCCCCTCCTCCTGTGTGTATTTAAAGTGTTCCCAGTCCCTAGTTCTCTGTCCGCTGTTGAACGTCTTCGTGTGAACGTCTTCCTGTGTTCGTCTCCCTTGGTTCCTTGGTGCAAATAAAGTCCTGTCAACATATTCTCCAGCGTCTCCTCGTCCCTCGTGTGTGTGCAACGTGACACCATTAGAGCAAATAAAGAGTTATACTTGCATGCCTATTGCTAACATAAAAAATAGCGGCTTGTTAGAGTGTTTTGTTTTATGTATGTGTGTCTTTCCAAGGGCATGAGGCCAGTACCTGTTGTTTGCTGAGCTTTATGATGGTACTATAAGGCCGATGAGTGATCTTCTGTGGCCGACAGCTGCTTTTGCTGACTGCCTTGGTCTGCATGTCCCTGCACATCCCTGTTCTCTCGTGCATGTATGTGTGTATGTGTGTGTGTGGGGGGGGTTTGTGTGCAGGTGACCGCTGACCTATTGCGTGTGAAGGAACAGGAAAAATTACTACTCCGAATTTATTTGAACACCTTCCATTTCCATCACAAGTGTCAGCATTTGTGTGCTTGTTTGTTTATCTGAGCATATGGATTAAATGGGGATAAATGCAGACAAAATGCAGAATAAGAGCTTAAAAACCCACTGGAAGCCTCTTGTGTACTGTACTTCATATACACTATACTACAGTGACAGAGCTGAAGGTAGCTGAATAATTAATGAAGTACAAGCGAACAGACTTCCAGCTGTTCAGCCACCGTAGGACATGCTATTCATGAATGTTTGAATGTCCTATAAGAAAATATATTCAAATTGAAAAAGCACAAAAAAGCCTTAATGGAAATATGAATTGCCCAAGTTGAATACGATGCGGGACAGAAAGGGCGAAAACGCTGAGCGAAGTGCAATTATGTGAAAGCAAATGTTATGGAGCCTCAGAACTGGCTTTGGTCCTCTAATTAAAATGGCTGAAAATGTTTTGACAGTGTCTGAAGCCATGCCCCGGGCCCCAGCTCTGCGCAGCTCCAATTTCTCTTCCTTACAGATGCAGCGATACATTTATGCAGAACGTGCTGTGAATATCTCACTCAGCTCCCCCCTCCCTTCCTCCCCTCTATTTCATTCCCTCGTTCTCTCTGGCTCCGAGAGAGACAATGAAGAAAAGAGTTCTCCATGATCTGTGCTTCAGAGGCTGCAGCCAAAGCCCCGGTTGCAAAATGTACCGGTTTGCTGCATTTTTATAGGAATGATCTGTGTGTTTGAGCAACACTGATGCTGTGTGGGTTAAATGAGTGCTAAGGCTTAATTAGTACTTAGCCATATTGAAAAGTATATTTCAAAAAAGGCATTTTTGTAAATCTTCTCTCTCAGAAGAAAAATTTGGAAAAGAATTTCTTTTCAAATCTTTTGTAATTCTCAGACTGAATATGAGATCTAATTCCAATAATAATGACTTTTTCAGCAGTAATGATTTTGGGCACAAAGCCTGTGTCCCTCCACAGGAATAAATGAATCTAGGTGTAATTAATTGATGCATTTGGAGCAGTGTAGTAGTTTGCACAGTGATTAATTAGGCTATTTATGACAATGAATGTCACTCTTTCTTTCCCATCCTCTACAGTCTTGTCATTCTTTCTAGGGTCCCATATATGTGTGAGTGCATCTGGATGCTGGTATTTCTCTCAGCATTTTTTCCCTTCGTTTAAAAAAAAGGAAAAGAGCAAAGCACACAACCCTTCTATGCTGTAATTTGTGCTCTCTATAATTTTGACATTTTGGTTTTGGGTTAAGAGTAGTCTACAGTTGCCACCATCAGCAGTGAGGTTCTCTCCTCACGAGAGAGAGAGAAAGGATGCGCAGATGGTTTTACGCTCTGACGATTATATAAAGGTTTGGCCATTTAATTACAATCATAAACACAGTTTAAGAGGCTCTGACTGTATTATTAAAATTATGTTTATGAGGTTATGCGGGAATTCATTTTTAAACAATCCATTCCAGTGTCTACGGAAGCCTGATTCGCACACCCAATAATCCGAGTGACGGAACAATGTTTTTGTTCATTGTTCACGGGTGTCTCCGCCAAGAGTACTCCATCTGTCCCTCTGGGGCTTCTGATCTCCAGGCATGCTCCCCAGTGGTAAAGCGGATCCCCAGTACAGTTCCTGGGCTGCTTCTACATGAAGTTATCATTAAGATACACACACTCCCTACATTCACATGCATGAGCAGAGGATGTTTGACTGCTGGTTAAAGAAAAGGTTTCACTTGAGTTGTTCAGTCTTCATATATGTATAGTATTTAGACACTTTTGGACACTTAAGTCAGGTGTATGAATGTCATTGTATTAGAACAATATCATTGTATTATAACAAACAATATCTGCAAACACATGATGCCAGAGCTGTGTTTAGAACATCGCTTTATAAAGCCATGTTTGCAGTTATTTTTATTTAAATGGTCTCTAAATGATTTGTAAAGGGTGTCCTGGTGTCCTGGTAAACACAGGTGTCCTGTTTAGAACAATAGAAAGTGTCTACACAATTTTACTGTTCAATAGTTTGGGCTCGGTAAGATTTTTACATGTTTTTAAAAGAAGTCGTCTCTTATGCTAACCAAGGCTCCATTTATTTGATAAAAAATACAATAGAAACAGTAATACTGTGAAATATTATTAAAATTCAACATAGCTGTTTTCTATTTTAATATATTTTAAAATTTAATTAATTCCCGAGATGGCAAAGCGGAATTTTCCGCATCCATTTCTCCAGTAAATCAGTCTAATTTGCTGATTTGATGCAAAAAAACATTTATTAACATCATTGTTGAAAACAGTTGGTTAATATTTTTGTGGAATATTTGGTAACACTTTATTTCGATAGTCCACTTTAGACATTCTACTAACTGTAAGTAACTTCGCTATTACATGACAACTAACTCTCATTAGAGCATTTGTAAAATGTTAGATTTGGGTTAGTAGAATAAGTTGCCACACTTGAAAAGTTACTTATAGTCAGTAGAACGTCTGTTGAGCGACCATCAAAATAAAGTGTTAATAGATATTAAGCAGACAGTCTACTAATACTATAATGACTGCTAGTTCACATGCAAAGTTGTTTATAGGTAGTAGAATGTCTAAAGTGGACTATTAAAATAAAGTGTTACCGAATATTTTTTGAAGGATTCTTTTATGAATAGAACTTTCAAAAGAACAGCATTCTTTTGAAGTATAATTATTTTGTAACATTATAAATGTCTTTAATTTTGATGTACTTCACTTTTGATTAATGTTACATACATACGTTACGTATCCTTGCTGAATAAAAGTATCACAATTTTTAAAATTGTATTACAATTGTTTAAAAAAATCTTACTGACCCCAAACTTTTGAACAGTATCTTTAGCTGCTTTGTGATTTTTTTTTATGTATGTTTTAGAATTAAAATAAATGCCACTTGGTTTGATATTTTGTTATATGATGCAACATAATTATACATAAATATTGCACAAATATAATGCTATTTGAGGGTATACATGCATATATATGTATATTATATTGTGAATATGTGTGGATGACCCACCAGCAGTGCCAAAGGGTGCAGAGAAGCACAATGTGGATCACAGCAGGGACTCTGGAACTCTCTGGCACACAAGTCAAACCAACTACGACATGTTCACGTGTGTCTCACATGCGCAAATATATATTTACGCACATATAAAGTCCTGATTGGCCTTGTCACCAAAACAGTAATGCTTTTATATCCTAGTTCTTTAAAAGCACTCAGGGGTAATTGTGTTTTGTCTTCATTCTTGTGTGGCAGATTGTACAGCAGCACCTAATGACACACCAAGAGGATTGTGAAATTAGCCTCATTGTTGCTCTTAAATACTGAAATCAACTTCTCGTATTCAGCAATAACAGAATACGTGCACACGTTACTGATCAGCCCGGTTTGATTTGACTGGCTTGAGAGGGAAACGTATGCCACTCTCTGTGGTTATCATTAGCTGGGCAGGCCCTGTTTAGCGGTGTGTATTTCTGATTGGAGGGGACACGTCTCTCCTCACTGTAATAATGATAAGGAGAGGGGAGTCAGGTGTGTGAAAATCTCTCCCGCTCTTAATTGCGCTTGCTGTCCGGCAGGCAGGCAGATGGGAGACATGGTGTTCGTTGGAATGAGTTGATGCTAGGATTACTTGCTTAATGTGGAGAGGGAATTCGATTAGGATTTTTCATTTTAACCCATATTTTCTCCCCAGGGCGATTGACCCATCATGAATTGTTGCTATACACTCTTTTACACCTTTTCTTTATAAAAGTTGCAAGTGTCATAGATATTAAGTTTATTTCTTAACTCCACACATACATAATATTTTCTGTCATTAGTGAAAGTTTCTTTGTTTGGGACTTGGAAATGTGACCCAGCTGCTCATCCTCTTGCTGAGGTGAAAGTAAAAAGGCTTCTTATCAGGGTTTGGGATGGCTAAAGTTAATAAATGTGAAAGTCAGATTTTTGCCGGCCTGTCCAGGTTAATTACTGAGATGTTTCTGCCCAGGAGCACCAGCTCTAGTTATCACAGTATCTCTTTTAAGTCAGTCTGTTTTCCCTCTCTCCGTATTTTTGGAAAGCGCAGTTAATGGGCGCATTACATCTCATTGTTTAGATATTAGTGTGTGTTCTTTTGCCGAGTCGGGTAGAAATGCATAATGTTTAGGTTTGGAGGACACACAGTGTGAGAAGTGTCTTGGAGTCTTTTGTGGGATTTTTATGGTTCTTCCTCTGTCCAGCTTTGTCAGTGAGCAAGTGTTGGTCAAACAGGCCTTTGTTTGTGGCCAGTCACTCGGCACACCACAAAGAGTCTGGAACCGGACAAAGAGCCGAGTGTGTGAGAGCGGTGCTGGGCCGACCCAGCCAGACTGCTTGGAGGAATACTGATACAAGCCAGAGACACACATGACCTAAGCACTGACACACGAGTTAAACACAGACACCCATTAGATGTCTTGCTCTGGTCAGAATTAGCTAATATTTTTCTTCTTCTTCTTCTTCTTCTTCTTCTATATCTAATCAAATCAAAAGACAACAATGTTCACTTTTTAATATATGTGTAGTCAACATGAAATAAGGTTCTCATGTCCTGCAGTATGTTCATGGTATGCTTCTTGTAAAAGTATTTTAAGCAGCATTTTGCTATTGTTTATTACTTATAAGTGTGTGTGTGTAAATGAGAAAAATTAGTATGACTAGCTAGATTAGTACAACAATTTTTAAAAAGTGCATGTATTTTACTTGAAATATTTGTACTTTTAAAAATTAATTTGTCACATTGCAGAACAATTCATCACGAATAAGCAAAAGCAAAAAGTGATTGCAAATAACTTTAAATTAATGTTGATCAGCTACAGAATCTTGATATACACTACTAATCAAAAGTGGGATTATTATTTTTGTTAACAAACACTAAAGACTAGACTAGAGCAATGGCTGCTGAAAATTCAGCTTTGCCATCACAAGAATAAATGACATAATAATAAAATATATTAACATAGAAAACAGTTGTTTTAAATTGTAATAATATTTCACAATATTACCCATTTTACTCTATTTTTGATTAAATAAATACAGCCTTGGTAAGCACCTTTATAAAAAATGACCCCAAAACCTATGAACGGTAGTGTGCACTTTATCATGCACATTTATAGAATAGTTTTTTTTTTTTTTACCCAAAATCTAGATTAAAAAGTTTGACATTGATTGATTTATTAAATGTATTTTATTTGTCAGTGTTAACAGGATTCATATGCATTGTTCTTAATTTACTTTATGAAAATGTAATGCTTATATTGTAATGTCATAACTTTGAGACTTGAGCAGGTGCAGAGGTGAAGGGACACCTCAAACACAAATATATGCAGAGGCTCTTGAAAGCATAAGCCGCTGATAAAATTCAAAAATGATATTACATGGCATTGTCATTTCTCCCCCTGCATTCAGTAATCCCGTTACTGCACTGTTGCATTACTTCAATTACCATTATCTCTGAGAGCTGTTGAATCTTAACACAATCGTCAAGGACAAAACAAAAGGAACCGCAGTCTCGGCTAGTGACAGCAGTGAAGCTGTCGAGATGGAAAGCTGAGAGTACAGCCCGCGAAATATCAGCAACTGTTCAAATGACCTGCGCTTTTGCATGTAGGAGGTTTTGAATCGCTGTATGCAAGTGCGTTCGTATCCGGTGCTTTTGTTTGCTGCGGACGCCGTTTGTGTGCATGTGTGAGTGAGGGGGGTGGATTTTTTAGTGGTGGGAGGAAGAACAATGGATGAATCTGCATGTCGGGGATATTGGGCTGCCCGAGCTGTTTTAACCTGGCATTCATCTTAGTCTGCCAGCGCCATCGATCCAGACGGCACACATAGAAATGCACCCCGCTCTCTTAACAAAGCCAACATTAGACATTACTCCAAATATACACGCTCTCCATCTATACGTGTCAGTCATCCATGTGTGTCAGTCAAGATAAATCCATTAGTTTCATGCACTTAGCTGTATTTAAGTGTATTTTAATGAAATTGGTATGACGGCAAAACAAGTTTTCATTTGTAAATGCACTTGTGTAACTAACACAACGCCTTTCCCGTACCAACAAACAGGTTGTGTGTGTGTGTTTGAGTGCACTTTTGCAATAAAATAAGGCTGACCTGTCCCCTAGGTGGATTTTATACGTTTTGCGCCCCAGACGAGCTGTCTGAATTTTGCACAAGTCATAACTTGTTACTTTTTGGTTATTTTTGCACTGTAAAGCTATCTGTTTGGTGTGCTACAGTTTTCCTGCGCAAGATGCAGAACTCAGCAAGGGGGGAATTGGGTGGATGGGGGGGCTCACAACATATTTCCTTCCTCCATGTCTCCGGTTTCATCATGGGCACCAGTCACTCTCTGCCAAGCCATCACCGCTCTGTAATACAGCCTTACTTTTTGTCAAGATCATTCAGTGTGGCTTTATCTAACTGAAGTTTAATGCGTGTGTGTATGTGTATGTGTGTAGTGATTTAGCTGGATTAGTCGGTCCTGTGAGGATGTGGTTGGCAGGTTGGTTGGGGGGGAGCTGTGGGGGGTGTTCTTGTTTTCCCGTGGCTCTGTGCTGTAACATTGCTCTGACATTTCCCTGTGCAAAAACTGCAGCAATGCACTGAGCGCTCGCATCCGTCTGTAAGTAGCCGTGCTGCTGCCAGCTCCTGCAGACCAGTCCAACAACTGTCACTGGCAGTCTCTGCCTCGAACGTCGCGGCTTGCCAGCTTGTCCGGACTGACCCGCTTTCACTGCAAATTGGAGAGCTTTCTAATTAACTGAGGAATCTGTGAAAATTAGAGCAAGGCCGCTTTCCGAATGTCTATTAAATGCTCTGACTCTGAGTGTCAAGGCACAGATTATCGTTACATTTAGCAAACTTGTCCACTCAGCGGTGGCCAAGAGACTCGAGCCATGTAGTTGCGCACATTAAACAGCTGTGAACCCACGAGTCCCTAATCTGCTTTTACTGCCCATCCGTCTCAAATGCTCAGCTCTCGACTTCTCCTCTCAAAAAGACAGTCAATGACACAAAGAATATTCTTTCAACTCTCTTGAGAAAATTAAAATTAGACCAAAAGGAGGGGGATGCTAATTTCTTTGGCAGGCTGCTGCTTTTAATTCCACCCAGTAAAATCTTCAGAGTCTAATAGCAGATTATTGGAGCACCTGTCGGTGGCTCGCCGACTCCTGTCATCGGAACAGATTGTGACAGTTTTGTCAGAAGAAGAACCTGGCTGTGAGCGTGCCAAGCACGATGCCCGCATGGCACATGCCGGTGCTTGCGAGAGGCACGCCAGTCAATAATATCGCCACCTGCGTGAAGCTATCAATTATTGCCACAATTATTTGTCTAGTTGGATATTCAAAATGTCATGTGAAAAAGATGATTACATATTCCGCTGAGTGTTGCCATGTGTAATGAAATGAAGCGGGCCCTTATTAAACATGGAGATGCGGAAACCTGTCCTTCAGAGATCCCTGTGGCTGGTGAGGAGACGGCAGGCCCTCAAAGTCTATTTAAAGAACTGAACCTTCTGAAGACCCTATATTGAAAGCAAATTGGGTTTTGTGTACGACATGAGGCGAATTAAAACTCTCCCTCAACCTCGACAACAACAGATAGCCATTACAGTTGTAGCTGTGTGGCAGGAGTGAAAAATACCCTTTGCATGATAATACAAAAATGTGTACTAGGTTAAACCCTCTGCAGGTGGCAGCAATTAAATGTAATTTCTGCAGATTGTAATGATCCATAATTTAGCTGGCCTTTGCATCAACCCCCCTGATATAAAGTAGTGCGCAGTCTTGATTTGGTGCAGGGCTTTCAGCTGTTGGTCATGAGTGAGATTGTCAGGAGGTGCTCGTGGGTGGCAGGGCCATAGAGCAGCAATGTGCTGTTATTTTTCTCTCTGTTCACACCAACCGTCACCTCCCTCACTGCCCATCTCTGTCAGCTAGCTGAAATCTGGCGTGTGATATCGTCACCATTGCTCTCTTGTTCTGGGACCTTGGGTTATTTTTTTAGTTTATTATTTATTTATTTTTTTAAATGTCTGTCAGATTTGTCTGTCAAGTCTGAATGGCTTTGTCTTTAATATATTCCAGGGGTATGTGCAGGTTCCGGGGTTATTTGGAAAGATTTGGATTTTGGTCTTTCACCTTTAATTAATAAATATACTGTATATCTCATCTGGATTGATTTAAAATAAATCTTTCTCAGAAACAGTTCCTCTTATATATTCCCTTTCAGTTCTCAGTGAAAGACAAACAAGTTCCGCTGTTTTATTAAAAAGCTAGGAAGCTGCTCAGTGAGTGACCTTAAATATGTACACTTAAAAAAAAAGATGATAATGCTAAATGATATCCAGTATAAGTTGAGTAAAATAGAACACATTTATGGTTTGATGTTACTGATAGGGCTTAAAATGTTAACAAAAGTGTGGGAAACACTGGTATACGTCACCACGTTTTATATTATTTTGAGCTTTACTCATGTTATTCCTAACAATCATTCCTAAACACTATCATTTATTTGTTGCCCATATTTCTCATGTAGAGTGGGTGTGTGATTTCGTTTACCATGTTTAAGAAGTGCCAAGGCAGAGACAAAATGATGGCAGCACAAAAGGGTGCAGTGATGTCCGGAGGTGGCTGTTTGCCCGCCACAGAGCCTTCCAGAACCACCCCCATTTGTGTGCATTAAGAGGATTATCTGAGAAAACCCACAGTGGCTCTGGCCTGCCTTTCCTCCTCTGAGCAGCAGAAAGGCCTTGCCTCGTTACATGCTTTGCTGGCTATTGAAGACTTCAGAGAAAGCCCCTCTGAGGAAAACAAACGAGATGAAAGAGTGCACACTGCCTGTTCGGCTCCGTTCAGAACCTCTTTCAGCCTTTCTTTCCGCCATCTCTCCATTTTTCGCTTTTTTCCCTCTACCCTCTTTCTCTCGGGATGGTTGTAAACAGTACATGATAGCAGTTTAGAGACCTCTGGCTTGTGGGGGGAGTTAAATCCATCTCCCCTGTCCATTTTCGCTGTTTGTTGTTGTGGTTCCTATGTGGATGATGGCTCTTTTCCTGACCGCTTGACCTTGCGTTTTTGGGAGCGTAGGTAAATATCTGTACCTTGCATGTAACATCCCTTTTAGCGCTGGTAATTTTCAAAGTTCAAACTGCCACTCATTACCTCATGAAAATATCCATTTCATTGCCATTTGTGAGTTAATCGTGTGTTTTTTAACTATAGGCAACCTGAACCTGCTGCTTGTTTACTTGTTTATGGTGCAAATGCCATTTGCAGCACTTTATAACATTTTTTTTTATTTAGGAATTTATTCAGTGCAATTATCAAAAATGGTTCTGTAGCTTTTGACAGCTTTCCATCTGAACTAGATAAAACATTTAGACTTGGGCATATTTATGAGAGGTGTATGTTTTTTCCTCCAATATGTTTTGTAGTAATGAAGATGTTTTTTCCCTTTTTTATTAATATTTTTAACAATTTTTATAATACTAAATATATGGTATTTACATGTGTGGTACAAGTGTTGAAAAATGTGTAAAAGCATCTGTTAATTTGCTAACAGGGACCAGACAATTGGCATCTGCTAGTTTTTAAAGATTTAAAAAAAAAATAAATATAATGTATCAGTTCCTTCAAAATGCAGAGACAAAAAAAAATGTATAAATGGGTAACAGTGCATTCAGTACAGTCTGTTTAATGATGAAAGGCTCTTGTTTCCAGCTTCCTTTATTATTTAATCTCATAAATGAGGTGATGGAGGAGTCAGAAACATTAAATGAGATTACAAATGCAATGGGAGGAAAATCACCGGTCATTGTCAACGTGCCATTGAAAGTCAATTATTGTTTTAAATGTTCCTTTGCTGTGACAATTGACCATATGCACGGAGCGCTATTTAGAACTTCCGGATAAAGATAAGCCAGCTCATAATCTTCTGGTGAAGCTCATTTTATATACAGGTGCATCTCAATAAATTAGAATGTCGTGGAAAAGTTCATTTATTTCAGTAATTCAACTCAAATTGTGAAAGTCGTGTGCCTACATTTAAATTCTGACAAATAAACAATATCGTAACTGTTTAGGCAGTTAGTCTAATCTCTTAAATGACATCGTAATGGTATTCTCGATAATCAATATCCTACCTTCATAGCCATGAATACATTTTTAAAATCTTTTAAAATTTTAAAGCCTTTATTATTTCTCATCAGTAAAATTCACTTTATTAAAGGTTCACTTTTCATTCATGTTTTAGGCTTCTCCTTATTTTAATATCTTAGACATCCATCAATGCCGCGCTGGTGGAAACAACACGAGACCGTGCTACCTCGACTGTCAAGAGCGGCTCGACGGTGTTTAGTGTCCCGCACCAGCAGTAGCGAGCGTGCCGTCAGCGCAGCTGAAGAGTTCTGCGTTCAAATGGGTTCAAATGCACGTAATAGGCTTAAGCTTGCCGCAAAGCACCGGCAAAAGTTTCGTTAAGTAGCAATTTAAAGCTTTCTATAGATATATTTATCATGTTTGTGAGGCGTGTATTCGCTGAGTTTTGGTTCATTTTTGTGAAGCGCTCCTTTTCAAGACCGAACGGCAGAAAAAGTTTTTAAGTATTTAAAGTTGTTTCCACTGAAAAAAATGCAAGTGATCTCGCTGGCGACTTCATGTCCTTCAAAGCGCGCTTCAGCTTCCACTCTCAGCACAAACTATTGGATATGCGTTTAACAGCGCACATTTATCTAGGTTTAACGTTTAAAAATTGTTATTTGAACTGTTTTATATCGATAGATTTTATTTCAGGCAAGTCGTGATGATTTGAGAAGGCTAAACTGATCAAACATGCTATGGCTATGACCTCAGGCTATGATCAGCTCACTGTCTGCCGCTGGCCGCTTGGTCGTTACTTTAAAAAACAAAAACTTATTTAACGAACAAAAAATGCTCCAAAAGTTTTCCTTAATTAACTTAATAAAAAACGAAACGAAATATAGCCTAATCACTTTGCCCTTGGGCTCTACTCATTGGCTGCAGCTGCCATTTCAACTCCCTGTTTTTTTCACGTCTTGCTTTTTGATTTATAATAAAATAAATATTACAACAAATTGTAGTACTTTATCGCACTGAATATAAAGTGCAAGAAGTCACAAAGTCACTTGTCATTCAAAAATAAATAAATAAATAAGGCCAGACAACAGCCTATAATGCTGAATTATTTAAATACCTACATAGTTAAATACAAATTAAATAAGCATAAGAATTAAATAGTGCATTCAATATTTAGAAATGTTTAAATGTAATTTAACAACTACATCGTTTAAGTTTTATCCAACACAGACTTGTTGCTGCTGTAGTTCTCTTAGACAAACAAAACTTTTCTCCAAATTGTGAATGGATTATGTAGAGAAACCGAGCAAAGGGCGCTCCCTTAAGGCACAGTACAGTTAACCGGAAATGACTGAGCTGGCTTATCTAAAACCAGGAAGTAATTGTGCATATGGTCAATTGTCTACACACTTTACTGTTTCAGTTGTAAGGGAGTAGATGGTCTCTCTTTTTGCTTTTTTTCTATTCTACTGGTAGAATCCTTTATTTCCATTTTAAGCAACTGTTGCTTAAACTGATCTTTTTGAGCTTGCATTTGAAGAGCAGACAATTTATTAAATAGAATTCAAATTTCAAAACAATATTTTTTTTCAATGTGTGAAGTGTTTGCAACAAATGTTCTTATTCTCCTATGGCTTTGCACTGGCTTAAAACACCTGCATTTTGTGTAATGTAACCTTTAACACATCTTAACAATGTGCATGTTTCCTCTGTTGCCCCTTTACAGGATATATTTCTGTAGTCCTTCCAGATTTTGTTTACTGTATGGTTCCTGTTCATCTGTTTTTGTACATGGATGAAAGTGTTCAGCTTGAGAGAGCACTATTGTTTGCTTTTATAGCTCTGCTGACAACCGTTACAAGAACCGGCTGAACTGTCTACAGCCGAAAGCAGGAGTGTATCACCCCATGCAAAGACCTGAGCTAAACCCCAACACAGTCTTTCTCTGCTGGACTACCAGTGCTTTGTCTGGTCTTGTGTTGTGAAAAGATCTGCTCCACTGGGTTCTGGCCTGTAGTGCTGTTTGGGAGCATGTTTATAATAAGAGCTGTGTTTACTGTTATGTGATACTTACTTTAGCCTGCTGAGGGGCTAAAGCCGATGAGAGACTGTGAGTATGGAGGGCTACACAGGCCTGAGGTCTAGACAGGAGATGAGAGAGGTTCATAAATGATTAAGACACAATTTGTAGGCTTTTTTGTAGGTCTGAAATACACTAGGGAGCAGCTGAGAAAGGGAATGAGTACGAACAAACACATGTAGCAGATCTAGAGATCTATTCTATTCTATTCTATTCTATTCTATTCTATTCTATTCTATTCTACTCTATTCTGCTCTTCCTTTAAATGAGTTGCAGTTAATCTCTTTGGTACAGTTAGAGAATTAACTCTTCCCTTTTGTGTTTTGCAGGTAAAGATGAGCCCAGCATCTACACTTGCACAACCTGTAAGCAACCGTTCAGCAGTGCCTGGTTTCTGCTGCAACATGCCCAGAACACTCATGGCTTCCACATCTACCTTGAGAGTGAGTGCGGGAGTCCGCTCACGCCCCGTGTGGGAGCTCCTTCAGGAATGGGTGCAGATTGCTCTTCTCAGCCCCCCTTGCATGGCATCCATCTCCCAGAGGGAAGTCCATTCAACCTGCTGCGGATACCCAACTCTGGACGCGATGGACCCCCTCTCCGAGAGGGTCGATTTCCCCCTACGCCGCCTCTCTTTAGCCCTCCACCCCGCCATCACTTGGACCCTCATCGCATGGAGCACCTGAGCCCGGAGGAGCTGGCTTTGGCCACCCACCACCCGAGTGCCTTCGACAGGGTGCTGCGCCTCAACCCCATACCAATGGATCCCCCAGCTATGGACTTCTCTCGTAGATTGAGGGAGCTGGCTGGTAACACCTCAGGGTCAACTCCTCCTCTCTCACCCAACAGGCCCAGCCCTATGCAACGGCTACTACAACCATTCCAGTCAGGAACCAAGCCACCCTTTCTCTCCACCCCTCCTCTACCTTCCATGCAGTCCCCCTCTGGCTCCCAGTCCATCCCGACCCCTCTTACGCAACAGTCCAACACGCCCATGAAGAGCAAGTCTTGTGAGTTCTGTGGGAAGACCTTCAAGTTCCAGAGTAATTTAGTTGTGCATCGACGCAGTCACACGGGTGAGAAACCCTACAAGTGCCACCAGTGCGACCATGCCTGTACGCAGGCCAGCAAGCTGAAGCGGCACATGAAGACACACATGAACAAGTCATCGCCCATGACGGTCAAGTCCGATGATGGCTTGTCAACAGCCAGCTCCCCTGAGCCTGGAACCAGCGATTTAGTGGGTAGTGCCAGTAATGCCCTCAAGTCCGTGGTAGCCAAATTCAAAAGTGAAAACAACCGTCTGATTCCAGAGAATGTAGAGGAAGAAGAGAAAGAGGAACAGGAGGAGGAGGAGGAAGAAGAGGAGGAAGAGGAAGAGGAGGAAGGAGAGGAGGAGGAGCTGGAGAGAGAGGGAGGTAGAAACAACTACCACTTCAGCCTCAACCTCGAGGCTGCACGGCACCACGAGAACAACGGCAGACGTCTGGGTGGGGGTGAGGACGGGATCCCACGTTCACTGCCTGAGGTTATGCAGGGCATGGGCTTGGCAGCCAGCATGCAGCACTACAGTGAGGCATTTCATCAACACAAGCGAGGAGCCCTAAACTCTGACAATGATGCACATAGGGACATGTGTGATGAGGACTCGGCTCTGGAATCAGACAGAGTGGATGAGGGCTGTGGCTCAGCTATCAATGGTCGAGGCTCATCCCCCAGTGAGTCTGCCTCTGTTGGTTTGTCCAAGAAGCTCCTACTGGGCAGTCCCAGCTCACGTAGTCCTTTCTCCAAACGAATCAAGCTGGAGAAGGACTTTGACCTCTCCACCTCTACAATCCCCAACACTGAGAATGTCTATTCCCAGTGGTTGGCTGGCTATGCTGCCTCTCGGCAGCTGAAGGACCCCTTTCTGAATTTCGGGGACTCCAGACAATCGCCTTTCGCCTCGTCTTCAGAGCACTCCTCAGAGAATGGAAGCCTGCGCTTCTCTACGCCACCAGGGGACCTGGATGGCATCTCGGGCCGCAGCGGAACTGGTAGTGGCGGCAGCACGCCACACCTTGGGGGTCCTGGTCGGCCCAGCTCAAAAGATGGCCGACGCAGTGACACCTGCGAGTACTGTGGCAAAATATTCAAAAACTGCAGCAATCTGACAGTGCACCGGCGCAGCCACACGGGTGAGAGGCCTTATAAGTGTGCGCTCTGCAATTATGCCTGCGCTCAGAGCAGCAAGCTAACACGGCACATGAAAACGCACGGGCAAGTGGGCAAGGACGTTTACAAATGTGAAATCTGTCATATGCCTTTTAGTGTGTACAGCACCCTTGAGAAACACATGAAAAAATGGCACAGTGACCTTGCATTGGACAACGAAATTAAAACTGAGTAGCGGTGGAGTGTGGTAGATCACTTGCCTGTTAACAGCGAATAACACCCCACTCCCACCCTCATCCTTGTAGATTTCCCTGTTTCGCTAGTCCAGTGGCGGCTAAGACAACGTGCTTGGCACCACCAGCACACCCTTTTCATTTACCGTTGAATGCATGATCTGTATCGGGGCAATACTATTGCATTGACGCAAACTTGGAGCCTTTCTCGTGTGCAATAATTTACATGTTGTGTACTTTTTCTTTTTTCTTTACCATTTTGGAAAATTTGACAGCATGCATGATATATTTTGGCTAATTTTTAAAAATAAATTGTCCCTGGTTGGTTAGTTGTTTAGTAAATGTGTTGCTGTTTTATCGTTCATTATTTTACAAATGTTTTTTTTCTTTATTTTTATTTTTTTTATTTTGAGATCAAAGAAAAAGAAAAGAAAAAAACAACCATGCTGCATACATTCTGTAATACATATCATGTACAGTTTTGTGTTGTAACATGGAGGACTACAGGCTATCGCTTAACCCTCTTTGGACGGGCTGGATATATCGCACTTAAACTAATCTTTCAAAAAGATGTTCTGTCCATATAGGGTTAAAATACTAATTGGCCCCTATTACAGAATAAAAGTAATGACAGCTTTTGAATTCCTTAAAAAGGAAACAGCATTAAGATTTGAATTTGTACTATCATTTGGTAAAACAAACAAAAAGAGTGCCTTGGATATCTTGAAATTGCATTGGTTAATCTCATCTGCTGTAATTCTGGAGTCTCAGCTAGATACTACATAAGGATCGATCGGATCCTCAGAAGGTTCTTGCATCAAGTACCTTACTGCTACAGTCAACTGTGACTTTAGAGAGAAATAATAATAATCAAAAAGCTAAGGAAATTTCTAGTTAATCACCATTAGGTACCTACGTAAAACGTATCCTTCCATCATGGTTTATGTCCTGGGCATGGCACATGCAGTATATGGT
>NW_015548255.1:631594-642480 GCF_001515605.1 Sinocyclocheilus anshuiensis
GCCAGTAATGCCCTCAAGTCCGTGGTAGCCAAATTCAAAAGTGAAAACAACCGTCTGATTCCAGAGAATGTAGAGGAAGAAGAGAAAGAGGAACAGGAGGAGGAGGAGGAAGAAGAGGAGGAAGAGGAAGAGGAGGAAGGAGAGGAGGAGGAGCTGGAGAGAGAGGGAGGTAGAAACAACTACCACTTCAGCCTCAACCTCGAGGCTGCACGGCACCACGAGAACAACGGCAGACGTCTGGGTGGGGGTGAGGACGGGATCCCACGTTCACTGCCTGAGGTTATGCAGGGCATGGGCTTGGCAGCCAGCATGCAGCACTACAGTGAGGCATTTCATCAACACAAGCGAGGAGCCCTAAACTCTGACAATGATGCACATAGGGACATGTGTGATGAGGACTCGGCTCTGGAATCAGACAGAGTGGATGAGGGCTGTGGCTCAGCTATCAATGGTCGAGGCTCATCCCCCAGTGAGTCTGCCTCTGTTGGTTTGTCCAAGAAGCTCCTACTGGGCAGTCCCAGCTCACGTAGTCCTTTCTCCAAACGAATCAAGCTGGAGAAGGACTTTGACCTCTCCACCTCTACAATCCCCAACACTGAGAATGTCTATTCCCAGTGGTTGGCTGGCTATGCTGCCTCTCGGCAGCTGAAGGACCCCTTTCTGAATTTCGGGGACTCCAGACAATCGCCTTTCGCCTCGTCTTCAGAGCACTCCTCAGAGAATGGAAGCCTGCGCTTCTCTACGCCACCAGGGGACCTGGATGGCATCTCGGGCCGCAGCGGAACTGGTAGTGGCGGCAGCACGCCACACCTTGGGGGTCCTGGTCGGCCCAGCTCAAAAGATGGCCGACGCAGTGACACCTGCGAGTACTGTGGCAAAATATTCAAAAACTGCAGCAATCTGACAGTGCACCGGCGCAGCCACACGGGTGAGAGGCCTTATAAGTGTGCGCTCTGCAATTATGCCTGCGCTCAGAGCAGCAAGCTAACACGGCACATGAAAACGCACGGGCAAGTGGGCAAGGACGTTTACAAATGTGAAATCTGTCATATGCCTTTTAGTGTGTACAGCACCCTTGAGAAACACATGAAAAAATGGCACAGTGACCTTGCATTGGACAACGAAATTAAAACTGAGTAGCGGTGGAGTGTGGTAGATCACTTGCCTGTTAACAGCGAATAACACCCCACTCCCACCCTCATCCTTGTAGATTTCCCTGTTTCGCTAGTCCAGTGGCGGCTAAGACAACGTGCTTGGCACCACCAGCACACCCTTTTCATTTACCGTTGAATGCATGATCTGTATCGGGGCAATACTATTGCATTGACGCAAACTTGGAGCCTTTCTCGTGTGCAATAATTTACATGTTGTGTACTTTTTCTTTTTTCTTTACCATTTTGGAAAATTTGACAGCATGCATGATATATTTTGGCTAATTTTTAAAAATAAATTGTCCCTGGTTGGTTAGTTGTTTAGTAAATGTGTTGCTGTTTTATCGTTCATTATTTTATAAATGTTTTTTCTTTATTTTTCTTTTTTAAGATCAAAGAAAAAACAACCATGCTGCATACATTCTGTAATACATATCATGTACAGTTTTGTGTTGTAACATGGAGGACTACAGGCTATCGCTTAACCCTCTTTGGACGGGCTGGATATATCGCACTTAAACTAATCTTTCAAAAAGATGTTCTGTCCATATAGGGTTAAAATACTAATTGGCCCCTATTACAGAATAAAAGTAATGACAGCTTTTGAATTCCTTAAAAAGGAAACAGCATTGAGATTGCATTGGTTAATCTCATCTGCTGTTATTCTGGAGTCTCAGCTAGATACTACATAAGGAATGATTGGATCCTCAGAAGGTTCTTGCATCAAGTACCTGACTGCTATAGTCAACATTGACTTTAGAGAGAAATAGTAATAATCAAAAAGCTAAGGAAATGTCTAGTTAATCATCATTAGGTACCTATGTAAAACGTATCCTTCCATTGTGGTTTATGTCCTGGGCATGGCACATGCAGTATATGGTGTGGGATTTAGCCTTGTTTACTTTGTCTATCTGAAGGTACTGTACTTGGCGGTACTAGTTTTCAGTCCACAAGCATTTGACTTTTCTGTGTTTGTTCAAGTCTTCTCTTCAGTAGCACAACATTTTGATGTTTCTTTGATGACCATTGTTAGTGTGAACATCCATGGCGAAGGAACACCTGAGGGCATTTGGAGCAAACTAATGTAATGTACACTTGAGAATTGGTTATTAAGAAAGCATTGAAATATTTGCAGCTGTCAGTGATGATTAACCATGAATTGCCTACAGGTCTGAGTCAAAATCTTATTTCTTTATTATTGCCTATGTCTGAGCTCCCTAAAAGACGTAATGAACCTGGAAGACCAACTGAGCGAGAGAGAGACAGAGAGAGGGAAAACCATACACGTCACTTTTGTTCCTTTGTTTTATATGAGTTTCACAAATAGTGTGGTATAAGTTGACATTCAAAGGAGACTCTTTTTCATTGTTGCATTATGACATTGATGACTTTAGACAACGTTTTTTTTGGTGTTTAGACGGCACTTGCCACTCTGCCCTTCTTTTTATATTAGACATGCTAATTGGAGGTATAGTAGTTGAACATAAATTAAAATTGCTTGCTTGTTGGACAACGAAGTGCACTGTTAAAGTTTCCCAGTTTACAGGCATTCACGAGAGGGAAAACTTCCTAATGAATCAAACATGGTGTCATTATTTAATGTAAAAAAAGCCAACTCCTCCTCTCACCTCATGAAGATAAAGCCCAACTCTGATATAATATTATTGTGTCAAAGCACACAGTGCTTGACAAAGTACGGACAATTGAAACTTGCTGCTTTCACTGCAAGAACTTTTTTTGTACAAATCTTTTTTTAAGTATGAAAATAAAATGACTTTTTTAAAAAGTAACATTTCATTACCTTTGGGGAAACTGTATTTAAGTTTGTTGTATCTCTTTTCCTCTTTGTCTTGGTGGTGTTCAAGACTTAATCACAATATATATATAAAATGGGAAAAATCTGTGATTTTTTTCTGCTTTTTCTTTCTTCTTTTTTCATCTTGGCTCTTCACAGCTCTTCAGGTCAAACTTGCATTGGGGAAAGGTTTAAGATTATATATAAAATATATAATAGAGAAACTTAAATATAGGAAAATGCACATCATGTCAGTTCCTATGCTAAAACACATTTATGGTCTACTTTCTTCTGTATTTCTAGAATGGTATTTGAATTAAATGTTCACCTAGTGTAGGTACTACAGTATTTATATTGAGGCTTGTATTTTTAACTGTTGCTTGTTCTCTCAAAAGGTATTATTGTACCTTTTTTGGTAGTGAAAAAAACAACAACAAGCTGCCACGGTATATTTTTTTAATTTGGCAGGATAATATAGTGCAAATTATTTGTATGTTTAAAAAAAGAAAATGAAAAAAAAAAAAAAAATCGAATTAAAAAATTAAAGTATGTGGCATTGTACAAAGGAGGCCATTCAATGGTTTCCCCCGAGGAGTCTTTTGAGAATGTCCACACTAGCTAAAACAGGTGGTTGTACATATCTTTTTTCTGTTCTTCTTTTTAAAAAGCTCCTCTGCTGCCATTCTGTATGCAGTACAGCAAGCTAATGTTGGGTTGTTCTGTAGTGTGCTTCTGTCTTTTCACCTGTCTCACCTGAATACATTCCAAGCATCTTGAAAAAAAGCGTCATATGCAGTAAATTACCAGTAAATAAACAAACAAACAAAAAAATCATTCAAATAAAGAATTCAAATAATCAATGTTTTGCAGGTGTTTTTTTGTTTTTTCATTGCCAAATATTAAATGGTGCTTTATATTTAGATTGGGACGACTTTCATATGCAAAGCATATTTAAAAATGAAATGGAACTAAAGGAGCAGCCCACTTAAGTTCATACTCTTTTGTAAAAGGCAATGCGGAATATTTTGTTATCAGCCTTTTCTATTCCTGTTATGAGAGCTGTTTGTTGTAACTTGAACTTGAACTTTATCTTTTTCAATGGGAGTCACTATTTATTATTGCTTAAATACTCCGTTCAAAACGGAGACATAGAATGGATCCTTTTTTGTTCGTTTGTTTTCATTTTTTTTTTTTTTTAATTAAAGAATGACGAAAGGTCATTGACAGACTTGCTTTTTTGTTGTTTTTGTTTCTGGTCTATGTTGAGTTTTATTGGAGAAACCACTGTCTCTGTTTTCTGGCAGTTGTCTACATTATCCTGTTCACCAACCAATTTTGTCCCTTTATTGAAAACAATTAATAATAATAAAAAAAAAAGAAAGTATATCTGTGTCTGGTGGCAAAGATTTCTCTCTGCATTTTTGTCTTTTACTTATTTATTTTTTGTCGAGGACACTTGACACACACATTTAAACAGCTCAGAGTATCGTACTAAAGCCATGATGGTGTTTAACTCTCATTTGCTTGAACTCCGCTGGGTGTATGCGTGTCAAATAATTAGGACGGTCGTCCTGAGCAGCTCTGGAGTCGTGGCACCTTTCCCCTCCCCCTGTTCCTTTGCCCGCTACTGTGTGTTCGTGTGGTTCAGCAATGGTGTGTTTAGCCCATGGGTGTAGGAGGGCCTTCAGGCTGCTCTACAAATCTCTGTGGTCATGTGACCAAGTGACTTGAAAAGTGTTACCTTACCTGCTCTATAGGTCAGAAAAACAGCTTAGCAGCTTTACCACAAATGCAGATGGAACATCACTCCTGAAGCTGCCTTTATTTTGTATATCTCTTTTATATGTGACAAAAACGTTGCCTACATTCACCAGTTCAGCATTAGCAAAATGAACAGAAATTTTTGTAGCAGAATAAAACCTTGACCACAAACTGAGTGTTGTTTATAATGATGCACACTCAAATTTTCTTCTTTGTCTGTTTCTTTAAGATTCCTCTTCAAACACAAGAAAGAAATAGCCACGTGTTTAGAGAGGTCTATTGTGTTTTGGCAGGTGGGAAAGACGCAAAACTTCAACCCCTCCCTACCCAATCATTCCCATTTTATTCATCTGGCTCTTGAAGACAACATGTCACTCTACTCAAACAATGCTACACTACAGGCAAATAAAACAAATCACTGACATTTCTCTCCATGCCTGAAAAACGAGTGCTTACATAAACCCATGCACTGAAATTCCCTCCATTTTTTTCAGACTTTAATACTGTATTTATGATAATTCTGTCATCATTTAGTCTTTCAAATCCTGTATGACTTTCTTTCTTATGTGGAACAGAAAAGGAGATGTTAGTCAGAATGCCCAAGCTGCTCTTTTCCATACAATAGAAGTGAATGGTGACCATGGCTGTATTTTCAAGGTAAGATTTTCATTGAATAAAACAAATTTCAATCAGGTTTTTTTATTATTATTTTTTTTTTTTACACAAGTACATAATTTCTGAACATTTTTAATTTAGTGTAAAAATTGTATGGACTACTTTCATGATGCCCCTTTTTTCTTTTTTGAAGTGCTCCTTGCACTTTTCATTGTATGGAAGCAAGCAGCTTGGACATTCAACTAAACCGTTCCTTTTGTGTTTCATGAAAGAAAGTAAGTCAAAGAGGTTTGTAACAACATGAGGGTGAGTACATTTTCAAGAAATTTCATTTTTGGATGAACTATTCCTGTCATGGCCTGTCAAAAATCAAACTAGCAACTAATACATCAATATATAAACAGATAACAAAACACAACAAGATTGGCATCTTCCAGGAAAAATATTGTGTTCTCACTGTTATAAAAATCTAATCCCCAAATATTCTTCTTTTCCCCTTTCCCCAGTGTTTTGTAGTTCAGTATTCTCCAGCGACTTGTGAGTCTGCATGGTTTGTTTTAGTTTTGTGTCTGTGTGGAGTTGGCCGTGCAAATTGGTCTCCTGATCAAAAGTTCTTTGTGTTTATGGCCCACTGGCAGACATTCTGCTCTGGACTGTTCAGCATGGGGTTGCCAAGCGGACTGTACCGCTGTCTAAACAGAGGTTGACTCAGTTGTTTAAACGTTACATGTTGTCAACTTTATAGTTGGTTTGAGAGTTTGCGGTACTGCTAGACACGAATGCCCTTCTTGTGTGTTGAACTAGCTTACTCCAGCTTGGCTTTGCTCTATTAATTATATGGTGTGAGGTGAGTGGGCACAAAGTGCACCTTAATGGACAATGACCACCTCGCACCCACTCTCAAAGTATGTCGCAGTTAACCAAGCTTAGATTTACAGCACATCATCTGAACGTAAACTATACTCTCACTCTCTTACAGAACAGCCTCACATGGCAATTTACACACAGATACAACCTCCACACCAATTTGATCTCAAGGAGACACGAAAGATTAGAGATGATTCTTTACCCTTGGTCAAATGGGTTTGGTTAAGATGTTATGAGGACTAGATTAGCACTCAGACGTCACACCAAGCTTAACTTTTGACCCTGACAGGCCTGCCCAAAGGTTTGTGGGGTCAATTGGTCAAGTGTCATTTTATCCTCATTCCTCACTCTCTCTCTCTCTCACTCTGTGTCTCACTTTCTTTAACGGCAGGCTGTCAGGCTCCTGGAGTCATTAGAAATGGACACCTGCTTGCTGAATGGGGGTCGAGCAATGCCACAAGAACTTGTATGCTGACTCCAATCTCATTAAAGGTGGAATCAGTCTCTTCATTGTTGTTTTCCCCCTCAAGCACAGGGCAACAGATAGATAGTTAGGAGCAACCATGTGTATTATATGATTAGATTTGTGAGGGATAATTAATCACAAATGGTGCAGGAGAGAAACACACACACACACACACACACACACACACACACACACACACACACACACACACACACACACACACACAAACAAACAGCAGCATTATTTGAATATGTTAGTGCTTTAATAAGCTAACTGATTGATCCCAGGTGAACACTTTGTTGAGGAGATTGCAATGCCCTTTAGGTTTGAATAAACAGAGCCCACAGCCCACACTGAGCCCTGTTTGGAGATAACAGCCTGTTTGAATGAGGCGTGTTGAATTCTGAGAAGCCGTGCCACTCGAACGGTCCGTGAGTATGTCACATATGTACTCTCTCTCTCTTTCTCGCCAGTAGTGTGAGGCACTGGAGAGACGTGTCATTTTTAGAACACACTGTATATACAGTCGAATACCTTCCGTGAGAATTAATGAACATTATAGGTTCACATATTTAAAAGATGAATGAGAAATGACTTTTATTAAATTGTCACTTAGCCCAATAAAACCTGAGTCGCATACTATTTTCAAAGAGGCCAACAGGTTAGCCATCTGCTTGAACAAAACGAGTGCAGACTTTTTCCACATTTTCTGTGCAGATTTTTTTTGGGAAAAATCAATGGATTTATGCGAAATGAAATTAAATATAGTAAAATGTGTTAATCTACTGAGAGTACTATACTTTTATAGGTAGAGGAGCAAAAATCAGTGCTTTTTTAAAAACTTTTAAAACAAAAAGTTTTAATGACTTTTAATATATGTAGATATACATTTACTTGAGAAGCAAAACTGCATAAGATATTAAAACTGAATGAATGAATAAATAAATAAATGTTAACATTTTTATTGAACAACAAGACAAAATACTGATTAAAATCATAATTATTAATATTATTATCATTATGAAAATTCATTTATTTCACCATTGGTAACTTGCTTCCCACATATATTTATTTTATTATACAAAATAATAATGTATTAAACAAACAAATGCTTTACATCTAGTGGCAGTAAAACTTTTTGAATAATAGGTGTTTCCAGTTTTCTGGAAATTCATGGACACAGATTTCTTGTGGTCCTGGCCAAAGCAATAAAAGAACACGTTATGGTCACAAACTCACACACACCTTAAGCTTTGAACCTCAGACATAAGATGCTGCAGTTTAGTGTTTGGTGATTTATCCAAGAAACCTGCCCTTGCATGGTCAACAGAGTGAGTGTGTCATTACCATAAATCTATCAGTGTCTTCCTGTGTGTGTGTGTGTGTATGCCTTTCTCTCTTGTCCTCTTTTAGCACCCATGGGTCATGTTGGACTAATGGCTGGCCTTGTTCTCACCCTGGCTGTTTGCTGAGCTGGGAAGGCTAAAGTCTATAGATAGACTAGAGACTTGGAATGCAAGGTGTGGACAACCAAGATAAAGTTAAGACTGTGTGTACTGAAGGGAAGGGTGTGTGTGTGTGTGTGTGGATGGTCTGGAGTGTAAAGGTCAGAGAGTCAAGTTCACTCCCTAAGGAAAAAACATTTCTGGTT
This sequence comes from Sinocyclocheilus anshuiensis, assembly GCF_001515605.1. Taxonomy (NCBI): domain Eukaryota; kingdom Metazoa; phylum Chordata; class Actinopteri; order Cypriniformes; family Cyprinidae; genus Sinocyclocheilus; species Sinocyclocheilus anshuiensis. The sequence continues at coordinate 639,901 of NW_015548255.1, forward strand.
TATAAGTGTGTGCACTCTAGTTGCATCTAGATTAACTGGCCATTAATCTGTTTTCCAGTATCCGAGTGCTTGTCTGTGGTGACAGTCTGTAGTTTCTCTCACATCCACATCCACATATACAACTTTGACACTCTTCTCCTCTCCTCAGGGCATCTGGTGCAGGCCTTAATCCCAACATAGCCTGATGGTTGAGAGCAAGGCAGTGTGTCCAGGCAGACTGGAGCTAATCTGCTGGAGAAAAAAAAAGCCTGTCCGTGCTTGCTGTTAACACGTCTCGTTCCTGCTCAACTCTGGGAACTGTGCAGGGTGACCTGGGTTAATTGCAGCTGCAGAGATGAACAGCCTGGGTCACCTTCGCTACGAAAGAGACGGGAAAAAAATGAGGTAATCATAGAGGACGGCTGAAGTTGAACCGCAGAGATTTTTTCAGGACAGTTTCTAATGGCTGGTAGAGGGCTTTAGAGGGGAGGAGAGGACGGGACAGGTGTGAAAAGGAGGCATTGCTTACAACTGGTATTAACTGAGCTCAGGCGATTAAAAGTGGTCAGCACTAAATAAAGGTGTAAACGGAGTCCAAAACCATGTTCACATTTTTCACACTTCACAATTTCAGGGGAAAACTGCAGCCATTTTTTTTTGTTTTATTTTTTTCATGTTTGTCTGTATACATGCATTACTTTCTCCTTCTTTACCCAGTCAAGTGTTTCACCAATAGTCATTGATATCATTTTTTTGTAAACAAAGCCTAATGTAAATGTAGCTATACAGAGGGAGCGGAAATCTAAAATGTGTATAAATGCTAATAATCTATTATGCTAAAAAAAGATTTAACTACTGTACATGTGAGTGTTAAAGTTGGCATAAAATGGAGGATGTGATTGTCTTTTTCCCTTTTGTGATGTATATCCAAATGAAACAACTTTGATTTTGAAAAAAAAAGCTTTTGTCCATCGGTTTTGATTTGATTGCAGTTGTTCGCTAATAGAGTGCTGCAGTGATGTCACATTTTTCTAGGCCAACCCAGAAATTAGCATCACCCTGATTCCTAGTTGGAGAATTGAAGAAAATAAGCTCTATGACCAACAAAAATGTATGGTTCTTACTTGTTTTGTTCATAAAGCTGTAAAAGCAGGCTAGTAAGTATGAATTTACCTGTTCAGTGTGATGATGTTTAATATCCCCAACAGCCCTGATAGCACACATACATCACGGAGACGTCTATCTGACGTCTGCATTTACATTTTTTAGAGTGTTTGCTCATCAGCAATACGTCTATAGGACGTTTCCTATCAGATGTCAAATAAACGTTTTGAAAATGTCTTTAAGATGTTTATGATTTAGAATGTATGTAAAACTGACATCTTAAAGACGTTTATCAGATGTTTGTACACAGCAGATGCTTTCCAGATGAAGCGATCTTTAACAGACATCTAGCAGACGTACATGTGCTATCTGGGAACCACTATCCCAAGAAAATTAAAAGCTTTAAAAACACAAAGGGGTATTACTGATGTTTTATGTTGTTGAATAAAACATGAAAATATCTTGAGCTTGATATTTTCACAGACCTTATTTCAGGCATTTAACCAACAATCTGTTCAGGAAACCTGTTGACTTTAGAAGCATGGAACTGGAAGTGCTAAAATCTCAGCACAATAAACACTGCAATATTCCATAAAAAATAAGAATTGTCAATTTTGATTTCATGGTGACTTTAAAAGAAAAATGTCTGATCAGTAAATTTAGAAAAGCACATAAAATACCATCTTGTTTGATTATTTGTGGTCTAATAATATGGGTCAGAGAAGAACAGTGTGGCCAGATTTGAGACTGTGTTTTGTCTAGTGGTCCTACTGTTTTGTGTTAAAGTGACCCTAGCACACTCTGTCTACGGCTTAAGACTGTTTTGACACTCGCTCACGTTTGTATCCCCAGAGTCACACACATGCACACAGAGAAATGCGTCAGGAACACAGTGAACATTTTTCATGTGTTGTAAGCAATTTCAAAAGGCCATTCCATCTTCATTTTACAACTGCATGGTCTCCCTGCATTTTCTCCATGCTGTTTCCTTCTGTCTAAGCACAGCTCTTGCTCTTTCTCCCAGTCTTAAAACGGTAGAGGTGAAAGGTCAGCATGGCAAGGCTACAGATTAAAGGGATAGTTCACCCAAAAATGAAAATTTGATGTTTATCTGCTTACCCCCAGGGCATCCAAGATGTAGGTGACTTTGTTTCTTCAGTAGAACACATTTGATGATTTTTAAGTCCAACCGTTGCAGTCTATCAGTCGTATAATGCATGGCAATGGTAACAAAATCTATGAGAGTAAAAAAAAACATGCACAGACAAATCCAAATTAAACCCTGCAGCTCGTGACGACACATTGATGTCCTAAGACACGAAACGATCGGTTTGTGCCAGAAACCGAACAGTATTTATATCATTTTTTACCTCTAATACACCACTATGTCCAACTGTCTTTGGGCGCACGCATGGCTTCCGGTGCGTGAGTTGTGTACGCGCTCTGGCGTAGTTTACGCAAGCGCCGGAAGTGATCTCTCGCGCGTATACGTCACTC
>NW_015548255.1:642519-673368 GCF_001515605.1 Sinocyclocheilus anshuiensis
TCCTCCCGCGACAACACCCATTAACGTAAACTACGCCAGAGTGCTTACACGCCTCACGCACCGGAAGTCGTGCGCGCGCCCAAAGACAGTTGGACATAGTGGTGTATTAGAGGTAAAAAATGATATAAATACTGTTCGGTTTCTGGCACAAACCGATCGTTTCGTGTCTTAGGACATCAATGTGTCGTCATGAGCCGCTGGGTTTTATTTGGATTTGTCTGTGCATGTTTTTTTTACACTCATAGATTTTGTTACCATTGCCATGCATTATAAGACTGATAGACTGCAACGGCTGGAGTTAAAAATCATCAAATGTGTTCTACTGAAGAAACAAAGTCACCTACATCTTGGATGCCCTGGGGGTAAGCAGATAAACATCAAATTTTCATTTTTGGGTGAACTATCCCTTTAAGTTTCACATGACTGAGCACCTTTGTTGGGGCGGCCCACTAGAAAGGAAGTGTCTTGCATATCTGAATCCAAGAGGAGGGTCATGCAGTCCTGCGCTGAGATTGGCCACTGTTGCAGCATGGCTGCCCCCTTCAGCCTCACTGAGCATGTTTGCTTGTCATCACAAATGTAAAAACATGAATCTTTAAAAATGTGGATAAAAACATACATCAGTGTTTATTTTATATCTGTTGTCAAAATTATCTGTTGTGATAAGAGCCTATATCATGCAAAGATTAATATTTTGGAAAGAAAAGTAAATAAGCTGTCATATGGTGATTATTTTATTCAAAGTGATTTAAAGTATTCTTATAACAGTGACAGTCCTTCTGGAGCAACCTTTTTTCTGGTTTTCTCTTTTATTTATTATTTTTTTTTAATGATAAAACAAGTAGTTTAAAAATGTGTGGTTAGGTTATCTGCTTTTGGAGGTTAAATATACACTGCCGTTCAAAAGTTTGGAGTCAGTAAGATTCTTAAGAAAATTAAAGAAACTTTTATGAGCAAGGATGCATTTAATTGATCATAAATGACAGAAAACAGTTCTTTTGAACTTCTAATAATCTTGAAACATTTTTTTTTTTATCACAATTAACAAAATAAAATAAAAAATAATAATAATTCAATCAGTTATTTTAAATCGTAATACAATTTCATAATGCTACTGTTTTTACTTTATTTTTGATAAAAATAATTCAGCCTTGGTGATCACAAAAGACCTTTCTCAAATTTTTGGGTGGTAGTGTACAAAAAATCTTTATGGCTATTTGCTAGCACACAGTATCTGTAAACATACAGGTCAAATGCAAGATTATATACTCAGTTCCTAATAAAGTCTGGTCCCATTCATATGATCCTGTCCATCACAAGTCGTCATAAACAGCTGCTTACCTCACTTCCTCTAACTGTTCCACCATCCTCATGCTGACATGTGAACTTCAAGTGAAAAGCCCTTACAGTAACCTGTCTGGTAATGACTAAACAATACATTGAAACTTAATGTCTGAAACTTGACTCTGTAGACTTCAGTTTATGAAGTGAGTGGATGAGGTTTGCGCTCGGTCTTTGTCTCGCCCTCCTGTGTGAGGGATTTTCTGTTTACACACACACTGTGACTATTGGGCCATCAGGGCTGAATTCATTTGAGCAATCGATAACTTCTTCATCAACATTTTCATTTCCTGCCTCTGCCGGAACGGTGGGGGCCCATTAGTTGTGGTATCTCCAGCATGGTGCCCGTTGTGTGTGTGTGTGTGTGTGTGTGTGTTTGAACAGCGATGACATGGCCAAGGTCAGGCAGCCAGTGGCCAACTAGAGATCACGCTCTGACAGGTGAGAGATATTTATTTCTGTGAAGATCCTCTCCTACAGCCTGTAATTGAACATACACACACAAACAAACAAACAAACACACCAAAGTTTGTGCTGTCCAAGACTTTTTCAACTCTGCTTAAAGTGATAGTTCGAAACCTGTATGACTTTATTTCTTCTGTGGAACACAAAGATATTTGGAAAAGAGTTTTGAAAAGAATGTTGTTGTTGTTGTTGTTGTTTAGGTCCCTATTGACATACACTGAATGAACCAAAACAGTTGAAACATTCTTAATTTTTTTTTTCACAAAAGAAAAAAAGTCATAGAGGTTTGAAAAGACACACTGTAAAAATATCCCACTAAATTTAGAGTAAAAAAAAAAAACGTCAACTTTTGTTGCAAGAAAATCACTGTGAAAAATATGGTGATAATGTTTGATGAAATAAAATACAAAAGTACCATAAATGGTATTTTTAAATAAAAAAAATTAAAGAAATGGTATTTTTTTTTAAATAAATATATCTCAATTATATGGTAATTCATTGTTTTTACTTAAAAAAAAAAACAAACATTTTACCGTACTTAATGCAATGTTAAACCCTTTACAATTTTTCGCCATATACGTTTTTAGGTAACTTACAGTTAACAGGTTTTTACTGTGGTATTTACGTTAGCATTTTTTACTTTTTCTGTAAAAAAAATACTTTTTTGGGGGTGAGAAAACAATGACAAAATAGTTCACTTTTGAGTGAACAATCGCTTTAATGTGTTTGTGTGTGTTTTGTACCTGTATAATTATATTTGGGTTTGTATTTGTGTGTGTGTGTATGTGTGTGTGTGTGTGTGTGTGTGTGTGCACTTTCTGATTTCTGTGCTCAGCCCCAGAAATCAGTATTTGGAGTAACTGATCATATCAGTGGTCCCGTCTTCTTGGAATGCCGTGGATGGTGCACAGGCGCCCATTACTTATCATGCTAAATGATTCAGGTCAGCTCGGTCAACATTCCGGAACTCTCTGAGACAAGACAATTCTGGAAAAGGGGGCAAGATCCCCCTCTAAATCTCTCCTTCCCAAATGGGCTTTCATTTATAAGAAACTGAGCTTCAGTGTTGAAATAATGGATGTTTCTGACCAGCAGATTCCAGCAGATTCTAATGTACTGCTCCTACAGGGCCCGCTAATGTGTGCCACTTACCCACTCAGCAAGTGGCATTAGTGCATTGGCCCTCCATTTCCCAGGGTTGCACACGGAGCCTCGGTTGCCCAGAACTCGGTGCTTTTGGAGGCTTGTTCAACTTAGGTAAGTCTTTTAGGTCATCTACTTCTGTAAATTTTAACCTTTTTTTCGAAGGGTTACATGTTCTAATTATCAGGATGTGTGGAGACTCTTTTCATCTCTCTCTTTCTCTCACATTATCAAGCCAACTCTGTTACTGAGACCAGGCCCAGATTCCGGGCCCTTGAGATGAGCTGTACTACTTTAAATTTCCTACACAAACCAAGCTCCTTTTGACACCTAGTAGCTGTCTGTAGCCCATTACTGACTGTATTTCTGATAGCTCAGCTTTATGTAAATGATAAAAAAATTCTACTCAAACAACTGAGCCTAAGCGCCACCCTCTTAGTTACTGTTGCTAACTCAGACAAGCTTTTCTGAATGTCCATGAACAGTGTGAGTTTCAATAAAATGTGCTCATAAAGTGGTAAAACAACAGTGACAGTGCAAAGCATTTGCTCGTTTTCTTTATAGGAACTGTTAAATTATACAGTGACATGATTAAAAACGACTTAATAAAAAAGACTGCTTGTAATTCTCTGTGGATATACCTGTCTGAAATGACCCAGCAACAACAAGTTGTTTTGTTGTATTGTATTTACTGTATTGTTGGATAATTTCTGTAAATTTGTATGTAAAACTATTCAAACACACAGATTTATTAAAAAGAGCAAAGGCTTGTTTGAGAAAATGGCAGAGATTTTAAAGCTTAGTGAAAGGTCATGCTTGTGTAAAAGAAATACACTTTAGCCTGCTTTAAAAAAACAGTACTTATTACAGAAATAATATATTAAGAGAATATACTGCAAACTGAATGTAATGTTTTTGAACATTTAATTGCATGTTAATTGCAATTAAATGAAAAGATGTAATGGTTTAAATTTATATTAAATGCAATTAGCCGAACTTTAGAGTGCTTTTTTTTTACCCATTTAAGTAGGACGTAAGTACATCTTTGTATTTAATTTCATAATTACTTATATTGTCTTTGAAATATGGTTTAAGTGTACCACTGTACTGACAAACATTAACTAAAAAGTTAACCTGAACATGAGAGCCTGACTCGTTTCTATCCATTTTTGTTTGTGAAACAGTGGAAAATGCCCGAAGGCTTGTGTATGTGTGTGTGAAATATTAGTTCTCCGCCTCTTCCCGCAGGCACACTTTGTACCTGAAGCTAAATCGGCCCCGATTGGCCCTCCTTCCGCTTATCTCTCTGGGTTGCTCCACACCCTTTGCCTGCCGGCGCTGGTCACATGCTTGACCTGCTCAACTGGCCTGGACCACACCCCGTCCTACATACCTGCTCCTCACCTGCACTGTACCAAGTGACACTTTTGTAAGTACACACACACACATATGCAGCTGCATGCAAGCCTCTGCAGGAAGCAAGAGTTTGAGAGAGCAGGCAGCCCAGCCCAGTGGCCATTTATTTGCTGTGTGCGTGAGGAGAGCTGATGATTGGCTCCTCTGTCATTAGAGCACATCGCCGTTGCTGGTAAACCTTCATCTGTTAGATTAAAAACACGGCAAGCCCTTTAATGTTCATGAACTTGCACACTGGAAACAATTACTTAAAAATAACAAAATGATCATAACCTGAGCCCCTCTCTGCCAAAGCAAAGGGTAAATAATTAGTGCGAGAAAGTGTGTTTTCATTGTGTAAAGCACACATGCAGTAGGTCCAAATTGCCAGTGTCTGTCTCATCTGGTCAGTCAATAAACTTTGCTGAAATGCTTCCCTAGTTTATACCTCTGTTTTTTTTGTCTCAAATTTTCCACGATCAAACATTTAATCTTTTCTTCAAGAGCTCATTAAAATGCAATGGTAATGAACATTTAATGAGAACACTTTAATCCTAAAGCAAACCTGATTTTATTTATTTTTACTCCCTTACTTGATGCTAAACATTTTTAGGCTCTTTTTAAACTTGGTATTAATGCTGCGTTCGATTTACTTCGGAAGTCGCATAATGGATATCGGAGCTGGGAATGACGTCACACCCAAGTGGACCGTGCTTCAGTAGAGAAGTCAGAAAAAATGTAATGGAGATCACTCATCTTAGCATTAGCAGTATTAGCAAAAACAGAGCATTACACTGCATTTTGTAACCGCAGACACTCTCATACACCATAGGGAATATAACAGAAGCTTTATAAATATTATAGTATAGCTTTCACTTTGGCTCACGTAGGGAGCAGCCAAAAAATCAGTAAAAAATCTTACTGACCCCACACATTTGAACTTTCGTACATTTGTGATGAATCATAAAATAACCAGTATATTACTAAAATGTAACAAAATTAAATTCAGAAAAATGAAATAAAATAAACAAAACATTACCACTGCAATGGTCCCAAAATTAATCTTAAAGGGGTCATATGATGCTGCTAAAAAGAACATTAAAGTGAGGAACGGGCGGAGGGCTAGAGTGAGCAGAGGTGGCGGATTCGACAAAGGAGCGTACGGCGGGCTTGCGGCAACCACATGCGATGACCCCGGGCTGGCCTCCGCTTCGTCCACGGTGAAAGCCGATCCGGCGATCTACAGATCTTCTTTATGCACCAAGAGCTTGTAACACTCCAAAGAGAAAGGAAAAATTGAAATCGCATCATATGACCCCTTTAATACTAGGTGTAAACGGATCATAGTAATGTGTGAAGATCACCCTCACAGTCTCTTTTTAAAGGGAAGCTCCACCTTCTCTTTCCATCACTCCTTCCAGTTATGCTACCATTGTGACCCCGACTGACAGCAGCCCGGCTTACAGGTGTGACGGTCACATGACCCCAAAGACCATCCTTCTGGAAGAGCACCTTTCTTTTAGAGACTGTGGTGGTATAGCTGATGCCTGAGGATAGTGTGTTGATTGACGGGTTGCACGGCGTGAAGGGGAGGGTCAGGGGCAAGCCGGGGGCAGCAGTGGGGGCCTGGGTAACTGACGCTGGCTCTCTGTGTCCTCCGGGCTCAGGGATTGAATGTCAGTTTCTCTAATAATGGGTTATAGTGAAAAGGTCAGCTCCAGTCATCTGACCATGAGAATGGAGAGAGAGAGAGAGTGAGGGAAAAGAGAGGGAAAGAAAAAGAAAGATGAACGCTATGCCAGGGGCGGAAATTGATTGTCTGGCAGGGGGAAAGGAAATGAAGAGAAAAAGAAAAATGGAAGGCTGGTAAGCAAAGAGACGGAGAGGGGTGTCATGGCCAGTCTCAGATATGCATGCCTGCTTTTTAAATTACCATCAGCGCTTTATTACTCTCTCCTCTCTCTGTACCCTCTCTCTGACATCCATAGCACCTGAGAGAGGATTCCTACTCACACCATCGCCACTAAATCTCTGCAAAATAAAAGCAAGAGCATCCAGTGAATATGAAATCAGCCATCTAAGCCCAAGTGGAGTTTGCAAATCTTCAGTGGGTGTTGAGCACCCATAGACAAGTAACAGCTTTTGGCATATATACTGATATTACGCAGTGATATTATTTGGGGAGAATTGCTTTAGCTAAATATGTCATGAACAACTTCGGGCCATTTTCCTCGATTTCCTCTTTGATATACTGTAAGCTTGGCTCATTTTTCCATCCCAGGCTTTCTAACTGGCACCCATATACCAAAAAGGCTCCCTCAATCTCAACCTCTAAACAAAATTACATTTGCTATCTTAATTTTTAAATTCAGTCCAAATTCAAGAGTTAAATCGGACTATAAATCTCATTTTCAATTCAATTCAGAATGCTTTAGACAAAGACTAACAAATGCATAAATGTTTCAGATAATTTAATAATGAGTTCAGCTATGAATAAGAATGTTAGGACATTTTAAAGTAAAATGTAAATTCACCCTATCAATTTTGAATGCATCTTTTTGATTTTGACCAAAAGCTTGCAATTAGATCCAATCAACAACCGGTGGATAGAACCAAATCCCTGCCCTACATTTTTTCTTTTTCAATAATACATTTACGCTACAATATAGAAAAATGTTTATATTACAATACAAACACATTTTCTGTCACTACCTCTTTCACATTGCAACTTATATTTTTTTATACATTCTGCAAAATTCCTCAGACTTTCCTTGTGTGATGCACAGCAGATTCTGTTCAGTATTGTACCGATCAGCACACCACCTTCAGCACTTGTATAATGGGGGCCTATGATTGTGGCAGCTGTATATTCCTTCTTTAAAATTAAAAGTATCGGGTTACACATCAGCTTTATTAGCATCCATTAGTGCCCATCTGAAGCCTTTGGGAATCCGTTGGACAGTGGGGATTTAGTTTTCAGGGGCTCTTTGGATACGCTTTGGCCTTTAGCATTTCTCCACTGGATCTCCCTTCAGCTGCAGCAGACTAAACACGGCCAGCTCTGTCAGAAGCAGCTCTGCTCTCCAGTTACAACCACTAGCAACGACCCACAGGGTGGGTCAAGTGCTCTGCCCAAGGTCATGACGGGAGGACAGAGGTGTGAAGGAGCTGGTAGCTGGAGGGAGGGGGTGAACAACCTCCAGGGATCTGTTCCATATTGAGCCAAGATGGTGTGCAAGCCACACAAACTGAAGACATCCTTAATGGATGATTGTTACTCCTGCTGACTGTTGGGAGTCCACAAGGAACTCTTGTGAGATAAATATGAATATATCATATGAATACATATATTAAATATGTATATATGTTGACTTTTGTCAGGTATTATATACTGTATATGCTAACAGACAAATAGAATAGTAGAATATCTAAGAGTAATATCTAAGAGTAATAGAATATCTAATAGAATAGACTAGATAAGAGACACTAAAGGTCAGTGTGGAAAATTTGGTGAATTTGTTACTAAATTATGTTTAAAAAAAAAATAATTTAATAAATTAAATAATTTTGAATACTTTTTATTCTGCTATAATTTGATATAATGTAATATTGTATTATACATTTATTATATATACTAAACAGAAATGCCTTTAAAAAAGGCTTTTGTCACTTTAAATAACTGTAAGCAACAGAGAGTGTGTCACGTTAATGACTACATGCGCTATTTTTTCCCAATGTAAAAATGAAAGACGATAAATGACCAAAAGAGATGGGGGAGATAGAAGAACTGAAATAGAATTGTAGCAGAGTGCCCACCTCTTAACACACACACACACACGTTAATAACAGGATATTAAAGAGGTGAAATAATTAAGCTAACAAGAGAGCTAGTTTGGCTAAGCTGTCTCCTAAGGTCAGATATCGATACATTAGCTTAGACAAGCGCAATGCATTTTACATGGGGCCCTGGGAAAATGACTGATCAAAGCATAAGAGCAGGCCCCACTCCTCTTCCGCCATTAGCCGGGTCAAGCTGGCAGGCCAGTTTGTCTGGGCATAGGTCAGAGCCATGCAATAATAGCTCTGCTGCCATTACCAGTGAGTCTGTGTGAAAAACTACCATTAATTAGCATTACACAGCTTCCCACACACACACACACACACACTACTCATTCAGCTCTCATTGACTACAGAACGGCCAGAGCTCTGGTCTTCTCTCTCAGTGCCAAACGCAGGCACGCAGCCATCCTCTCATTTGTACAGATAGAAAGAGATGTAGGGAATTAAGGAGAGAGAGAACGAAAGAGAGAGAGACCCGGGGTCTGACTGGCTGCCCGCTTGCTACTCCCGTTGGTTTCACTGGCTAATTGAATTGGCTTGTCAACAAAGCCGTTGTCATTCAGTAAGTGAATTTGTTGTATTATTGCGCATCACAGCTGCTGCAAATTGTCTGCTATTTCCTGGAGGCAAAGGCAGCCCTCATGCCCTGTCACAAAAAGCATGAGATACCAAAAAAAAAGGCTAAACAAATGAAAGTAAAAACGCTAAATGACATAAACAAACAGAAACAACAGGGGCGCCACTGACAGCGAGTGAGCAGAGGGAGATTCAGGGAACAGGGAGACGGGCAGGTGTAATTGCAGCGCTGTTGTTTCAGCTTGGACTCAAAGACAGAGCCCACACTGGCACAATGGCTGTGCCCCCTGGCACTGCTTGTAGGCCTGTCCTTGCCCCTACCCATTCAAAGAGCCAGCTTTATCTTTCTCAATCTGTCTGTCTCTCACATACACGCATACAAAACAACCTCCCATTGAAGGTGGCCACTGGGCTCTTTGTCTGTTCCTTTGGTTAAAGGTGCACTCAGTCATTTTTTTTTGTTTATGCTGCGAAGGCCACAATCACACACGTCTTGGATTTACCCAAACCAACACCTAAAGAGCAGATGAAAATAAAAGGTTTTCAGTTATAGATGTCGTGTTTATGGCCATTCAACTCTGATCTTGTCTAATCTCATTTTAGAAGTGCTCTATTGTCAGTTATCATGATTCATTTTTTATTAAAAAAACAGAATCACTGAGCTGGAAAAAGGATCAACCCCCTTGTGTCAGTATTTTGTTGAACCACCTTTTGCTTTAATTACAGCCTTTAGTCTGTTGGGATATGTCTCTATTAACTTTGCACACCTTGCAATATTTGCCCACTCTTCTTTGATTTTGGGAATGGTATTTAAGTCTGGGAAATGAGTAGGCCATGCAAGGACATTCACCTTTTTCTCCTCTAACCACTGTGTCACCTTCTTCCCATTGACAACTTTCTAGCAGAGGGCAGCACATTTTCCTCAAGAATTTGATGGTATTTTGCCTCATTCATTTTTCCTTCTATGCTGACAAGTGCTCCAGTCCCTGCTGCAGAGAAACTACCCCATAACAGAATATTACCAGCTCCATGCTTTACTGGAGGAATGCTGTTATTTGGATGCTGAGCTGTATTGGATTTCCGCCAGACATATCGTTTGGTGTTGAGGCCAGCTAATTAAATTTTAGTCTCATCTGCCTCAGAATCTTTGCGTTTTGGCAAAGCTCAGTTGTGACTTCTTGCAACCCTCTCATACAAGCCACATTTGTGGAGAATTTGTGATATTGTTGTTGGAGCGACATCCTGATCCAGAGTCTGTGTTGTACCAAATACCTTCCACTTCTTAATAATAGACTTCACTGCGCTTCTAGGCATTGATAAAGCCTTTGATTTTTTTTGTATCCTTCTCCTGACTTGTGCCTGTCCACAACTTCACCCCGGAGATCTTCTGACTGAGCCTTGCCACCCATAGTTGATTGTTTGCTTCAGTTGCACTACCAATGAAACTACACTGAAATGCTCCAGGAAAGCTCTTTTCATGCTGAGCTAATCAAAATGACCACATCTGATCACAGTTGAAAGTCAAATGGCTTTGTGTGCCACCGAGAAGGTTATTAGCTACACCTGATTGAGTTTACAAGTCATTTTTAGGGGAGGGGTGATCCTTATTTCAACTCAGTGATTCTGGTTTTTTATACAGCTGGATAAAACAAAAACTGTGTCCATCTTCATTTCAGGCTGCAAAGCAACAAAATATGATTATTTTAAAGGCGGGTGATTCTTTTCTATACCCACTGTATATAAATTTATATATATATATTGTGATAACCAATAAATAGCTGATTTTGTTTAAAGGGGTCATATGATGCGATTTTAAGTTTTCCTTTCTCTTTGGAGTGTTACAAGCTCTTGGTGCATAAAGAAGATCTGTAAATTTGCAAAGACTAAAGTCTCAAATCCAAAGAGATATTCTTTATAAAAGTTAAGAGTCAGCCACGCCTACCTAAAACGGCTCGTTCGAACACGCCCCCACATATCTACCTCACTATGTGGGAAGATTTGCATAACGCCGCCCAAATGTTCATGCAAAGAAAGAAGGCGTAACTTTTATTCTCGCTGTAGTATTGTTGTTGCCGCTGCCGCCATGTCGTGAAGACGCTGTGTGCTTCGTTGTGAAAGCTAAACTACTTTGTTTGGTCTTCCAAAAGAGGACGATATCCGCTTCGTCATGCCTAGAGCTGATCTGTGCTAGTCGCTGAGGGAATACATCAACTTAGTGCTGTGGATTGCCGGCACATTTTATGGAGGACTGTTTACTGATCCTGGGAGAGTAACGTTAGACTAAAATGCCGGCAGTTCTGACTCACGTAAGTACGTTTTCATTTAAAGGATTTGCCACTGATGATTCAAACGCGAGTTTTGGGCAGTGTAGAATAGCACTTGTTGTTTGTCATTTCTCTGATCACAAATGCAGACATGGTTTTATGTTTACGCGGCGCAATGCAACGCAATGCGTAAAACGACAGTATAAGTCATTATAATCAGTAATTATGTCCCCACTAGATGCAACAAATGCCTCGTTTGTAATGGGTTTTCATGGTTTTGTCTCATTGCTCCGGCCGGACACGGCATCAACACAGTATGGTGAGGGGCGTAACATTTCTGTCTCACGCTTGAGGTATTCGGCCAATCACAACGCACTGGATAGCTGGCCAATCAGAGCACACCTCGCTTTTTCAGACCGATGAGCTTGGTAAAAATCGACGCGTTTCAAAAAGGCGGGGCATAGAGGAGAAACAATAATGTACAGTATGTGGAAAATAATGCGTTTTTTTAACTTTAAACCGCATAAACACATTTCATTACACCAAATACACAAAATAATGTTCTTTTTAGCAGCATCATATGACCCCTTTAAAAACACAACATTGATGTACAACATGAAAAATGGATATTAATTGTAAGATTTTCTAAAGATTACATTTAACAGTAATATAACTTTTTAAAAATGTTTAGCTACTTTTTTGTTACGTTAAAAATATATATATTTTTTTACATTTTACATTAGCATTGGATTAAAAAAAATAAAAATTATATACAGTATATATTAAATGTATAATATAAAATATTGTATAAATAAATATTAAAAAATATAACATTTGGACCACTACCAACAAAGCAAAGCAAAGCAAAACAAAACAAAACAAAACAAAACAAAAAATTATTTTTGATAACAGAGCACCTTTAGTTAATACCAAGCGTGAGAACGGATATGAGGATTTTGCACGTTCACCTGCAGTGACCTTTAAAACCATCAAGGGCTGAGTGACACGGGCAGCTTTAGCCCAGTCAGCCCTGTCCTGACCCAACCTACGTCATCCTGTGCACTGCTCACTCCATCCTCTCCCCCTGACTCCATGCAGGGCATCCAGTACTAGAAAGCATGCACATGACCCCATGCTCATGTGTATGTGCTTGTTCCAGGCTAACCTTTAGGCCAACACTATTTGTGGAAAATTACTATGAGTGTGTGTGTGTGTGTGTGAATCAAACCCTGTGTACATTACTGACTGCAAAAGCTGAGTATTTATGGGATGTTTGCTTGTTTCTCACCACTGAAGTAACTATGTTAGGCAGTATTTCTGTGTCACTGTGCAGTCCACTCTGCCATGGCCACTTTTAGATGATCTGCTTCAGCAGAAGGCTTTTAAAAGGCCTGCAAGGCCATGGCCCGATTACCGGACACTCACATACACTCTTAAAAATAAAGGTGCTTCACGATGCCATAGAAGAACCTTTTTGTCTAAAAGGTTCCATAAAGAACCTTTAACACCTGAAGAACCTTTCTGTTTCACAAAAGGTTCTTTGTGGCGAAAGAAGGTTCTTCAGATTACAAAAAGGTAAGAAAGAGATGGTTCTTTAAAGAACCTTTGACTGAATGGTTCTTTGTGGAACCAAAAATGGTTCTTCTATGGCATCGCTTGAAGAACCTTTTGAAGCACCTTTATTTTTAAGAGTGTACTAAACTGCTGAGGCCACATGACACCCAGCTCTCTCATCCTCCTCCTCTCCCTCCCCTTCTCCGTCTCTCTTTCCTCCACCAACATTTTTAACCAGAGTACCCTTACTCTGGCCTGACAAGGTTACGCCACTATGAGGTGAGTTTCTATTGATTTCCAACATCAAAGATCCCTGCAGCCAAATAACAGATAACACTCTGTCTTTCTTCTTTAACTTTCTCTCTCTGTCACACACACACACATAGAAAAAAAAAAACATTTCACAGTTGCCTCAGATTTCTGTCTCTAACGTCTCTCAGTTTACATAAGTGGTACCCCCAAATGCACCCCCCCGCCCCCCTTGAAGGTCAAGTTAATTTAATTTAATTTAATTTAATTTAATTTTCTCTATAGCACCAGATCACAACAGAAGTCATTTAAAGTTACCTTTCCTATAGAACAGGTCTATACCTTGTTCTTTTATTAAACAAACTAATGCTCGTGTCATTTGAGTAAAACAAGGTATTCACGGCAACCCATCAAAATAACATTTCGGTTTAATTTGAAGGCATTGCGGCAAAAAAATATATAGGCTATTACTATTGTTCAGTAGAATGTAATAGGCTACTACTAAAATTAAAACCTTATTTTTAAGGAATAATCATACAATATTTCTTTAATGTTTTAATTGTAATATTAAATCCCCTTTATTTTCCAAAAATACAATATTTAATTTTCATTAATTAAAAGATAAATTAAATTACTGTTTTATGCCTTAAAAAATTTAAATACTCAGGTCCAAACAGTCTCCTCTGAATATGGATTGATATGACTGTAATGTAACGGTCATGATGGCACTGGATAGTGGACATATCGGTTGTAGATGTGATGACCCGGTTGAGCTGAGCGTTCTCCCTGTGAGATGCCCCTCTCTGACTGGAGCCCCAAATTCAGACACTATGCCTGAGAGACCAGACACTTCATCACGACCTGGGGTGAGACCCAGACACCATACAATCACATGGACACACACACCAGGGCACACCCTCACACACAATCATTCACACACAGACATGTGACACACATAGCCTACAGACAAACCCCACAACCTTTAGATGAAAAGTTAGACGTATGTTTAAAGAGTGAAAGTGAGAATGAGAAGAGCCAGATTGGAGGAAAGATTACTAGTAACGATCTCAGGCTATCTACTATAATAATGTGAAGTTAGATGGGGTCACCTAAGCTGTCATAAACAGAGTTGTTCCAGTCACTTTCCATGAATATGGTACAAAGGTCTGGAACTCTTTAAATGAAGTAACTTTTATTTTCCAGCAAATGGTCAGTGAAAGGAGGTATTTAACCTTCAGAAAATGTTGATTATCAGCCTCAGGAGGCCAAATTTAATTTTATATGAGCTGATTTATTTTGTATAAAATCTTTATGGGTTTTTGCAACACTGTTTGTAGAATTCTGGACATGTCTAAAAAATATAAAACCTTGAAAATTATACATGTATGTAAAAAAATGTAGCTATGCATTTTTTATATTTTTTCATAGAATAGTTGAATTGAATAGTTTGAATAGTTTTGAATAGTTTGAATAGTTGAGCTTAACAAATGCCGTCAACTGTACAATTTTGATAAAAATTGAGAAATTAAATGAGATTATTGATTTGTCTTCCTGCTGTAGAAAGTGTCCAGCATTTCTTGTACCTCACAATATTGAAGAAATAAAAAAGAAACAAAGTCATGGAAAGTGTGTGCAATGTTTTAGTCTGGGATCCAGGAATACATGAAAACCCTTTCCTCTGTATCTCAAAGACACAAACAAAAATGTACTCTTATTAACACTGCAATCTAATTCAATTTGAAGCTATCTGCTACTGCCAGCATGCAAAACCACATAGAGAACCATCACCCATTCTCTGATGAATCCTCAAGTGGGAAAGTGGGAATGCCCTTCAGTTGTGACTCAGATGCTAATGGACTCTAAACGTTATCAGTACAGTTTAAAAAATCACATAAAACAAAAAACAAGAAAACAAGCACATAAAACCTTTCAAGTCAACTCCCTGCTAAAAAGATGAATTTCTGTGCTGGTCCAGACTAGTTTATGCTAGTCTACCTGGTGGGACAAGAGCATCCAAAACACAAAATAAATACTGGTTACCCACAACACAATTTTTCCTTCATGGTTGTCTGAGGCTAAGCAAAACCCTCTCTGTAGACTATAATTTCCTGAGAATTTTTTTTCCCCCGTAAAGACGGCAGATCATATAAAGTTTACTATCCTGTAACCAAATCCATGTTTTTTATCACATGAAATCGTGCCATTTGCTTGAAGGGTCATCTGCAAAGGAGCCTTATCAAAACCAGGTGTTAGAAATCATCTTGTTTGAAAGTCAGTGTGAACCCCTGCTGCTCAAATATCCACTTGTGTTCATCTCTATGTAAGACCTTACACATCTGGCACTGAAATGTCAAAAAAAAAATAAAAAATCAAGAACAATGTTCACTGATGGAGAATTTAGCATTGGAGTCAGTAAGCGGCTTTTAGTCGTGAATCAGAGTGATAATTCTCCCGTCTCCCATTGCACAGGGTTGTAATTACTGTCCCTCTTGTGTGAAAGGCCTGGACTGATCAGTCTCCCCCCGTTGGCTCACCTCTTCTCTGTAACTCTGAACAAATGGCCTGAGAGAATCCAGAGCTCCCATAGCCTGCTAAAGGGCCCTTGATTTATGAAATTACTGCAAACATGATTGAGGTAGTGGTGATGATTATTGTAATAATAGAGCCACTTGATGAAAAAGAGTCAGTGCTAAACTAGGAATACCTAATGAGGACTCGCAGATTGGGGAAGGCTTGTGCGAAAAGTGTTTTACATGAGAATGAGTGTGTCAGTTCCCTCTCTCTCTTTCTCTGTAAGAAACCGGGAAGTAGTTTGGCTGGGGTGAACCGAATACAATGTGGGAAATAGCAGCGTTCCCGAACACCCGCTCCACCAACTCAATTTACCGCCAAATTCACTTTCATCAGATAAACTTATTCAACAAACATCTTAACCCTGAACTCTTTTCTGAACTGTAGTATAATGAAAACACAACACTGTTTTTTGAGCTTAATTGTAGCTTTAAATTTTGAATAATAATAATAATAATAAAAATAAAAGTTCAAAAGTTTGAGTTAGGTGAGTTTTTTTAATGAATGAAGTCTCTTATGCTCATACATTTATTTGATCAAAAATAGAGTAAAACACAAATATTGGGAAATATTACTATTTAAAATAATTGTTTTCTATTTTAATATATTTTAAAATGTCATTTATTTTTGTGATGGTAAAGCTGAATTTGGTAAAAGTGAATTGGTAAAGCTGAATTTTTCATCACATGATACTTAAGAAAACAATCTAATACATTGATTTGGTACTCAATAAACATTTCCTCTTATTATCAATGTTCAGCTGTGCTGCTTAATATATTTGCCGAAAATATGATTTTTTTTTCCAGGATATTGTGATGACTTGAAAGTTCAAAAGAACAGCATTTATTTGAAATAGAAATCTTTTGTAACACTAACACAGCCTGGTAATACAGCCTTTTGTAACACAGCCTGGTTTCACAGACAGGGTTTAGGTTAAGCCAGGATTAGGCCATAGTTCAATTAGGACATTTAAGTATCTTTTATAAACGTGCCATAGAAAATAACATTACTCGTGTGCATCTAGAGACAAAACAATGGCACTGACATATTTTAAGATTTATCAGTGCAAGTTTCTTTCAGGTAAAACAGCCCAGACATGCATTTTAGTCTGGGACTAGGCTTAAGCCTTGTCTGTGAAACTTGGGGTAAATGTTTTTAATGTCACTTAGATCAATTTAATGCATTCTTGCGGAATAAAAGTCATAAAAAACCTGACCCCAAATGTTTGAATGGTAGTATATATACACAACATATATAAGTTAATTATATATATTAGTTTTTATATATATTTTTTATATATTATTCTACTCTCTTAAGAGAAGATATTGCCAGAAGAAAGGTAACCTTTATTGTAAGATGGTGAACAGAAATCTCTTCGATAGGCTCGAATGGAGGCCTACAGAGAGCTTCTAGCACCACTGGAGAGACAACTAAAAGATGTCTTACATTAAGTAAAATGAAGTTAAATGAGATCCAGACTGAAATTACCATGGTTACTAAACAGATAAGATTCCAAGAGGATTTCAAGAGAGGTTTTTGTATGGCCCATGCAGGACTCCCCAAAGTCCTGTTGTGTGTTTCACTCTGCCAGGGATCTCTCTTATCCCCTCCTTCTTCCCCCCTCTTTTTTTGTGTTCAGGGAGTGTTCTGCATGCTGAGGCCTGAGCTGCTGGGCCTGAACCCTTGCTAATCAATTTCTCTGTGAAGACGAGTTCAGAGGCAGGACGAAGAATGCAGCCAGCGCTCTCTGACATCACTGGCTTTGACACTTGTGTCATTTCAGACAACGCTAAAGGATTACACCAAACAAGAGTAAAGACACACAAGAGAGACGGTGCCAAATTTGAACCCCTCTTTGTTTCATGACAGCCCTGGCCCATGAAAAATAAACAAGAGAAAAAGTACGTCGCGGGCGACACCTGACACTGAATGCTAAACGGTCACTCCGCCCCATCCATTCATTTTGAAAATGCTGAAGTGGGTTGCCATGTCCTTTTGTTATCTTCCTCTCTCAGACAAAACAGCCCTGTACACTGTACACTGGCCCTTAATGAATACCTATTGTCCAAACACTTCAGCTAGCTCAAACAGCCCTTTAAGATGCCCATGAAAACTGGGTTGGAGATAAAGCCTCGGGTCTGCGTGACATTCCCTCCTAGAAAAAGAGGTAAGCTCCTTCAGAAGACGCAGACGCTGAAGGTCATGTGAAGGACCTTGCGTGGTTTTCTCTCCTCACATATCAGTGCTTAGGAACAATGGCATGCATACTAGCGCCAAGAACGATTGTGTTAGCATTGACCTAAGCAATGCTTTATTTACTGTTTACACTCTTTCTTTCTCATTGTCACTGAATATATAATGTTTGCTTTTTTTGTTGTTTTTTTTATCTATAGCGCATTGTTACATTGCTGTCGAATGATGATTCCATTAAAGAGTGGAGTGAGGACAAAACCATTAAGACCGACTGTAAAACAGTTCCCATGGGAAAGAAAACAAATTATATCTCATTAACGTCTCAATTGTTTCTCCCACACACCAATTAAAGGAAATGGAGAGCAAATTGAGACTTTTACTGAATTACCTCTCAGATGTTTCTTTTGAGAAAAAGACCTCAGTAATCTTAGTGTCTCCTATAGCATTTCACAAACCATCAGCAATTAAACATCTGAAATTTCAACTCTCAATGTTTCTCATGAAATGCTTCCAACACCAAATAATTTGATCTGACAACAACATTAATTTTTATAGTGCTATACTCTTACTGTATGTCAAAAATTGACGCATTTGTGACTATTGTTTCTCCTGAAGAATTTACAAGCAAAGTCAGAGATAATAAGCTCTAAAATAGCAACCATTGAGCAATACAATTTCCCTCTGGGTTGTTATAAAATAAGATAATTCTAGAGGTCCTCTCCTGCATATTCTTGTGACATGTATGGTATGATATATATGAGCTGCTGGTATTTCTTTGTGCTCGATTCATTGTCTGTGCAACTTTTACACTATTTAATTTGGTATGCATGAGATACATTCTAGGAAGGTTAGCTTATGATTATAAAAGAAAAGACTAAAAATAACCATTACAGAACATTGAACTGCAATGTTCTGGGAAGGTTAGTTAGTTATAAAACTGAAACCTAAAAATAACCATTAAAAAGCATTCTGTAGGTTCCCTTTAGGTAATCACAAAAATATCCCTGCAACATTCAGGGAAGGTTAGTTTTTGGTTATAAAATAAAACCTAAAAATATCCATTAGAGAATGTTCTGTATAGGTTCTCTTTAGGCTGTCACAAAATCCTCTTTGCAACATTCTTCTAAGAAGGTAAAAAAAAAAAACATACAAAGAACAAACATTCCTAGAATGTTATCATTTGCGTCCTCCCCAAAAATAACCAAATGTTCTGTGTTTCCTGCAATATATCATCATCACCTCTCTCTTTTCCTCTCTCTCTGAGAAGTGACCTGCCATCAGTGGACTGCTGTCAGCTCAAGGACATCTCTCCACCCCATGTGCAGAAAAAAATCAAAGCACATTGACTAAGAAAAATAATAACAGCAACTTCTTTTCTCCCAGGGCCTGTCTGGTAATGGGGGTAAATCTGGACCACTATCTTCACCTCGTCTAATTGCTTGCAGTATGACAATTGAAATAGAAAGAGGAGAAAATCTCAGTCTGTATTGACCACATATTGGCCTCTATTTCATCAAGCATCCCCCAATTTACACTCTTGATTCGAGTTGCTGTGTGTGAGTGTGCTTGTGTGTGAGAATGTATGAGTGTGTGTTTGGGTGTGTTTGATTCTTGATCAATATCTGTCCCCTTGTGAGACCCTGTCTAGCCAGTTTCTTCCTGCTCTTCAGGAGTCTAATGAGTGGCCTTGTCGTGGTAGGATGGGGGAAACGGCCAGGCCCATTGCAACACCTAAAAGTTGGGAGAGACCTGTGACCTTAGACCCTTTACCAAGGACAAAACCAAGATGTAGCACATCTTGGAATGTATTTATATTACACACCTATGCAACAGAAGTATACACTTTGAAATAAGCGCATGAATTAAAATATAAAGACCAACACAACCATGAATGTACACTGCTGTTAAAAACTTTTAGATCAGAAACAATATATTTTTCAGCAATGATTCATTAATCAAAAGTGATGGTAAAGACATGTAGAATGTTATAAAAGGTTTCTGTTTCAAATAAATGCTGTTCTTTTGAACTTTGTCTTCATTGAAGAATCCTTAAAAAATGTATCACTGCTTCCCACAAAAAAACTGCTGACAACATTGATAATAACAAGAAATGTTCAAATCCACCACATGAATACATTAAAATTAAAAAATATAAAAAAAATATTGAAAATATATTGAAATATAAAATAGTTTGATTTACTATAGTATAGTTTGATTAAAAAATATTGAAATATAAAATAGTTATTTTATTAACATTTTTAATATGTAGTTGTCTAACTACTGTATACATTTTTGCTGTATTTTTGGATCAAATAAATTCAGCCTTGGATAAGAAACTTCTTAAAAAAGGAAAAAAACCTTACCAACCCCAAACTTTTGAATGTAGTCTTTGTTTGAATAAATATATATTTGTTATCTGTGCAAAGATGAATTTACTTCTATTTTTAGACAAATAATAAGCTATAATTTAACAATCACTTCATTAAACCACTCCATTAAAGGGGTCATATGATGCTGCTAAAAAGAACATTATTTTGTGTATTTGGTGTAATGAAATGTGTTTAAACGAGCCGTTTTAGGAGGGCGTGGTTGACTCTTAACTTTTATAAAGATTATCTCTTTGGATTTGAGACTTTAGTCTTTGCAACTTTACAGATCTTCTTTATGCACCAAGAGCTTGTAACACTCCAAAGAGAAAGGAAAAATTTTAATCGCATCATATGACCCCTTTAAATGCACTAAACTTCTGTAAGAGGGTGAGAACAAAACACATGCCCATGATACTTTGCAACATGAACAGCTGATCAGAACTATTTAGTTATACTGGCTTGCTACGATATATATTTATATACTAGCATCTCTTTAATTAAATTCGTTTGTGTATGCATCTGTTATCATGTGTTAGCATAGGTGGATAGACATCTAGTATAGATCTGTTCAATGATTGTGTGAGCATGTATGCAAACACAACATTTTTCTAATTGGCTACCATGCCTCGGTGTCGGGAAGCTGTAATCGCTAGATGGCTGCTGTTGCTTTCTTGTCTTCTTGGCTTTGAGATTGCCAGCATGTGACATCAGTTGAGGAGCTAATGAAAGATACTTTAAAGCCAGCTTTTCTTTCTCCTCTTTCCTCTTTTTTTTGGCCACTGACTCATTAAAGCTGGCCTATACTTTAACCTTTGTCTTGATGCTTTTCCTCTCTCTCTCTCTCTCTCTCTCTCTCTTTTCTTAAACATCCTCTGTGCCCTAGTTTGACTTTATGGTGTATCTCCTAAGCTGTTGGATTATCTTTATCCCGCACTTTCTCTCCTGTTCTTTTTCCCTTTCATTTTGCCAGTGAGATCCAGGAATACATTTCTAATGTCAGGAAAAAAAAAGGAGAAGAGAGAAAGATAGAAAGGAAAAGAATGACTAATTGAAGCGAGGGATTTCTCCTGATCTGTGCTCGGTTGGCTGTACTTACAGCTCAGTCAACTTGCCCTTCATTTCCATGCCTTTATCTGAGAGCTGAAAGAAGAACGCTTGCCGTCTCTGGAACATTTTGCTCTTTCACTGTTCACACTGATCCAACAGCTGTGAATGTCACCCGTACACACAGACACAGATCTGTCCAGTTGAGTTGGTTTAAAGGGGACTTGGAAACACCATTTTCATTGCTCTTTAGAAATAAAAGAATTTGATATTCTATGTACACATGGTCTAATGTTCACAGACACAAAGATCCCTCCCATGTCCGCCCAGCCCATTTATGAAAACTAAGCTGCAAAAATCGCACATTCAGAAAGCTCCATTGTATCGTCACACTCATGAGCATGTTAAAAAAAAAATCAAATAAATGAATAAAATAAAATGCCGATGTTTACTCATATTGAACATATGCCTATTCAATATTTCATAACTTGATCCAGCCTACTGAACAATAACATAAATTATGCTAATCATAACTTAGACATAAAGGAACAGTTCACCAAAACATATGCAAATTCTGTCAAATTCATGTTGTGATTTCACAGTACGCGATGCATTCCTTACTAATAAAGGCCACTATCAGGCACCAAAAATTACATAAAAGTAGTGCTCATTATTTATTTCTTATTTCTGAAGCTTATGTTTTCTGAAGCCATATGACAGCTTTGTGTGAAGAACAAACTTGAAGCACAAAAAAAAAAACGTTTCTTTTTTCCTTTTCTTTTCTTTTCTTTTCTTTTCTTTTCTTTTCTTTTCTTTTCTTTTCCCCCTTTTTCTTTCTGTCTTTCTTTTCCTTTTTTTTTGAAAGAAATCAATGTTCCGTTTCAGTCGGTCACTACGAGTCACGTCGTGACCGACGAATTGGGATCTCGCGTCGAGAGACCAATCTACTTCGAGTGTAACTAAACGAGCCAATGCACATTGGCATGCAATTATTGCATCTAGCTGCCGCTGATCTCAGCGTGAGCATAAAAAGGCAGCCGGTGCAAAAAAAATGGGCCTCGCTTCGGAGCCGAGCGACAACATCGTTCTCCTCCATCCAAGTGTCTTCAGTGAGCTACGAGTTCAACGCGCTCTTGGAAGCCTCTGGTGTTGGCGGACGGCGCTTCAGCGATGGTCGTTCCTGTGTCGAGTGGGTTGCGCACTTCAGGCTGCACTACCCCCTGTTGTTCTGCAAGCAGCCATTTCCCCTGTGTGCCTCAGCACTAAAAGAGCATTTCCCTGAAAGAGCAATTTCTCTAAAAGAGTACAATAAGCGTGGTAAAGACGACGGATCGTCTTTTTAAAGATGCCGTTTCACCCGTGCGGTTCTGGATGCGGTCGTTACCTGGCGCCGGGTGATGGTCACGATCACTGCCTCACGTGTCTGGGCATGAAGCACGCTGAGGTGGTGTTCGCGGATGAGTAATGTTCCCATTGCGGGAAGATAACCATCTCGGAGCTGCGGGCCAGGCTCCGTTTCCTCCAGGGGGGCGGAGCTCCGTTGCCTCTGCCGCGATCTAGTGTTCGTCCTGGCGGCAGCCAGGCGTGGACTAATTCGGGCAGTAGCACGGGCGATCGGAGGGTTACAGTGGTGGCAAACCCCTCAGGGAACCTAGCACAGTCTCGAGATCAGTTGTGCGAGCACAGGGACCTGGTGCTCCGGCGCCTCAGCCTGTTGGGTCTTCGGGTCAACTGGGAAAAGAGCAAACTCTCCCCGACGCAGAGGATCTCTTTTCTCAGTATGGAGTTGGACTCGGTCAAACAGACAGCACGCCTCACGCAGGGACGTGCTCAGTCGGTGTTGAACTGCTTGAATACATTCAAGGGCACAATGGCGGTCCCACTGAAACAGTTTCAGAGGCTCCTGGGGCATATGGCGGCTACGGCGGCAGTCACGCCGCTGGGGCTGCTCCAGATGAGACCGCTGCAGCACTGGCTCCATGGCCGAGTCCCGAGGTGGGCGTGGCAGCGCGGCACTCACCGGGTCCAAGTTACACCGGCCTGTCACGACACAGAGGATCTCTTTTCTCGGTATGGAGTTGGATTCGGTCGAACAGACAGCACGCCTCACAAAGGAACGTGCGCGGTGCTGCTTGAATTCGTTCAAGGGCAGGACAGCGGTCCCACTGAAACTATTTCAGAGGCTCCTGGGGCATATGACAGCTGCAGCGGCACTTACACCGCTAGGGCTATTGCATATGAGATCGCTTCAGCACTGGCTTCATGGCCGAGTCCCGAGGTGGGCGTGGCAGCGCGGCACTCACCGGGTCCAAGTTACACCGGCCTGTCACCAAACCTTCACGCCGTGGTCACAAAGGGCGCTTACGGGGCAAGCACGTGCTGGTCTGAACGGACGACACAGCGCCTGTTGCGTACATCAACCGACAAGTTGGTCTGCGCTCCCGTCGCATGTCGCAACTCGCCCGCCACCTCCTCCTTTGGAGTCGGAAGGTTCTGAGGTCACTTCGTGCCATTCACATACCGGGCCTTCTCAACCGTACGGCCGACGAGCTGTCTCGAGCTACGCTCCCGGGAGAGTGGCGACTCCATCCCCGGACGGTCCAGCTGATTTGGGGAAGTTTCGGAGCCGCTCAGGTAGACCTGTTTGCCTCTCCTGAAACCTCTCACTGTCAGTTGTTCTACTCCCTGACCGAGGGAACACTCGGCATGGATGCACTGGCACACAGCTGGCCGCGGGGCCTGCGCAAGTATGCGCTTCCCCCAGTGAGCCTTCTCGCACAGACGCTGTGCAAGGTCAGGGAGGACAAGGAGCAGGTCCTGCTTGTGGCACTGTATTGGCCCACTCGGACCTGGTTCCCCGAACTAATGCTCCTCGAGACAGTCCCTCCCTGGCAGATTCCTCTGAGGAAGGTTCTACTGACTCAGAGACGGGGCACCCTGTGGCACCCGCGTCCAGACCTCTGGAAACTTCATGTCTGGTCCCTGGACGGAACACGGAGGTTCTAGGTGACCTACCCCAAGAGGTAGTTGACATCATCCTCTACCGAGACGTTTTTTTTATCAGCAATGACTCATTAATCAAAAGTGACATAAAGACATTTACAATGTTACAAAAGGTTTCTATTTCAAATAAATGTTGTTCATTTTCATCAAAGAATCCTTAAAAAAATGTATCACCGCTTCCCCAAAAATAACATTTCAACATTTATAATAACAAGAAATGTTCAAATTCACCACATTAAAATTCAAAATATATTGAAATATAAAAGTTATTTTTATTTTCAATATTTTACAGTCTAACGTTTGTATACATTTTTACTGTAGTTTTGGATTAAATAAAATCAGCCTTCAAAAATAAATAATAATAATAATAATAAAAAACACTTCTTTTGTGCATAATTTTTGGGTGAATTATTGCTTTTTGACTTTAATTCTCAAAAATTGTTAAAGAAGGTGGAAAATACTGCAAATAATGATGCAAATGTTTTTGGTAAATGGGCTTTGGGGGAAAATACTACAAAAATAATTTTAGGAAAGGTAGCAAGAATGTTTATTTAGTAAAAAGTGTTAAAAGGTATGGAGGAGATTGGGCCTCATGTATATAGTGCGACAAGGGTTCCGCTAAGGTAGAAAGTGCTCAGAGACGTACATGTAAGAGAAAAACGAAGGGGGGGAGCAGTATAGAGGAAGGTCTGGTCATTCTTTTGCTATGTGGTAGGTTGAAAGAGGTTGGCCAGTCTCCTCTGATAAGGCAGTTTGTGGAAATATGAAGGGGTTAGCCGTTTGTTGCTTCTATCCCTTTTTTCATAATTTCCTTCAGCATAGTTACTCAAGAGGCCATGGTCAGCTATAACAGACCGATAAGGAAATAAGGGGTCTGATAAACGTGCGTACAGATGCCGTGGGGAGTACAGTCAGGGAGGAGAGAAGCCGGCAGAATAAACAAAGCAGTGCCCTGCTCTCTGTTAAAGAGATTAATTGCAGTGGTGACACCTTTGCCATTGACAGGCATCAACAAGGAACTTGTCTTTGACTTTGTCTCATTGTGGGGAGGAGCAGCATGTGTGTTAGTTCATTGAGGAGCCCTGTCTCACTGCGCTGGGAGCAGATGCTGCTCATTGGCAGGCATTCAAGCCCTTTTATGAATGTTAAAACTCACATATCAAAAGAGCCTCGCGACAGCTTGACAAGTCTTACAAAGGTCCCAGATATTAAAAATGAATATCTATTCATTATTGCCCACAGTTGATTCAAAGTCATGGTTGGATGCATGGAGGTTTGCACGAGATTTCTAGGTAGAAGCAGCAACAATTTATGCATTTCAAAAGAGTGTTTTGATTAAAACAAATATGAATAATAATGTCAACAGTACTGTTATCAAATTGTATAAATCTTAGAATCTAAATTTATTTATGCAAAGAATGTTTTTGAGTCAAGACCTGTGCGTGTCCATGATAAAGAAAAATTAATGAAAAGGATGCAGAAATCTAGTTTAAAACATGTTGGCTTCATATGATTTTGAAACACATTTAATGATTCTAAAAATGTTACTAGTAAGCAAAAACATATTTTTTTCACACCATGAAAAGGTCAGATTATTTATATTTATTCTGCATGTTGGTTTCAACACATGATTTTGTTGGCCCCACAACATGAATTGCATTTTAATGTATTTTTAAAAAATGAGAATCACGTCATTGACCCTTTTAGTATCTGTAGTTGCAGCATTGTTCAAAACGTACTTACTGTTAAAAGTGTCACCTTTCATTTCCTTGAAATACATTGAAAACATTTGTCTACATGCATTCTTTTGAGATGTTTCAGAGTGTTATGTTCAGAAAGCAAAGCCTGTCCTTAGGACATCTCGGGGGAAAAAAACAAAACAAAACAAAACAAAAAACATAGAACGACTGACGGAATACAAAGAATAACCTATATCTTCCTTTTTCATGCCCCATACTTTTCAGCAGCCTCTTAAAACACTTTCCCGTCATTAAATACTGTGGAGTCTGGTCGCTGCATGTGGTGTTTATTTTCACTCTCGGGCCTGTGAGAGAGTCAGGAGTCCGCTCTCACTCTGAGGGGGATGGTGTGGTCACAGTCATGAGAGACTTTAGCCGAGAAGCTGTCTGTTTGATGGAACCACTGGCCCCTGTTTCCTTCCTTCCCTTTCAGGGCAGCTTGCATGGTCATATTGGCTCTTCTGCTCGATCTATCCCCCACTGCCAGCACCTCCTCTGGGGCCAGTTTCGTTTAAGCTGTCCTTTCGACACTTGGCTGAGCATGGTGGTCCGTGCAGACCCATCTAGTTCCTGATTCTCAGAAAAGAGAACACCTGTGTTACAATAAATATCTCAAAATAAACCTCAGGCCCACCAGCCAGTATCAAATGCAAAACAGTTCCTGATCCGTGTGGCGGTTTCCTCCTAGAAAATGAAGGTCATGTTTTATGAGAAATGCGTGGCCTTAATATCCACCGCTAGAACTTCAAAATGTCTCCTTTGACATTGATGTATTTCATGCTTGGTCTGGAAGTAAACCTCCAGTTAAGGTCTTAAAGCGAATAGTGTCATTACAGACCTTTCACAAAGTCGCACGGAATCACTTGTGCATTGCAAAACCCTCATAAGAGTTTGAGTACATTTAAAGTGCCTAATTAAATAAATATGAAATGTATTTATTGTTATAGCAATATGTAAATGTCTGATTCCTCGCTGTATGGCTTCAAGCAAAAGCAATTGAGGGTTTAGGCACTGGGGGCGGTGTGTAAATGTGTGTGAGGTTTCTTCTTTCGGGCCTCTGGAGTGTCACACACAGTCTTGAGGGCTGGTGGCAGGGTCTCTCAGCTTATATGTTCCTATAAGCACTCGCAGGCTGAATCTTATCTGCTCTTATCGGTCCTCAGACTGTCCTCGGAACACTACGCCTGTTCCACCGGCCCCTTATCTGGCCCACCACCACACTCTTAGCCCCTGGCCACATTGATGCAGCACTACATGGGTGTATGTGAGTGCAGATGTGTGTATTTGTACGTGTACACTGTTTACTCACAAGTAACAACAGAACGATAAGATATGGGACACATACTGTAGCTACATATCTTGAAGTGACCCCCAACTCACAAACACACACTCAAAGATGGACAGCTTAAACATATTTGATCATCTTAAGACACTTACTGTATTGGCTCAGTGGTTGAGGAAAACATGGGGAAAAACTTAAATAATTTTAGACCATATGAGGTTACAAATATTTAAAACAGGCAAGTTTCAGAGTAGTGCCACGTTCATTTACGAGAAGTCTCTGGTTGTTCATAGCCACATGTGGATAGTGTATGAGTGAAAGAGAAAGTTTTGTTTTACTTTACACTATTGCTAGAACATTTCAGTGCTCTGGATTGTTGTTATTTGCATTTGTCTACCAAAAATGAAAATTCTGCCATTATTGACAAAACAGTTTTAGTTACCATGGACTTCAGTTACCATTATACTTTTGACCATACAATGGAGGTCAATGAGACCCAAAATGGCAACTTTCTTTAAAACTGTGTTCCACAGTAGAAAGAAAGTCAAACAAGTTTGGAACCACATAGGGGTGAATTAACGAAGACATAATTAAATTTTTTTGTGTGAATTATCCCTTTAATATTGATATTTACTTGAGCATGTTATGATATAGTACAGTAGTTCAGGAATATCAGAGTTTTTGGGAGTTGCATCACATTAGTTTGATTTAGTTGTCAAATGTTTTTCAAATATTAAGTGAAGCAGCTGTTTAAATATGCCAAATTGTTTTTTTTAATGATTTTTTGTATTCATTATGATATCAGGACAGTTATATAATTTTTTTTTTTATTTATCCCCTCCAAATGCATCAAAATAAATTTTCGTACATAAATTGAAAACATGCTCATCATAGAAGAAGTGTAAAAATGTATTTTTGAATAAATTCATATATAGGACCAAAACGAGCAAAGGGACTCTATCATCACCTCCTCTGCACATAAAACAGAGGGCTGGAGGCTTCACACTTTCACAGTTCACAAGACTCTCTGTTCCTCTGCACTTACGGTTTACTCCAAACTGTGTCCATTTCACAAGAATAAATTACAGCATCCTGTTGGCCTCTCCTCTCTTTCTTTGTCTTTCTTTCTCTGTTCTTCATTTTCTCTGAGCTACGTTAGCCACGCTCTTTCCCAGAGGGAACGAGCACTGTCAGCTCCGTGGCCTCACATCTGGAGCTTCCTGCTGGGCTGGATCGGACTCTCCACCCTCCGGCCTCCCTCCCCTCACTGCCACCGAGCTGGGCATTATCCTCCTCCCCAGCTTCGGAGTGCGGGCTGGCACTCCCTGCCGCCTTCTTGCCAAAGTCCCTTTCATTTAAATAAGATTAAACACAAATGTGGAGTGGGGGCACACACACTGGCTGGCCTGGGAGTTTAAGTGATGTTGCAGAGCACTAATCTATTCCATAGCCAATCTTTGCAACTGAGAGAGAGAGAGAGAGAGAGAGAGAGAGAGAGAGAGAGAGAGAGAGAGAGCGAGAGAGGGAGAGAGAGAGAGAGCGAGAGAGGGAGAGAGAGAGAGTACAGCAAAATTAATTTATCTAAACAGTCTTTGAAGGGAATAGTTTACTCAAAAATTAACATTCTGTCATCATTTATTAATTTACTCCAAACCTGTATGACATTCTTATGTGGAGCACAAAAAGAGATATTTAGCAAAATGTCCAAACTGGATACAATGAAAAAAGAGAATGATGACCAGGAATACACAAACATATGAATATTAATAAAATATATTAATAAAATAATAATAAATATGAATATGAATAAAATATGAATAAACTATTTTTTCTTTAAAATAATATTAGTTTTTACTGTATTTTTGATTAAATAAACACAGCCATGGTAAGCGTAACAAACTTCTCGCAAAAACATTTAATGCAAAATTGCTCATATATCATAAAAATATGATATATAGGACTTGTTCTTGTATATTTGAAATACACATACATTATGTATAAAACATGTCTAATGTATATTTTTATATAATATATGCAGTTTTGCTTATAATTTCAATATATTTTGATTTAAGGATGTTGAGATATTTTAAGACAAACCACTGATTATGAAAAACATTTTGTTGCAGTAGGACAAAACTGGAGATTCAGAGTCGGAGAAAGAGAGGCAGAGAAGGCAGGCTGTGGTGCATTGATGGTCATATTTCTCACATGGCCCGTCATTCGGTGGTCACACTCTTCACAGCAGCCGACTATTGATCCCATGCTGTTCAAAGAAATAAAAAGGCATTGATCTCGTGTCACATGAAAACATCTTAAAAGGACGAGAGAAATTCTTCTCAGGATGAGCAATGGCACTTTTCTAGCTATTGACTTGTGCACACACAGTCAAGATGACATTAACCCTCTGTCTCTAACCCATGCAAAAAAAAATAAAAATAAATAATCAACAGGACAGCAGCAAACCCCTTAAAGGGATAGTTCAACTAAAAATGAAAATTCAATCTTCATTTATTCACCCTCATGTACTTCCAAACCTGCACGACTTTCTTTCTTCTGTGGAACGTAAAAGAAGACATGTTGAAGAATGTTTGTAACCGTTCCCATTGACTTCTGTTATATGGACAAAAAATACAGTGGAAGTCAATGCGAACTGAAACTGTTTGGTTACCAACATTCTTCAAAATGTCTTCTTTTGTGTAATGCAGAAGAAAGAAAGACATACAGGTTTGGAAAGACATGAAGATGAGTAAATGATGACAGAATTAAAATGTTTGGGTGGACTATCCCTTTAAAAATACCCAAACAATGAGTTATACAATTACAGCAATTAGCATTTCCTACCCATAGGACATTCCATCCGTCTTCTCTACCGAGGCCTTTTACTGCATATTCAGCATATAAAACACTACATTAAGAAGCCAGCAAACAATGCACAGCACATAGATGCTAATGCGTGGGTCAGGGGGACTGCTGAGGAGCGACTGCTGATTCTGGGTGACACAGGTCAGGGAGAAGGACAACATTCTCTCCATGGGGGATCAACCGCTGCCTCTCTGCGGGGCATATCTGAGACTGATTTGCATGGTTGTGTCCAAATATATGTGTATGTGTATTCGAACGGAAGATCCAGGGAGCAGGAGGTTATTCCAATAAGCCTGCGGATGGGGCTGCTTGTTCAGACCGCTTTGACCTGGTCATCATCATCCTCATTAGAATTATTAATATCTCAGATGGAGGCAGAGGGGCTGCGTTGATGCGAGCGACTCTTCTCATGCATTGTGACAATGCCTGTCCCCTGTGTCTGGCCCTGGATCCAACTGGATCTGATCAGCTCGATTCTGCCACTGTTGCTGAGATCATGCAGTCAGGGTGAGGGGAGAGAAAATCATGGGTGTTAGTACAGTGTGCGGCCCGGCCGCAACCCACAGCCCACAGGATATGCTGAATCCAGCATTCATTCCTTTCATGTCAGCAAATTAAAAAAGTTGCATGGCATTTGCATTAATAATCTGCATACATTTGCCAGCTTTTACATATCATCTCTACAGATATGTGTATTCATGGGATGAGAGTAAGAAGAAAGAAATGTTTGCGCTCTTAATTGCTCAACACAAAAGCAGCAGCTTTGTAAACAAACGTAAACTCGCTGATATATTTGCATATTCATGCGGTGAAAGTTTTTTTTCCCCTCAGAAGGTGATGAGGCTTGAAGTTATTTATTTTCTTTGACAGTGTGCATCTTTCAGTTAGGGGCCACCTTTTATTGTTCTGGCTCATTTATCTCTCACACACACACACACACACACACACACACACACACA
>NW_015548255.1:673596-673788 GCF_001515605.1 Sinocyclocheilus anshuiensis
TTTTTTTGTGGGGACTCTCCATAGGCGTAATGGTTTTTATACGGTACAAACCATATTTTCTATCGCCCTGCACCAACCCTACACCTAAACCTACCCCTTACAGGAAACTTTCTGCTATTTCAGATTTCAATACACTCCATTCTGTGTGATTTATAAGCTTGTTTCCTCATGGGGACCTAAAAAATGTCCCCA
>NW_015548255.1:674075-688459 GCF_001515605.1 Sinocyclocheilus anshuiensis
CACACACACACACACACACACACACCTTTTTATTCAAGTATTTTGGCTCTTCTTTAAAGCTTAACAATGCTGCTACTAGCTTTTGAAACCAATAAACCAGAAACCACATTGACACACATACACAAGTAAATCTCTTTCTCAGCATATTATGACTATTGTATAATATATTTTGTTTACAGTCAGTGTGTTGGCTTACAGTGCTGTTCCTCTCTGATCCTGAGCCTGTAGTGTAGACATTTGTCCACTAGGGTGTGTTTAAACAGTCTCAAGTGCCTCAGTAGTAACATGCTGTGAGAGCTAACAGGTGCCAAAGGTCACTATTAACTCATGGCCTTTGGAAAGAATAAAGAGTGAAATGTGAAAGAGTGGAAGTGCTTCACTGTACTGTAATGTAAAACAGCACTGTTATCATCCATCTACAGTACAAGCACTAACAAATGTCTAGCAGAAACTCCCTCACACAAACAGTTAGAAATCACAAGAACATTACTACAGTTTTTCTCTTGATGGGGTAGAATAGAATGGGATAGGTTTATTAGGCTGTGTATTAGCAATTATTAAGTTTATTAGCTTCACAGAGTATCACAGTAAATAAATGTGTGTGTGTCTATTTATAAATAAGAAATTAATGTTTATTCAGCAAGGAAGCATACAACTGGACAGAAGCATTATATTTAATATTTCATACATAACATTACTGTTTTACCTAGTTTGGGTATTACAGTTTGGGTGACACTTTTATTGTGTATTGTGTATATATAACAGCTGCTTAGTATTTTTTTTTTTGGAACCTGTGATACTTTTTTTCAAGATTATTTGATGAATAAAGTTAAAAAGAACAGTGTTTATTTAAAATATAAATCTTTTCGAACAACATAAGTCTTTATGACCACTTTTTTTTTATTCAGTTTAACACATCCTTGCTGAATAAAAGCATTTATTTCAAAAGCAAAAAAACAAAAAAAAAACTACTGACCCAAAACTTTTGAACGGTAGTGTGTATTGTTACAAAAGATTTATATTTTGAATAAATACTGTTATTTTTAACGTTTTATTCATCAAAAAAAAACAAAAAAAAAACATCCTGTATCACAGGTTCCAAAAAATATTAAGCAGCAAAAGCATTTCCAATATTGATATTAAATCAGCATGTTAGAATGATTTCTGAAGGATCATGTGACACTAAAGACTGGAGTAATGATGCTAAACATTTAGCTTTGATCACAATAATAAATTATATTTTGAAGTATATTAAAATAGAAAACCATTATCTTAAATTGTAATAATGTTTCACAATATTACTGTTTTTTTTTCTCTTCTGTATTTCTGATCAAATAAATGCAGCCTTGATGAGCAGAAGAGACTTCTTTAAAAAACATTACAAATCTTGTACATATACACAAAAGTGTGCTTTTATGTTAAATTGTGCTTTCTAGGCATGGGAAAAAAAATATTTGAATGAATGAAATCTAAAAAAGTCATAGAATTTCTACTGTGAACACACTCACCTCTAAATTTTTCATTTTCTCCAACTTACTTTCTTGCTTTTTAAATCCATCTTGTAAAAATACTCATTGTTTGTAGTAAGCTGCCATGTAGCTAACTACTTTTTTTCAAAAGAGTAGATTGACTGTGGTTTAACTCTCTTGAAACATGTGTAGCTTGTAGCTTGACAAGCTTTTAACTAGCTTTCCCAACACTGCTTCTAATCACCAATAAAAGCACAGATAGTGTTACATTCAAATCAACTCTTTTCTGAACAGAGGAAAGTTGCCAGTACAGAGCTGAAGTTTAATCATGCGATGAGTGACATTTTCCTGTACTTCTGACAAGTGCATCTTCAGCACATTCACACCTTAACTTAGTTATTTTAACCTCTCATTCGGAGCCATTATCTGGATTTCTTTCACCTATCTACAATATTAAAAAATCTTTGTGCAGAGAGGACTGGACCAGATTGCTCAAACAGAAGGAAGTGAAGACTATTTAAAAAAAAAAAACCTGCAACCTTCTGTTCTAATCTGCAATAACACTGTTAAATACGATTGTTTCAGTCCCTGTGCTTCTCTTTTTGTCTTTTTTAACACACCTTTTAGTGAGGCTAAAACTTTTCACTTTCACACCATTTGCATTTAGTCACATACACACACATGCATAGGCCTACACAAGCACACAAGTATTACAAACTAACAGACATACAAACACACACAAATTAGCTACTTGAGTAGTTCCGATCCAGCACAGACTCATAGTAAAACAGGCCAGATTCACCAAAATACACAGTTTCTTGGAGTGAAGCCAAGTACTAGTGAGGCTTGTTTGGAAAGCTTTCAGTTAAAAAGCCACTTTTTTGGCAGGAGTGGGGGTGGTAGAGCCACAGCAGTGGGTCAGAACTGCTGACATAAATAATGGTTTAGGGAGAGAGAACCATTCCTGTAATTATATATGTCAGCTGACACCGAGCCACCCCGGCTGCTCTCTCTCTCTCTCTCTTTCTCTCTGTCATGCTTTTTCTCTTTCTCTCTCACTCTGTTTCTGACTTTCTATTCACCTTTCTCTCACTAGCCCTGCCACATTTTTCATTCATAATTCGTCTTTCTTTATGACACATGTAAGTGAATAATAGCAATGAAGTTGTTGCAGCTTGGTCTTCAGGACACAGTTCACAGTGGTCCGTAATCTGCACGGCGTGCGGTAAAATATAGGTAAAATACTCATTCACGCTGAACAAGGCCACTATAAATCTTCCTTTGTCCTTTGTTGTAAATATGCAGGTAGGAAACATCCCTCAATCTCACACACACTTATATATGTGTCAATATAAAACAAAATCAGAAATGTCTGAAAAGTTAATCTGTAACAAGAAGACAACAAATAAACAACTAAATAACAATATTTTTTTTTTTCATATTTTAGTTAATATACACTAATTTTATTCAGCAAGTATGCATTAAATTGTTCAAAAGTGACAGTAAAGACAAAAATCGTTTTGAAATAAATGCTGTTCTTTTGAACTTTTAGTTCATTAAAAATCCTGGGGAAAAAAGTATCAAGGTTTCCACAAAAATATTAAACATAAAAACATTTTTTAAACATCAACAATAGTAAGAAGTGTTTCTTGAGCACCAAATCAGCATACCAGAATGATTTCTGAAGGATCATGTGACACTGAAGACTGGAATAATGGCTGCTGAAAATTCAGCTTTGATATCACAGGAATAAATTAATTTTGAACTAAATTAAAATATAAATCAATTATTTTAAATAGTAATAATATATCATATTTTATAAACATTTTGTAATTATATTTCATGTATTTTAGTCAAATAAATGCAGGCTTGGTGAGCATATGAGAAAATAATCTTATCGACCCCAACTTTAAAACTGTAGAGTATATTAATATTTAAATATTCAAATTAAATTGAAATATTAATATATATTTCAAGTTGTACTGTATAATTCTATATATGTTTTAGGGCTTAGACAGGAAAGATTTCAGAATGGGCTATTGCCCCAAATTCCATAATATATGCGAATTGGACTATAAAATTATGTTTTTAATTGTTTTTAATCTTTATTAAACTAGAATTATTGTTGTGTTTTTTTAGATGCTTCTCTGATGGCATTATGCTCAGAGATTTTCAGAAATTAGGGAATATCTTTGTGTTTAGGTGGTACTTGGAAGGTCTAATTTGATCAAAGGTGATAATTTGGCCTGAAAAGTTTGAAAATTAGCAGTCTACAATATTCAGACATGACATTGGCTAGGAGAGGACATCCATAGTTGCTATGAAAGACAAACTAAGAAAGCAGCATGAAAGACAATATAATGGGATACAGTAGAAGGGGAAGAAATCTCGACGGATGCCTTCATCACTGAAGAGAAAAACAGATGGGGAAGAATCATAAGCAGAGACACTGGAGCTTCCTGTTAAAGGCGATTAGCGCAGCAGTCAGGGGGCTCTTCCTGCCCGCACAGCCAGCCTGCGCAGGTGAGAGCAGCCATGCATGCCCACTCCTTCCCTCCCAGTCCATTTGAGGTAGGCTGCCCAGCAAGACAGGGTGGAGGGGGGCAAGATTAAACGGTGGGAAGATTTTGGAGCCTTATCACTGTTTATTCTTAGATTTCAAAACATGGAGGGGGGTTGGTGAAGCCAAATCCCTGCCGCGCTCATTCCCCTCTGGGTCTCGCTCCTGCTTTCCTCTGCCTGCCAATCATTCCACTGCCCACGGGGCCAAACACAGGCCTTTCCAAAGGGGAAGCATTAGCAACACCACTTTGGCTCTCCTCCGCAGATCTGTTTATTCCTGTCTGATGAAAACTTATGCATTTCAATATGATCTTTTTTGGAGGCTATTCTGCTTGGTGAAGACTTCTTTTAAAAGTTATTTACACATTATGAGGTTGTTTTGTCATAATTTGATCTTCCAGCAACTTTCCGTTGTCAACTGTGTTGACCTACAGAGATCACGAAATGTGTGCGTGTGTTTTCAGTGATGGTGTGCATGGCTGTTCAGGGAAATCAGAGCCAGGTGGCAGGTCCTTTGCGAGGGCGACGGTTTGTTTTGCAAGACTGCTCTCACAGATTAGCTTTGATTATGTGTCCAAAAACCTTTCTCTGCTGGACCGCTTTCATCTGTGAATCATCTGCTACTTATCTCAAACAAAATTCATTTTAAATATTAAGAAGAGATCAGATGGACTTCTGAAGTGAAGCTAAAGATAAAAGCAAAATGTTTATACATATATAGGCTAGAGGGTGCGATTTGTGAAAAAAGCAGAGGGGGGGATGATTTTGAAAACGTTTTTTTTTCAGAGCAAGTATAATGTTAGTGTAATCTGTAATACACATCATAAACCCGTTTTTTTTTAAAACAAGTAGGCCTGCCAGATAATGTGTGTCATGTCACGAAATGTTTTTAATACGATTGAAACTGTAGGCTATTTAACATGATCACAATTTAATAAAAACATTAGGCCGATTAATTAATTTCAACGGTTATTCAAACAGCGAATAAATTATATAGGAAAGTGAGCAAAGAACATAAATTTTAAGAACATAAAACGGAGCTTTTTGAAACTCCGAATCAGTTAAACCATTGCGTCTCAAAATGATTCACTGTTTTGAATTGCTCCAATCGGATTGCGTATCACGAAACATTTTATTCAGATCGGGACTTCAAAGCGCGTATCGCGAATCATTTGATTCCATTCTTCCACTGATGCAGGCACGAAATATCATACTACAGGAATATACATATATTTAATCATATATAGGCCTACTTAAAATTAAACGGCGCTAACTCAAAAACATACAGTGCGACCAGAGTAGTCTGATTACTGAAAGAATGACTCTAATGAGATGCTTCTTTTAAGTGAATTAACCGCACACTCTACATCCTATGATGATGTACTATGTTATGCTGTATTTAAGACTCATGAATCTTAAATCAGTGTAGTTACTGACTGGATGTTCAAATGACAATGTGTAATTATAGATGCACATATTTTCTCAATAGTTTTTTAAAAGTGATTTGTACAGTAAGATTATTGGAGCACATTTTAGAAGAAAATACAATTTCAGTCTTTTTACTTCAACACGTTTCCAAGTTTTATTCAAAGTTTCTTGCAGTTTCTTTGTAATTTTTTGTGAAATTTACTTGCAATTTTCTTTAACTGTTTTTCAGTGTATAAATATTCATGAATTAAATGTTACCATATTTATTTTGTTTGTTTAGTATTGTTATTTAATATATGAAGAGTTCCCATCAGAAATGTTCATCTAAAATTAGCATTTTTATCTGGCTCCTATGCTTAGGTTCAGTAATTTTACTTTAATGGCAATGTATAGGTCCTTTTCTGTGATATTAAAATGAAATAGCAGAACATAAATATAGCATAAATACTTAGAGGCTTTTGCATCTGAACTCTTCATATACAGCATAGTTTAATTTATGTACTTATATATACACTCGCAAAACTTTTATTTATTTATCTATTTTAAATGTTATATATTATTGAAACTATCACATAAATTGCAGATGGATTTGCATTTTTCCTTCAAATATTTATTCCTTATAAGTACTAAAAGATTTGCTAATGAAACAGTTAACAAATCAGAACCTGAATTTCTATGAAGAATCACATCCGGAACCAGAATTGTTAAATTATTCAACATATCCCTAGTCCTGGCTTACTTGATTCTCTAGTTGAGATAAGACACGACTAAAGAAAAAAACTTTACCAAAATTTGTTAAAGTTTACTCAAAACGTTAACAACTTAGTGGTTCCACTAAGCAATGGTTTGGACTTACATTTTCAAGCACACAAATATATATATTTTTGGAAATTGCATTCAAAATCCACTTCAAAAATCTGAACGGTTTGAATGGGCATGATGCTTCTGTATCCAGCCATTCTTCGGGTGAACATGTTGAACAGAGCTGAAAGTCTCTGAGAGAGGGTGAGATGATGCAGTGGATTGATTCAGGTACCGTATGTGAGTCAGAGCCCTGCAGGCTTACAGCCTCCACAATAAGAACAGGCCTCCTTTGCCAGAGTCTCCTTGATCTTCTCAGCCCCAGGTCTACTGCACTAGGAGGCCACAAGCCCTGAACCCACCCTAACGATTGCATTTGTTTACCACCGCTACTGGATGAGAGCATCCGCTTAACACTGACGAAGACCTGCCGTGAAGTTTCCTCTCAGGTCTGAGCGCAGAATACTCCAAGCCTCCCACAGCCCCTCCTCTTCCCCAGGCCCGGCTACCAAAAATAGCAGCATGGTGGAATGGACTGTGACCTCCTCACCCTGCAGTGTTAGTCTCTGTTATGGTGCAGATGCCTTTTTCCCCCTTCAAAGGTTTGCTAATGCTTCCCTTAGGATTAGACCCAAACTGTGCAGAATGTCCTCTTTCCTCCTTTTTTTTGCTGCACATTTTTCTCTCACGCTGTCTCTTCTAGTCTTTCTCCTTCGCTCGCCTCCTTCCTCTCTGTTGCTGCCAAGGGGCAGAGAAATAATTCAAACTCAATGCATATTGCAAGCGCTTTGGTCAGTGCTGCAGCGGGCGAGTAATGACACATTAGTTTAGTGAAGTGACCCGGCCGCCTCATGCTCCATAATAAATAGCTGGGGTCTGAAACAAACTTCGCCCGGATCTGCCATGCATGCCTTCAGAGTATGCGGTACTTTAAAGGAATTTTCAACACACAAAGATGACAAAAAAGAGGAATGGGGAAAAAGAAGAAAAAGAAATAGCATCCCTTTAGGTAACAGAATGATTTCTGCAATGTTTAATATTTAATCACCTTGCCTTCCAACATTCAGATTTCTTTTTGCATATTCTATATAAAAAATATATAATTCATGTCTGAGAAGCACATAAAAGAAAAACAAAATTCTCACAAGAGCTGGAAAAAAACATTTGTTGTTCTGGAGAACAAATGAATGCGGGTGATAAAAGGAGATGCTGAGGCCATGTGTTTTTTCTTCTTTTTTTGTCTTTATTATCTACCTACAGATCCTGGATTCTTTTGTTTCGAGGTTGGACGAGGTTGTTGGTCATTTTGCAGTTTTGTCGAGCGCTTTTTTTCCTCAAGGTGTACCTTTATTTGGAATACATCCTCAAATCTGTGTTTGTTTTCCACATAATGCAAAATCTCATTAACGCATATTTTTTTGACCCCTGACACCAGCACCAATTTGAAACAGAATATTTTTTGTTTGGAATATTAAGCTAGCATCTTGAAGTTATATGAGTGATACAATCAAGTTAAAGTCACTTTTGGAGCTTTTGAATCTTTGAATATGACTCTTGCTTTTGGCTTACCCTGCAGTACTACGGTTAGAATGACTGAACCTCATAAGAAAACTGATGTGAAGGCCACAGAAATTCAGTTTTAGGGGGAATGTCAAACAGCATTTTTGTTACTCAATGGGCTGTTCCAAATTAAAGTAAAAAACTGAATCCCTTCATAAATGGTGCTTCCACAAGGCTGTTAATGAAAGTTACATGCAATGGCCACTTCAAAAAATGTATTTAACCTTTTATGAGATCCTGGGTTGTGCATCCTTGCAATTAATTTAGAAACCTGAGGTAATTTGTTGAAGATTTGACCTGGTATTTAAACCCCTCAAGCACAGTTACACGTACAGAGACAGCACACAACTTTCAATACATTTGAATGAATCCAAATGTACTCACTCTTCAGGACGCTCACTACAAGACCTTTAGAGTGAGTACAAAATAGTGTTGTTCACTTTTGCACAGAATTCGGCTTTCTCTGTGTGTTAGTGCTATACTTTGTAAAGAATGTCCCCAAGAATGTCCAGTTTAAGTGGACGGAGGGCATATTTGCTAAAGGCCCAATAAAGATTAATCTCCCACCAAACTTCTCAGTTTGTTGTCACAGCCACTGAGCTAAGTTTTTGTTTGGAATATTAAGCTAGCATCTTGAAGTTATATGACTGATACAATCAATTTAAAGTCATTTTTGGTACCTTTGAACATGACTCTTGCTTTCTATTTGCCCTACGGTTAGAATGACTGAACCTCAAAACAAACTTGTAAAGGCCACAGACATTCAGTCGAAATAAACCTTCATAAACGGCCCTCCTACATGGCTGATAGTGAAAGGTATGTGCAGTGGTCACTTCAATTCATTTTGCCATTTACAATAATGAGATCCTAGGTTGCATGTCCTTTATTTATTTTTAAACCTGAGATAATTTATTAAAGATCTTACCTGGTATTTAAACCCATCAAGCACAAGAACAATCAACAGGAAATAGTACACAAATACATTTGAAGGATTTCAAATGTACTTACCCTTCAATGTGCTTGTTACAAGCGTTCTGCCCTACAGAGTGAGTACCACATAGTGATGTTCACTTTCAAATACATTTCGGCCTTCGTCTGTGTGTGTCAGCTCTGTACTTGGCAACCCCCAGTGTGTCCTGTTTCAGTGGATGGAGACTATATTTGCTAATCGCCCAATAAAGATTAATCTCCCTCCCTCACCTCTCTCCTGTAATGTTGTCACAGCTACTGAGCTAAAATTTTAATAGGTTTTTTAGCATACCTCCATATTCCTTTCAGCGTGGGTCACTAATGACCAGCTGTGAGTGCAGAGCGCTGACCCCCCTGAGCAGACTGGGCTGCCTGGCCTCATTCTCAATATGCCGGCCCTCCAATTATCCTTAGCATGCCCCCGGGCGCAGGCCAGCGGCCCCTCCACCGACACTGCCACATGCTGCAGCAGAAAAATCAGCATCTGATAAGAATGTGTGTTCATTTTACTTCACATGCCGTGTGTTTGCAGCCACCCTGCCTGTGTGGAACAATGCACAGCTCTGGACTCTATAACATAGCTGTTACCTCCATCATTGCATATTGATTATTACATTACTGTCTTGTATTTGTCACCATGTGCATGCATAATAAATTCAAGCGTTATGTAAAAACAAAAGTGGAGTTAATCATAGTCACAGTCTAATATATTTCTGTTTTGTAAAGACACAACTGTATATTCATCAACTAAATAATTTAGGTGTCTCTGTCAAAGTATAGCCTGTCAATGTTTTGGTATTGTAGCACAACTGGAATAATTGTTCATGCTTGTTTCTCATTTAAGTCACCTTGGATAAAAGAGTGGGATAAATGTAAATAGTAAGTAATTCTCAATAAAGCATTGTCCACTTTTGTCTGCAAATATGTCATTGAATTCTTTATCATTTGGTCAGTAACAATATA
The DNA here is from genome assembly GCF_001515605.1 of Sinocyclocheilus anshuiensis. Classification (NCBI taxonomy): domain Eukaryota; kingdom Metazoa; phylum Chordata; class Actinopteri; order Cypriniformes; family Cyprinidae; genus Sinocyclocheilus; species Sinocyclocheilus anshuiensis. Next base: position 683,828 of record NW_015548255.1, read on the forward strand.
TATCATGATATAGGCATAGTCAATTAAAAAAAATACACCACAATATTCTTTTATTGTTTTGGTCAGTAACAAAATATATTAAGAGATTAAAATTAAAATATATATATTTTTCTAATTTAAACTGTCATGTATTTTGCATTGAAAAAAAAAACACTTTGTAAAGGTGCTATCTATTTATTTACTTGAAACTCACGGTAAAACTAGATATTATTAAATAATTCCTGAGGAATTAAGTTGTCATAAACCAGTCAGATTTAAGTTTCACAAACCTTAAGTACACAAAACTTGCTTCATTTTGAAACAGACATCACTAATGATAACTTGCAGTGAAACTGATTCAGTTCATTCAGTAAAGGATTCATTAGAATGGTTCAAACCGGAAATTCCTGAGTTTATAAGACTTTGTGAACGATTCATTAAAATTATTTATTAAATTAAAAGAACCAGCAGTAACACTTATGTATGCATTATAATGCATTATAAAACTTCTCTATTTATTGTAACACCTTTAGAAATAATGCATTAAAATACATGATGAACAAACCTTCAAAAACTGTAATGCATTTTAACTTTGGTTACAATTATTTATGAAAAGATATAATGCATTACAACAATCATTATGAATACATGTATAATGCATTATACATAAAGGCTTTAAATAAATTGTTACCGAACAGAGTCACTGGTCAGCTCAATAGCAAGATGCGATTTCATGTCATTTTTTGCTATACACAGTCTTTTTATCTCATTACATTCAATGTAAGCTGCATCATCACATTCACAACTCAGGTAAAATATTATTTATTTTGTTGTGGTGCAGTTGTTCTGAAGATATATAAGAATATAAGCCTACAGTTCTGCCTGTGGATATCTAGTTAACTTGCTGGACTTGTATCAGTGCTGGCACCTTATAAACACAACTTTGTTTCAGGCTAACTGATACAATCCCTGTGTTGCTTTACACATACAGTAGTTGCGTTGAGTCAGCTAGATTAGAATTTACAAGAGCAAAACAGTGATAGGGTTTTCCAGTTCTGTCTGCAATATGCATCAGACAATCGTTGAACAGACAGTGGGCAGTCGGTCGGTCTAGCTGAGGCTCAGGCTATGGTCACCCTGGTCATAATTACAGCTCAGTGCCTGTTCCAGCTCCCTCTATCTGCACTGGTCTTATTCTCAGTCATTGCACCTGACAATTTTCCTCATTGTCATCTTCTCTTTGAACCTCAGAGGAGCACAAGCTCATGGCAGACAGCATGGAATTTGTCCAGCTTTGACATGGCAAATGCATTTCTTGGCCCTCCTTTGAGTACACCCTTATCAATATGAATACTAAGCTGTGACTGCTCTGAACCTCTGCTCTTTAGAAATGGGCCCACACTGGTGCTGCCAGATGCAAATTTTGACCAATACAGGCACCTGACATTACTACTGACATTTGTGGCTTGTAGATGCACTGCCTACATGAAGGACAAAGGTATGAATGCATGCACTAGCAGACATATTCATATAGGGCACATAAAACCCTATACCCAGAATACAATGCACCTGATAATACTACTGACATTTGGGGCTTGTAGACGCACCACCTATATGAAGGACAAAGGTATGAATGCATGCACTAGCAGACATATTCATATAGGGCACATAAAACCCTATACCCAGAATACAATGTGCAGTACAAATCTATGTAGCATACATGAGTCCTTACTTAGCCAACCTGCTCTGCTGTCAGTAGTCTTCAGGGATACAGTCCATTATTCTGCTGTATGCAGGCCTGAGGTGAGCCGGTTGTTCTCTCTTGACCTCATACTATAGCATCCACATGCACAAACTGAATAAAATAATAATGGCTGGGTTTTCCAAAAAAATTCCAAATTCTGCCCTCAAAATCATATACCACCTCTTTCAGCGTGGTAGTAATTTTAGATGTTTTTAGTCCAGTCTGAAATGACCAGCCATGACTGTACAGGGTTAATTGTGTCAGGGATTAAAGTGTTCTTCTAAAATACATTATGCCCAAGGATGAAGTTGAAGTCAATGCTGTAATATTAGTTATTAAAATGAAAAATGGGAATTATAAATAGGGTAGGTGAAGAGAAGTATTGCCAGCCCAGTGCAAAAAATATCAGAAGTGAGTGAGAAGGCATTAACATTATAAGAAAGTCTCTAGAGAAGAGTATATGTGGAACATTTTAATGAGCTATAGACTTGCACAACTTCATACCACCTATCGCTGCATAAATGAACCTATAATACATCAGTTTCTTATACAGGGACTCCCGGTCCAGATTGACCAGCCATGTGCTGCATTTTGTAATTAGTGCAGCCTTTTCATTTCAGAAAAAGAGAGAGCAACTAGTGGAACACGAAAATAAAGCGACTGAACAATAGTGAAAGAAATCAAGAAAAAAATACAGAGAGACAGACATAATCTCACCAATCTGACACTGACTCTTTTCATTAAAGGCTGATTAAAACTTTTAAAAATGCTGTTTGCCCCTAGAAGACGATAACCTCTACAACACAAGACATTAAAGAATAATAACCATCTATAAAAAGCGACAACGAAATTATTGCCTGAGCTAGAAAAACCCAATTGGAACATTTTAGAAAATGAATGAAATTTTAGATCAAATGAATAATAAATTAGGAGAAAATGAATTATAAATGAGAAAAAAGTGCTCTTACTATCAAACAGTACTAAAGGAACATGTAATCCTCAACAAGCTTAAAGAAACAGGGTCAGGTTCAAGCCAGCGTATTGGTGTGTAGCATACACATGCACAGATTTAATAAAATAATAATGGCCGGGTTTCCCAAAAAACAAAAACAAAAAATCCAATTTCTGCCCTTAAAATCATCTTGCTGTATATTTCGTATGTTTTTTTTAATGACATAGCAACACTTGCTAGCTTGCAACACTCAAAGTAGAACATAAAATGCTAATAATGATGTAGAAATTAATTGCACTGTTCCAGAAACAAGTTCAAAAGTACTGAACTGAGGTCAAATTTTCACCAATATCTCAAGGTGTTTCTCTACAACATGAAAATAATATATAGACTCCAGCCTGACTATGTACTACAGAGGCCAGTATTACTTGTTTTTATTTTCACCAACAACAATGGGATTTGCGTTGTTCTGCTCTTTTCACCAAAAAAAAAAAAGCACAAAACAAATCAAATGCATACTTGCGCTCACATTCCTTGGTACTTAATGAAGTTCTTAAAAGCTCCATTAAAAATGAAACTCGAGAAAATATGCGAAATGTTTCATGTTGCTGAAAGTAGGCCCATTAAAAGTTGGGTCTTCTTGAAAGGAGCCATGAAATGAACTTCATCTTTGTTCATCTTTGTTGCACAACATCAATCCAGCACTTAAAATGACCAAAATAATGAATAATCGTACAATTATCTTTATCAATCATGAACATGTTCTTGTACCAAAGGCTGCATTATTGCTGTCGAATATTAATTATAATTTCAATTATTAATATTTTAATTATACAAATGAATTAAACATGAGAGGAGTAAGCAGAAATACTGGAAGATGCTCAACTCAACATTTGATAGAATCACCAATTTCAGGCAGTAGGAGACATGTAAAGCTTCCTGAAGTTCTTATCACTGCAATATAAAGTGATAATGACCTCTGAGTGAGTCTTCAAATTGCATTACTGTTGTGCGGTGCAATAATACACAGATCAATCTCTGTTATCATAACAACAATATTTAGTACTCTGAGATATTGCCTGTCTGTTATCTGCTCTTGCCTGAGGAACAAAGAGTTTTATTGAGCCCAATAAACATGATTCTTTCAGGGTGGGTTGACTGCTGACTGGTGGTCTTATTGGAGGGTGTTAAATGGCTCATTGGCACAAGGTTGTGGACGTGTGAAATGACAGTTCAGGGTGAAAGACCATCAGTCAGTGTAAACAAATCACCCTAATCAGTGGCTACTCACTGACGGCGAGCGGATGGAGATGTGTGCAATGTGTTGTGCAAAGTGTGTTTAAAAGTGCACCTGACACAATGGTGTGGATGTTTAACTTTACTGCCTGCGTAATACAAAGCCCTTTACTCAGTCATGTCCCATGTGGGATGCTGCAGTCTGTAAGATTATAAAATAAAATTTTATGTTTGAGGTCACTGCAAATGTTTATTTAATTTATAGTTGCAACCAGTGTTAAGCTTGTCAGTAACAACATAGCTCAGATGGAAAATGTGCATCATGAGGATAATTAAATTATTGTAATAATTTCAATGAAAACATAACACAGCAATATTAACAATGCACTATGGAAACCTAGAAAGACTTTTTTTTGTAATAGTGAATAATGTTGGGGTTTGACTTACTTTCTTCAGTGGAATATACCAAACAACACTGGTCCACTTTGACTTTCATTGTATGGACAGAAAAAAAGCATAATGTATAAAATAATGTATAAACATTAATGTATAAAATATTAGATTTTTTTTAATGTTGCACTTTATTGTCAACTAAAATGTTATTTTTACCTGCCAAAATTTATTATAATTTTAGTATCAATATTATGAAACACTAAATAAGTGTAAAGAATACAAAATAAAAAAAAAAATACAAAAAACTATGAAACAAAAAACTATAAAA
>NW_015548255.1:688729-692834 GCF_001515605.1 Sinocyclocheilus anshuiensis
GGCTAAACAGTCAAACCTTTTCAAGTCCTTCTTCTCTCTCTCTTGCCCAAACATGCACCCTGCCCTGCGTCTTTTCAGGAGCGAGGGCAATCAAGCACAGAAAACACTCTCTTCTCGTCTCTTTTTGGCACCATCAGCACATTTTCATTTTTTAGCCATTTAATTGGCCTTGCTTATCCAATTATTCATCAGGTTAGCCATCCTTTCTGTAAATTTCAGAGGAGAGAGTGTAAATCGAACTGTGTTTGAGTGTAAGGTCATTGACGAGTAATAGTGGGCCATCATTACCAAAGGATGTTCAGGATGGGCTGAGGGAAAGTATGTAATGCTCCCCTCAGTGGGAGGCTCAGGATGAAGAATGAGAAAAAATTATTATTGCATGCCTCCAGTTTAAAAGCATTCTTAGGGTTTGTCAAGGTCATCAAGTTTCGAGAAAATGACTAGTTATTTGCCTGCCAGTTTGTTTGGGCTTTATTTTTTTTCTTTGCCAGTTGACAGATCAGTTCAATGAATACAAAGAGGAACTATATGTAGCCCTCTGGCCCCCAAAACACTGATACACCTGGGGGTGGGACATAAAATATTTTGTGGCTCATTATGATGTATGTATGGCAGCATTAAAAATAAAGTCATCTTTGTATGTAAAAATGTTGCATTTTAAAATGTATAGTCACATTTAAATCTACATTCATGACCAACAATAATTTCACACAATAATAATTTAAAACAGTTGGTGGCCGAGGCCCATAGCAGACTTGCAAGGGGGGCAAAGGATGACTTAAAATTATTACAATTACTATATAATAATAATAATAATAATAATAATAATAATAATAATAATAATAATAATAATAATAATAATAATAATAATAATAATAATAATAATAATAATAATAATAATAATAATAATAATAATAATAATAATAATAATATATTGTAATACACACACACACACTTCTGGAATCACAAAATGATAATAATAATAATAATAATAATAATAATAATAATATATTGTAATACACACACACACACTTCTGGAATCACAAAATGAAAATATATTTTAGTTAATTAATTTACCTTTATTATCTATTATTATATTATATAGGGAGTGTCAAAAAGAATGAGAACCACTGATTTAAACAATAATGTACATTTTAAATGAATAATTTTAAGACTGAAAATATTGAAAGACTCTATAATCTCTGAAACACTTCATAGCTTGTAACTTCAACTTTTTATGCATTTCTATTTATGATTATACCTTTTTATGATGCATATGTATGAATCCATAACATGCATTTTATTTTTTATTTTATATATATTTTTTTGCATTGTTTCTAATGTAGGTGCGCTAAGGATGCAGTCTCATCAATCCTTGAATCCTTTGTTGATTTCTATGTTGTGGCTGATTTCTCCTGCGAATGTGAGCATGTGGCAATGCTTTACATAACTAAATAATTATGAGTTATGTATCAGCAGTTAGTGTAACTGCAGGTTTGTCTATGATTACATGTGTGGAGCTTTGCAGTTGTGCTGCACATGCTTGTGAATGCTCAGAGGAGTCTGGGAAGGATTGTGCGGGGAGGTGCCATGCTGTGCCGTGTCTGTCTCTCCATGAGCTGTGTTGTATGCAGGCCAATGCACAGCCCCCTGTCAGTCAAGGTGGGGATCAGCTGTGGCCTGGGATGGGAGCATTAGCCCCCCGTGGTGTTCTCTCTCTGCACCCCCTCCCCATCCTGCTCGATTTCCACCCCGTGTGCTTCCCGGAGCGTGGCCATGCTCCTACCTGTCTGCTTAATCTGGGATTTTCTCAAGATAATGCTGTTATTTCAGGCCAGTAGCAGGATTTCCCAGAAGAAAGGCCCAGTTCAGCCCTTTTTTTCCCTTCTGCCTAAATGTCATCTATTGTGCTGAGATATACAAGGGATTTTGTGGCGAGCAGTGCATGAGCAGAATTTTGAAAGCATTTTAATATCCGTTATGATTGTTTTAAGACATCTCTGTTCTTTAAAACTCATTTCAAGAGTCTATAGTATAGTCACAATAAAGCTGTGTTATCTCTTATCGAGTCAGAGATTGCAGCAGATGAACTAGGATAGATCTCTCAATAATGAACAGCAAAGGAGGAAGATTCCAGTCGTGGAAAAGTGTAACAGTCTTTGGACAGATGTTGTCTAACCACAGGCCAGCATTCAGTGTATTACTGTAGATAGGCTGCTTTCAACACTATGGATTATGATGGCTGTCTTTATGTGTGCATTAGATTACTGTATATAATAGATTAGGGGCCAAGGATTTAATTAGGACCATCAAGGAAATCCTTCAGGAAGTTCTAGGGATGTTTTCTGGATCTCTATACCTTCCTGAAAAAGGGTAAAAGTAAAGTAACAAAAGTAACACTTTATAAAAAAGTTCTATACAAATATATAAAATAATAATGAATATTAAAATTAAGTAATAATATTATTATTAATATTAATTGGTTAAATTTAATTTATACTCAGACTAAAACATTTGAATAAAAATATACATTTATATACACATTTTAATATAAACTAATTTTTATTAATGTAAAATGTAATGTAAAATTAAATTCGTAATTTGAATGGAAGCATAGCTTCACTAATACAATACAACTGGACATCTCTAAAACAGCTGGATGTGGAATGAATTTTTAATCAATGTTTATAGCTCTCCAGCTCTGCTGAAGTAGTCCAGTAAATGAGGATAAGTGCAGGCTTGTGTGTGCACCCGCTTGCGTGTGTATGGGTCCTTCAGTAATAAGGCTGCTGTTTCTTTATGAATGAACCTTCCCTTTCATGTTTGTTCGAATGCCACATGGTTGACCACAAAACAGAACACTCAAATCATTTAAATAAACAGAAAGATTACAGTTCTGCTGTTGCCTTTGAAATGGTTTTGGAATGTAAATCGAGTCAGAAGGTCCAGCTGTGGTTACGTGCCTTAATAGGCTATAGTTTTAGCCAGCTGATTATTCCCCATTTATATACCTTAATTTGAAAACGTCAATTGGTTAAATCTAAGAAAGACTGCCAGAAAAGCCAAACAGGTAACCACATAATGACAGCCAAAAGGCTTTCAGAAACAGATCACAGTGAAACTGTAAAATATAAGAAAACTAAGGAAGTATAAGATTCCTCCTGCAATGCTAATGGCATTGTAAAAGATTCACACCGCTCTTGACTGTGTCATAGCGTATACTTGCAAATAATTGTCTGCACATCTTTAGAGTAATAATGGAAACCGATGTGAAAATGAAGTCTCCAGCTATTCAGCACTGAGCACATAGCGTTTTCTCAAAGCTAATCGTAAATTACAAACTAGACTCCAGCGGTTGCGTTTTCCCCCCCCAACCTTCTCACAAATTTTGGTCTGTGTCCAGCCTCTGGGTTTGTAATTTGTGATTAGTGCAATGGGCAGGCCTTCGTAATCTTAGGACAGATTTAAGGTAATATTTGAAGGCAGTTCGTGATCATGAAAAGCCAATTTCCTCCAGATGTTTTGGGGGAAAAAAGAAAAGGAAATCCAGATTTACCCAGATTTGAACCTTTGGCCCTCCGTACTAAAATTACACAAAGAATAAATGACAACTAACCAGCAGCAGTGGATGTTTACACTCACAGCTTCTTACAGATGGACTGTTAGCCACACTGTGTGAGTAAATGCAGTTCACTGCAAGCAATAATGATTATAATAAAAAAAGAGAGAGAGAAATATATGATTTCAGCACATGCCAACGGCTCCTTGCATAGGAGCGACAGATTGTTCTAAACCAATTAGAGCTCCTTTTGTTTAGCTCAAGTTAAACACACAATCCTCAAAAGAAAGCAAGCGTCTTTTGATTTCTTTTGAGCGCTGGCGGAGGTGGCTGCAAACGGCCCCCAGCACAAAGAGAGGTGTGGTAATGATGCACCAGGCTCTGCCCAGATGGCTCAGAGGCACTGCGACCTTGTTAGCACCTGCTCTGCAGGCCCTTTGTGTGGGTATGGCCGTGGGCATGGAGATGGGCACGCACCACAGACTCCGCTCCTCCCAAACCTCCATCAGCTCTAATGAAGCGGCAGCTCTGCCCATCATCACTACC
>NW_015548255.1:692962-714971 GCF_001515605.1 Sinocyclocheilus anshuiensis
AAACCGATGGCGAACGGCAAAGACGTGATTTAAAATGAATCAACCATCTCAGGGCCCCTGAAATGTCATTATAATTAGGTATGTAAATCTTCTTATCATCCCCATGTGCCATGTATTAGAATGACTGCTATAAGCCCTAAGGTTGCCCTAAAAATATTCAATTAATAAATGACTGCATTTTAATGAACTTTGATTGTTTTGGGCCGTCATCCAAGTTTACCTTATCAGGAAATGTCACCTTGATCCGGGTCTCAGTAGTCTGCTAAATGGTGTCACAACATCCACCCCATCCTCTTTATTTCTGATTTAAAGCACACTTTGTATCACCAGATTAACCACAGCTCAACTTTAGGTTTTATTGGACTCAAATCAAAATCATTATGATGGAATGGTGTTGTTTTAAATGCTACAGACGTATCTAGTTGACCCCGTGGCTACCATCGAACATGCAAGGGCGCACATGCAATTCCACATGCAAACATGCTAACTGTACGTGCAGACTCAAAAAAGACATTCAAAAAGAACAGGCCTTCTAGAGTGCCAGCCAGAAAAAAGCGAATCCGCTGCAAAGAAACGAACAAATGAAAGCCCAGAGTGGTGGAGCTAATGCGCAAACTTGTTTCTGTCCTCTACGGCTCCATCATTTATTCAGGAGGTAGAGCGCAAGACGGCCGACTCGCATTTGCTTGATACTCAATTATACATTAGTGTACATCACTTGGCAATCTGTTCATATCAATTTAATTGGATTTTAATATTGCCTCTGATCTTGTTGTCCAATTAACAGTACTGGCTGGCAATAAAGCAGAACCACACACTCTGTGACACCTTTGATCCCCGCCATATGGAGCTCCTCCATTGATTACCACATTTCCTGAAATTTCACTCTCTCAATATGGCCCGTGATGAATGGAAGAAAATGCACATCCCCGACGTGATAAAAATTTCACTTCCACTTGCAACTTCATTTATTTTGTTGACATCCTTCACTGATTAAAAACAATAAAAAAGGAGAGCCATGCCCTGAATATGGTATGCAAATAGAGCCCTGGGCAGGCATCTTGTGATGACAGGGGACTGTTGCAGTCACTGGCTTGGCATCGCCTCAAGAATTCCCTTAAAGTGACAGCACCTTTTTTCCTAAAGACTCTGAGAGATGCTTCTCTTGTAATGGCTGTCACAACATCGCACTGGTGGGGAGGAGAAGAAAAGTGATTTGGAGATTATTTTCTCTTTACATAAGGGAAAAAACTCCACTTGCATTAATTTTTCATAAGGGCTTACATGATTTCAGAACAGCATCACACAAAAGATTAAAAAAAGGAAATGGGGAGAAATGGTTCCTGTAGCAACTGTTTATTCCGTTCTAATATTACCACGCAAAGACATGTAGCTGCCATAAAGCGAGAGCAGTTTTACCTCTCTTTTCATGCTCGGGGGCAAGTGAGGGGCAAAAACGAAGCATGTAACATAGACACATGCAGGGGTGCAATCAGAGCGGAGGAGTGCACAGAGCACTGACCCACTTCAGGTTAAAAGCTCACTGGAGTCACCCAGAGAAGAAGATGTTCTTGAAGATGACTCTTCTGCTGTTCTTTTCTATTCTTTTATCTCTCTGCTTCTCCTGTCCTCTCAGTTGTTTATTCCAACTAGGGTCCATCACAGTGCTCATCCCAAAATAACTCTACCTGAGATTTTTGCTGTTGATTTTGGCTCCTTGTTTTAAATGTGCAGTAAATCTAGGGATGCATCAATTCCACTTTTTATAAATAAATACAAAATAAAATGAGTATAATATAATATAATATAATTCACATAAAGGTATATACTTTTTAATGCAAAATATTTATTTAATAATTTATTTGTTAACTTTCAAGCCTATATTTTGGCAGAAAAGTTGTAATTCATAATAGTTTTTAATATAATTAAATGCTGTAAACTATCTGCAAAACTCAACTGCAGTTGTTTGTAAGACACAGACATAGAGAGAACTGACTTAGTGGCTTTTGTGGATTAATTATCACGATGATCTTAGATTTAATAATTGTATAACTAGCTTTAGCAGTATTGGAAAATAATGCATTAATCCTATGAACTGGTTATGATACGTATATGTGTATGGAGCTTTCAAAGCTGACATTTGAATTTGGATTAGTTACATCTGACTGATAACAAGTCCATTTAAAAAAGGTCAGTATTGATACCGATTCAGGTATAAGACCGCAGCCTCTTTAAATCAATCCCTTTTTCTTAAGTAAAATTTCTTTAATTAAGGTTAAAATCAGTAAAACATTTTTTATTAAATTAAAAACAGCATTTCACAAAGAAAATAATGAATTGAGAAAAGATAAATGGAAATGTTGACATTTTTGTACATATTCATTGCAGAAACTGACCGATAAGGAAGTTGAAGAAATGTTGGGGAAATTATACTAATAGAGTTTGACAAATTCATGTACTTCAATAACCCAATAAATAAATGATATTATTTTGTATCGTATACTGAAAAGCTTCACTCTGTCGTTGCAGTTTCATCGTTCACTTCTCTGTAATTCACCCTTCTTCTCACCTATATTTCATACGCTGTATTACTGTTACTCCTGCCGTAATACAGACTGACTATGCTTTCTTCTTTTTTCCCCCTCCTTCCTTTTCTCTGTCTCTCGCCTACGCAAGTATAAAAAGCACTGTTGAGTAGTGGCCTATCATTAGAATAATTAATTGTTCAATGAAGTGGCATTTTCAGCAGGAAGTACTCCAACGGATGCTATAAGACAGGCATTAACAGGAGTGAAGTCACCAGCGAGAAGGGGGGCTGCACTTGTTTTCTGCTAGTCAGACTCATTTATTTCTCCCCCCACCCCTTTCTTTATTTCTTTTTATTTTTTAATTTATTTTGCAAAGACCAAACATCAGAAATGTAAACATGTATACATTATAAACATGAATATTTAATTATACTATATATATATATATAGGGGGTGGGCATGGTAGGACATCTGCGCCTGCCAGATAATTCAGTTAATTTCTATTCCCTTGAACCTGGAGGTGTTAATTTGGAAGCAAGGCAGCCGAGTCTGAAGAATGCCAATACGTCATTTGAATGATTAATGCAGTCGGGGGAATTGGGGGCCTTTGTTTACTCTTTCATTTTGACATGGCAAAGCAAGGAGGTACAGTGCATGGCGCTCAGAGTTGAGGGCAACTTCCGTGGGCGTCCTGGGCTTGGTGTGCGGGAGTTTGTGTGCAAATGCAGAGAAGGCCTGACCGCAATGTTGGGATATAGCAGGATGAAAAACATGCTACTTCAGCTCTCTGCGTTCAGTGTCTACTAGTCAGAACAATCAAACGTGACACAAAAACACACCATGTGCCAAAATATGAAGGGTTGTCACAGGTAAATCTCACAATCATACACTTTGAAAAAGGAATACATGTCTTTTTAACTGTTGGCTAAATGAACTCTATAAAATCTTTTTATTATAAAAAAAAAAGGATTATATATACAAAGTTGTCTTTGTATAGGGTTAGGATTAAGGTTGGTTTAGGGTTAGGTGCATGTAATTATGCATAATATACTTTTATTACTATAGTATGTTCATATAACAAGGACACTGTAAAAAAAAGTGCTACTATAGTTTTTAAAGCATTTATTAATCTCAGTTAATGTTAATTTCAACATTTTCTACTACATTATTAAAATCAGGAGTCAAATCAAGATTAATATAAAATAATATTAGTTAATGGACCTCAGCTAAGATGAACAAACAATGAACATTTGGATTTTTATTAACATTAACAAAGATTAATGAATACTGTAACAAATATATTGCTCATTGTTAGCTAATACATTAACTAATATTAACTAATCATACTTTATTTTAAATCGTTACCAAGGATTCTTAGTAAGAACAAACACTAGCCACAAAATTGGGTGAAAAAACATTAAATTACATAATTATATTAATTAAAATTATTAAAAAATCTAAGAAACTTGTTCCTGAGAATGACCATGACTGCTTTTAGATGGCCTTTTTATATTTTGTGCATTTCTGCATTTTGTGATAACCCTGACTTGGGATTCAGTTGAATTTTTCAGCATAATTAAATGAAAAAAAATATTGTGCCTGCAGGAAATAAATTGCACCGTATTGAAGCTTAACTGGGTTCATTTAGCTGGGTTCAGGCAAATGACACTCTCTTAGTCATTTGCCAGGCAGTTAGCGGGCAGGGTGTGCCAGACGTGTCCCTGAGCAGTGGGACTTGGCTGGGCTGCCAGCTGCCCCCGCAGGCCCCGCGATGCAGCCCTGCCCAAGGTGAGATTAACTCATCTTGAGAGAGCTGACTGGCACGGGCATGCTCTGCTGGCCAGAGAACAGGCAGGTGTCCCCATCCTAGTCCCGTCTTCCTCACTTCTCATGCCCAACGAAGTGCAGCAAGCTCTGACGGATATCCTGTCTGCTTTCCCTTTGAGCCTAGTCTCTCTCTTTCTCTGGCTCCTGTGCGCTTGCTTTCTTTCTTTTTTCCCAGCCCCATCACATATTCATGGAACAGGTTCAACTCCCAGCACTGATGTCTGGAAACGACGCGTGGACACAGAAGTGACAGTGGGTGGTTTCGAGAGTGGCCAGCGTGGATAATAGCAGCCGGCAATGGAGGTAAAAAGACTTGATGCTATTAGAGATGCTGAGGTTAATAATCAGTTAACAAATGTACATTTCTATGTGCTTTAGAACGTATCTAATAAAATGTCAAAATGTGAGTCTGTTAAGAACTTCAAGCTTTTAAATAGAAATTACACAAAATACTGTATGTTCACCTTTTATAAATATCTGTAATGCAAATGATCAATTTTCAAGTGATCAAATTATCATATTTAGTTGTCAATTTTGTAACTGCATCCTTGCTCTCATGCTCAGTGCTTTAACCCTCATGTTAACAAATGTTCTGTTTGAAAACTCCTTATCCTTTTAATGGCTCAAAATAATTGTAAAACTTCTTGATTTTTCTTAATTGATTGAGAGCTGATGATAAAGAAAACTTCAATTAGAAAAAAACTGCTTCACGGGTCCTTGAGTTATATTACTCATGTTTCAAGCTGTTCCTGTGGCTCAGTGGTAGAGCATTGTGTTAGCAGTGCAAAAGGTTGTGGGTTCAATTCCCAGGGAACACACATACTGGTAAGAAAAGTATAGCCTGAATGCACTGTAAGTCGCTTTGGATAAAAGCGTCTGCTAAATGCATAAAAAAAATGTAATTAATGTTTGGGGTCTCAGATACCCTAGATATAACATATAAATAAATGCTGAAGCTGCCTGACTGACGTACACACTGTAGAAGTTCACTCTTGTCAATATAAAATTTATTTATTTATGTTTGCATTTTTTGAAGAAAAAAAAGCGAAAACATGATAACATCTTTTTTTCCTGCTGGGTTTTGTTTAAGTAAAATGAACATATTCAGAGACAATAATTCAAAACAGGTGGTTCATTTCAAAACTACAAATATTTGTTCTAACATGAGAGTTAAGTAAAGTGTGTTTAATCCACATTTAAATGAACAATTCACCAATTTAGATTTTGTAAAATAATTGACATTAATATGAAATGATTCATATAAAATAATTAATATGACATCTCGATAAGACTGATAAACACACACACACACACACACACACACACACACACACACTGCACATCAGCTCTGAAACTATTACATGAAATGTTATACAAATTTTAAAAATATACAAATTTGTTTATATTATTCTGCAAATTTCATTAAACTTTTTAGCATTGTTTAAAGTTTAGTTCAAACATATTTAAGACACTTGAAGAATGCACTGACAATGCATTTTATTTATCAATTTTTTAATGAGATGATGAATCTCTTTAAAAAATAACTCTTGTCAAAACACATTTGAATAAGATGCTGTAAATCCTTAATGAAATACATACTGTATTAGTGTGCGTCTCAGAAGAATTTAACATGGTGCTAAATCACTCTATAAATAGATCACAAACCAATTAAGACCGTGATGGCTAATCCATGATGGGCCTGTATATGCTTTTTTTTCAGTCCTCTGTAGTCTTACAAAACCAGAGTGATGGCTTCCTTATAGCTCGCCTGTCCACATCCATTTCATACACCAGAGAGAGCACATCTGAGTTTCCCATCCTCCCTTGTTTTAAAGTCATTTAGAGCTTGCTAGTTACATTGTTGAGATAACATGTGTTCTAGCCTCTGATTGGAACGTCTGGAGAAAGAAAGTAGCATGCCTCCCTAGAATCATTAACGCTTACATAACTCGGCTATCATGATTGCTGTGGTGAGAGGTGTGTGTGTGTCTTCGTGCTCCAGAGAGACTGAAGCGTTAGCTGCAAATCCTGCATGCCGTCAGAGTTTTATCCTTGGCCTAAGAGCTGCCTGATCAATGGTCCTGCTCTTTTGAACAGCAAAACCCCACTGAACTTTGAAAGCTTCTCACTCATCACACCGTCACCTCGAGCCAAAGCGCAGGGAAACAGTATGAGACTGGGAGAATACAAAACACAAGAACCTTCACGTTTAAAAAAATAAATAAAACAATTTGACAAACTGACGAAACTCTTTGGAAAGAATTCATCATTTCTTTAAAGAGAGAAAATGACATGAGAATTATGTGGGGAGCCAGCCAAGCTTGGGATTTATAAAACACTCAACAAATACCCCTTTGACTGAATAAATGTAAAACCACTTCATTCAATTGTGCTGGCAAGGTGCAGAATTTAACCTCTTGAGAATCTCCTGGAATCTGGAAACATCACTAATGTTGTCTGTACTTTGCCAAAACCCATCACTGCTAACACCCATCCCCTGCCCCCCGCCAAACTTTAAATTGTTACTTATTTCTGCAGACAGATGTGGTCATTCTCAAGCACCGATATATTTTTTTGTCGGTGATGTGACCTACATGCTAACCCTCATTATATATCATAAAACAGCTGAAAACTCATATGTGCATTGATTTTTGCCTGAGGCCTTTGTGTGTGCTCAAAGTAACGCTCTCAAAGAGCATCAGAGAGCATGACACAAGCATGTCACAAGGCACAAGTTATGACCTTTGATATTCAACAACCTTATGACAACCAAACCTACTGGAAGCTACTGGTTAAAGATGCGTTCAAGTAGCTTAAACATTAGAGCGAGAGGCTAGCAACGCCAAGGTCATGGGTTCCAAGGGAATGCATGAACTCATGAGAAATGTATATACTTGTAGTCAGTTTAAGTTAAAGTGTCTGCCAAATGCATACATATATTGTAAATAAAATGAAATAACAAAAAGTATGAACAAGAGATAAAAAAATATATAAATGCAAAAAGAACAAACCAGCTCATGATTCAAAACTAACAAAGCATGCTAACAATGCGTGTTTACATTTACAACAAATAGCTAATTACTACAAACAAATCAGCTCATTATGAAAGCCCAACAATGCAAGAAAACTGTTTTTGTCAGGTTTTTTTCTTTTTTTTAAATCGTCAGAGTTTTTGTTCCGTTTTAGTGTCAAAAACTGTAATCAGGTATGTGCACATGGAATAAGATACCAGAATGGTGCAATATCAGGTTAACAGGCAAAAATCAACTGTGTTTTGCCTAAACACTAAGAAAGTCTCTGATAAATAAAGTTAAAGGCATATGAACTTTGACCACATGTGGGCTTGGTAAGCATAATTGTGTTAGATTAAACTATACATGTAAATGCACTCATTTGTAATCATTGCTACTTAATTAGAAAATGTATCAGATTAGAAGTTCAAAATATATAGATTTTCTATAATTGCATTTTTACATTATAAAATATAATGTTACAATAATTAGTATTTTGAAAAATACTACCATTGTAACACAGTCCAACACACATTCGGTTATCGAATTAAAACGGTTATCATTTTAAACTAAAGTATGTTGTGATTTCCACGGAAAAAAAAAATCAGGTATCAGGTTCTTTTATCCAAAATGTAATTGTATAAAGATAAACTGTATCAACTAAATATTATTCACTGGTCATTATGATATCAGCCTGAGGTTGTCAGCTTTGATTCAATATATCATTACTGTCGAAACCATTTAGAATCCTTCCGAGTCCATTTTAAAGAGTAGAAAGTTCTTGGTTCTGTGTTCAGGTTTAAGTTTCCCTTTGCTGCACTTTTCACTGCAGGTTTGACCTCTTTTTGCTGTTCTACATTTATACCCTTTTACAGCCACACAACAAAAAGGAGAGCCAGAACAAAGCCCGACAATTACAGTCAGAAAGAACTCATCGCTGTGGGGCAAGGTGGACAGCACAGAGCCACGCTCATCTTACACAGCTCTCACACAGACACGCAGGCTGGCAAAAGGCATCCAGCCCATCAGGAGCCTCTGAGAGGAAACAGGATGGGGAATTCCAAACAAAGAGACAGGCAAGTTGATTCTTGCAGAAACAAGAGGATTTTCTTCATAAATTGTGGTCACTGCTTTGGCACAGAGCCTGATGTTGTTCAAAAGCATTCAGAAGTACAAGCAGAGGGCCCGATGAACCATTTTTAAAGAGGTGATAGTGGGAAAAAAGGATAAGGTCTGACTAATTTTCATTACCTTATGTGAGCGTTTACTACAGAGCACATTATGAATTTATCAGCAGGTAGATGAACACTCTACACACAGGGAGAAGCCAAAGTCGTCTCTCAGTGACTCTGTAGCTCTCCATGGTGTCACACTCCACAATAACACTGTAATGTCATTCTGAAATAAAGAAGTTTTGCACATGAGTGGCTCTGCTTTTGTCCTCAGGGTTACTTTATGAAATTAAAATAGAGTGAATGAGACTCCCTTTGAAGGCCAGACAGATTGAGTGAGGGAATGAGAGAAAGAGAGAGAGAGAGTGGGAGAAAGAAGGGGGTTGGGGGCAAGCAATAGGAGCACAATTAAAATTGCACACACTGGTGAAATCTTTTTCTTTTAAAGCACAAGTCCTAGCCCTCTTTAGGGAGCTCATCAACCCCTTCTCCTTTTGAAGATTTCACAGTGTTTTTTTCTCTCTGGTTTTAGGCAGACAACGAGTTGCTGGCCGCTCCATTATGGCCTTGTTTGCTCCTTGTATGCAGGATCATCCATACAATAAAGGCAAAATTAAAAGTTCTCAGATGTGCGGCACTGTTGGCTCATGCTGCTAGCGTACGCATATTCTCTCCGCCCCTGGATGGATTGAAGATACCACGTTCACATGGGAGTGAAGGCCAGAGAGGAGAAAACTGCCTATCGGTGAAGTGTAGCTGTTTTCAACAGTATAAGCTGCTGTTGTACAATGCATTTTAAGTGCTTAAGCTGCTAACACTCTTAAAAATAAAGGTGCTTGACAATGCCATAGAAGAACCTTTTTGTCTAAATGGTTCCATAAAGAACCTTTAACATCTGAAGAACCTTTCTGTTTCACAAAAGGTTCTTTGTGGCGAAAGAAGGTTCTTCAGATTATAAAAAGGTAAGAAATAGATGGTTCTTTAAAGAACCTTTGACTAAATGGTTCTTTGTGGAACCAAAAAGGGTTCTTCTATGGCATCGCTTGAAGAACCTTTTGAAGCACCTTTATTTTTAAGAGTGTATATGTGTGTCACAAAATGGGGTAAACAATTAGGTGGTCGGTCAACACTTATGTATATTTTACAAAAAAATAGCATTTACTCACCCTCATGTTGTTCCAAATCTGTATGACGTTTGGAAGAATGTTTAAAGAAAGAAAAGAATGTTTAAATATAATATACTAGAAACTCTTTTCCATGCAATTGCTTTTAAAAGTATGTAATGTATAATAAAGAATCATAAATTGTGCTATGCTTCATGCTCTACATTCAAAGTCTTCTGCAGCCATACACTCCTTACTTTGTGTAAGGAACAGAATAAAACATAAATCATCATTATTTAATTATAATCTTAATATCTGCTTTTGCTTTTCTTAGCTTGTTAAAGAGAATAATCAGCAAACACTAAGCTAGCAGGCTAATTAGGTTCTATGTTAACCTTTAAGACTAAGTAAATGTATTAAGAGAGACTAAAAAACTAACTGCACGTACAGTTAGCCTTAAAGTTATTAATTAACATATTAAGACACTAATATCGCATACTAATCAAGTTTTTATCGATGTCACTATTATTAGCAACATTCAGAGTGTATGAAATAGTAAGTAACACTGAAACAAGGCTAGCAATCCAACACTATTCCAGTCAAGAAGAAAGTTTACACTTAATGTGGCTAGACAACTCAACAGTGGTAACATGTATGCACAACATGCACTATTACATCCAATTCAAACCAGCACTCCAATATTTTCATGATTAAGAATACAGACATTATGAAACCATAATTTTGATCTATAATTTATATCATTACTTTCTTTAATGAGTTGTTTTTTTTTCCAGATAATGAAGTTGCTTTGGAATCTAAGAGTTAGTAGTTCTATGGTGGAAATAATGCTGCCTTGAAAGTTCATAAGATGTAAGTTCATTCATAACTGACCATTGTTGTTTTAAATAATCTTAGGATTTCAAAGTAAGGATTGTAATCATTGCATATTTTCTATGACTAAAGCTCACTTGAATTTGCTTTAGATATGACATTATGGTGCCTTGAAAGCCATTTTTCTTAATACAATAAGGCTAGTTTTGGGGGAACTAATTTTATTTGTGTGTATGTGTGTGTGTGTGTGTGTTGTGGGTGTCAGGTGTGCTCCAGTATAGTGGGTCCAGCATGCAGATGGGGTGGGCAGCATGTAGCCGTGTCTCCGTACATTGAGGAACACGGTAATGGATGGGGATGAATCACCGATCTGACACTTCTAACTGCATTCCTGTTTTTACATTTCTCTAATGACAGCTGTTCCAAAGACAATCTGGAATGTTTCCAGTGTCAAATCAGCCATATCCAGAGCATGTTTCACCTCTTGACACGTGCATAATCCGTGTTCTTTCTGTGTGTGTGTGTGTTTGCTGTGAGGTCATGTGTAAGAATGTCTCTTGTGATGCATCAAGATTAACCTGTTTCATGAAAAGAAGGTATGCATGCAGGACGCTGCCTGCTTAATCTACAGATGTGCAGCAACACTGCACACACCCCATCCATTATATGGCTGTGTCTTCTGATGGGTTCAGGACACTGCAACAGGGCATTATGGTTTCATAAATGATAATTTATGCAGCCATGTTAAAATCTGGCCACAAAGCTTCATCACTGAACTCTTCCTTGCGTCTACCCAAGTTAATTACTAGGTCAAAAAAGCAATTTGTACCATCCAAGAACAGACCCCTTTCCAAACACCTTGCGCATTATGCAAAAATGGCAGATGCTGACAACACCTCCTAAACAAGCTGGTGCAAGGGTGAGAAAGACGGATGAATTCGGAGAGGCATTTAACGCATTCATTTTGTTTATTTGTTTATTTTTGCAACACCCAGAGAAGATAAACTAATAGATCTAACCAACAAAATCTCTGAAATAATAATGCTTATATTAACATAGTTTTCAAATGGGAAAAAAAGGCATTTGTAGAAGTTGAAAACATTAAGGCAACAGTTTGAATATTTTTTTTAGTAACTAAAAAAAAAAAAAGTAAAATGGCAAGCTGCCAAGACTTAAAACCTGTAATTAATATAACAATTAACTAGGAAGTAACTTTAAGAAAATGTTTGTAAAAAGAGCTTATACCTGTTTAGCACATTATAAAAATATAATAATAATAATAATAATACATACAAATATACAAACAATCATACATACAGTACACTCATCACTTGGTACACAAACATGTCAAGGGGAACAAAAAACTAACTAAACATTAAGAGGAACAAACTCATCCTGACATCACAAGACAACAAGCTACTGAGTGTGACAACCAAATCAACAACAACAGTGCAAATAAACCAGGCAAAAGGTCAAACAATGCAACCATATTAATTATTCATGCCCCAGTGCATGCTGGGTAAAAGGTGAATAGAATTAAACAACAAAACGTTTTCTTCCTGTGTAGACAGTAAAACTCTCACCTGCTAAAATTGTTGATTTAACATTTTTTTTTTTAAATGTAATAGAACATTACATTAAGATTATTAGAATAGCAAGTAATGAAAAACTGCAATAATATAGTAAATATTTGGTTATTTTTTTGGAAGCAAGATTTAAACCCCACTTTTGAGAAAACCTACCATATCACAAAGAGAAAGAGAGAGAGTTTGAGAGAGAGCGAGAGAGAGATAGAGAGAGAGCGAGAGAGAAAGAGAGAGAGAGAGAGAGAGAGAGAGAGAGAGAGAGAGACTGAGTGATGAGTGAGTGAGTGATAAAAAAGTATGAGAAAAATGGTGAAACAACAGCTAGCGGCATCAGACCCAAACACAGTCAAAGGAAAGAGAACAAGAGAAAAGAGAAACACTTTAATGCTGCAAAAGCTGAGTAAGTTATTCTCTTTCAGTTAAAACAGGGGTGTTGACATAACAAACAACAGATCTGATCCATGGATGCATGAAACACATAGAGGGTACCTGCTTTTAGCTGCGTTGCATGTGATACTTTTCACAGACATACTCTGGCTTTAAGGCAGAAGATAAGCTAAGGTCTGTATATATGTGTGTGCATGTGTGTTTATTTGTGCGCTGGGCTGCCCAGGGCACAAGAGTGTTTGTGTGTTGACTTCAGAGCCAAAACAGGAGGCAACGAAGGGGACAGGCCACAGCTTTTAGCAACATGTCAACTGGACACATTAACTCATAAAATATCCTCTGTGTGAATGAAAATTGCAGGCTGACTCCAGGAGAATGGTATGTATAATTGATTCAAATGAGGAGCTCTTCCCTGCCAGGGACCGTGTGCTCAGTTTGCCAGCTGCTGTGCTGGGAGAACAGAATGTAGGCCAGAGGAAGAAGAAAGGTGCTCCGGACACAGCCTGACCCAGTGGGAGAGAAGAAAAGATAGAGGACGTACCACATCAAGCTCCAGGCCATGACGTGTATGACGTTAGTAAGAGTTCATCCAAATACCGCGCATCACTAGCATCATTTGCATTAGCTCACTCAGGACAATCACATAACCTCCTCGTTAAATAAACAAAAGACAACCAAAGATTTGAAAAATAAAAAAGGTTTGAAATCAGTCTTGTGTTATTTGTTAAAGGGATAGTTCACCCCCAAATTAAAATTCTGTCATCATTTACTCACCCTTATGTCGTTCCAAATGTGACTGACTTTCTTTTTTTTGTGGAACACAAAAGATTTTTTGAGACTATTTTTTTTTGTCCACATAACGACAGTCCGAGACTGTGCGGGGAAAACAAAGAAAGTAAGTCATACAGGTTTAGAATTACATGAGGTTTAGTAGGTGATGACAGAATTTTTTATTTTTGAATGAACTATTTCTTTAATGTTTGTATTTTAATTCTGTAAAGAACAGAAAGTAAATTAAAGAAAGATTATTTATTGAAAATGGTTTTGATACATCTGGGCCCCCTATATAAATATGTGGTCCTCGACCCTATAAATTCAAACTATTGTGCAGTGTAATATTCTTTTGGCAGTTACAGATTCAGTCATCTTTGGCTTTGCCAAATTAAGAATAAAATATTCCTTATTGACCTGTATTAATTCATAAGATTCTCAGGATTAAAAATGTACGAAATCCCTTCTGTTTATATATCTGTCATATTATTGTTTTAGTTTGAACTAAATGAATATCACAGCATAACCACCACTTTCCTCAAACACCATCATCTCAACATGCAAATGAGGGTGGATGACACCGGCCCTGTACATGAAGTAAATCCCAATAAATATCGTTGTTCCTTTTAAACCATATGCCTTTTATTGCATAACATAAGTGTGTTTAAATATGATTTAAAAGCTACATTTCAGCCAGACTAAAACAATTATTTTTCATAAAAAAAAAAGTGAAATCATATCAGTCTGGTTTTTGCAATGTCGGACTAACAGACCTGGATAATTCAATTTACTCTTTCAAATATTCAAATATTACAGAACTATATACTATAAATATGAATATAAATATATGGCAACACTTCAGTATAGGGACCGATTCTCACTATTAACTAGTTGCTTATTAGCATGCATATTATTAACATATTGGCTGTTTATTAGTACTTAGAAAGCACATATTCTGCATGACCATATTCTACATCCCAAATCCTACCCAAGACCTAAACTAAACAACTACCTTTCTAACTATAAATAAGCACCAAATTAGGAGTTTATTGAGTCAAAAGTCATAGTTAATGGTTTGTTAATAGCGAGAATTGGACATAAAATAAAGTGTGACTAAATGTACTTATGGAGTCCTTTCTCAGTAATAACATGAAAAGGAAAACAGGATTGCATATATTTTTATTTTTATTTTTTAAAGAGGTGAAAGCTGGTTTATTAAGCCTTTTAGCACTCCCCCCAGCAACCGTCTCCACCCCCAGGACAAAGGTCCTGCCAGTTGCGTCTACGCACAGCAATTACCCCGGCCAAATCAATGGCCATTGTTTCTGCTGGTAACCTTGCGAATAAATCAGACTTTAGCTTGAAAGTAGTTAACGCTACCGTTCCTGCCGCCCAATCTTCAAGGTCATTATCTGATTTAGTCGAAGAAAAGCACTGTGCCTTTCCTCCTCTTGTTTTCCTTTTCGTTTCCTTTTTTGTTTTTCTCTCTTCTTGCAGTTGAATGGCAACCCCTAATCAAGTCTTGACTGAACACCAATTTTAATCACCCGTCACACAGGGCTGCCAAATTCCTACAGGCAAATAGCCATGAAAAATTTACCAGTAATTCCTCACCTTGTACTGTGCAGCTATTTGTTGTTCTGCATAAATGTATAAAATAATACATTACTGAGTGGCCAGTGTGCAGGGAGGCATAGAGGAAGAAGGCATGGAGTGATTCCAAGGTCAGCACTCTATGCCCGGGGACTAGACAATCGATATCATTTAGTCAATAACTTCTTTATTACTCCACTATCACTCCCAGCAAAATGATTTTGGAGTTAAAACACATTTTTGTATAAGCATTTCATAGAATATTGAGCCAACCGTATTAAAGAACAAAAGCACTACTCAGATTTTTTTTTGGTTCTAGTGAGGTCAGCGCCAGTACTCATCAGTGCTACTGTAAACTTCTTTCCTCTTTTATTAAAGCGGGGTCTCTCACAGGGGGCCAATTATATGATGCAGTAAGCACACAAACCTGTGTGGCAGCGTGTGCAGTGACAGTCGACGTCCCCCCGTCCCAACGGTGTGCCTGCATTAGGTTTTTACAATGCAATCCCTGCACGCAATAACTGCAGTGCCTTGGGTGAAGGACACTGAGACGCAATAAATATGGATGCAAAACCAAAAATAATATTATAATAGTACATAAAAGACGCCAACATCTTCCCCTATCTGGTAGCATACAAGTGGCGCTTTACTGCAGCTTGTAAAAGTGCTTTATCACCTGCCACTGCATGCACAGAGGAGAGAGGAATGACACATTGCCATACCAGGTGGCATTAGGGGCACTTTGCATCTTTCCATTTGAAGACTGCACAGCTTTCTTGTCTTACTTCATTTGTTTTGTAACAAATTACATATTTAGTCACATTTAGAAAAAAATCTATTAATGCACTGTTATTGACCTTTCGCTTATCTGTTGTTTTCTGGAACACAGTTAAATCCCTATAATTTCTGTAATGAAATTCTTTCTTACTGCTAAACCTGTGACTCAAGAGAACAAAAACAAAGTGCAAGCACTGTTCTTGAAATAAATCAGCAAATACTACAGAAGTCAGGCATGTGCCATGACAGACAGCCCCTCAGCGGGAGCTTCAGGTGATCTCCCTGCCTATTAAAGCAGGCCCAGGTGAGGACCATACTCAATGGAGTAATCCATGAGGGAGGTGAACAAACAAAGTCTCCCATTGACAAATGGCTCTGCGGTCAGTAACACTTTGGACTTGACCCAAAAAAGAGAGAAAAAATCAACCGCAATATCAATGATGCTTGCCATGGAAAATTCTTCTCTCAAAGAATGACTTAGGAAAATAACGATATATTTTATTGTTCTTTGCAGAGGAATGCTTTTCTTTGGAAGCATTTCTTCTTAAATCATATTTGGACAGTATGGTAATTTTTCCTTTTCTCTTAAATCAACTGCCATGGTAGAAGACAGTTTCAGAATGAATTCAAATCATTTTTAAGTGGAATTTCTGCTGCTCAATAAATGAAATTAGACTCATAAAACACTAGTTTTATGACACCAGTTTCATTAATTTTAACAGTTTTGCACTATGTGTTATATTAATTGTGCTCAAGCTAAAAAGGAAGTGTAAAGTGTCAAAGGAAGTGTAGACAGTATCAAACAACTCAATACAACCAAATATAACAATGGTATATGCAATTTTTTTTACTAAAATCTGCAACTACAATCAACTATGTATACCCAAAATGCATTTCACACACATAAATAGTACTAGAGAGTAATCCGATTTGATCAAATGTGCTCTTATTTGACCTCAGACACAAAGAATGCTGGGCATACTGTGCCACAGTATAAAACATTACAGTTACTGGTTGCCCTTTGACCCAAAGACGTGAAATTGTGTTTAACTTGAAATCTAAAAACAAACAAAAGGCACAAAATAAAAGTACAAGAATATTTACAGTTCTTGTTCTGTTTCTTTGGTACACTTTTTTCTTTTCTTTCTTTGAAGGGAGTGCTGGTTTCAGACTGAATGGAGTGCTTTGCTGTGCTGGCAGGTTATGTGAGAAGTCTGTGTGCAAAAAAACTACAGTAAGGTCTGGGAGATCACAGACAGGGTCAGACAATGTGAGTGTTGTTTTACTGAGAGCAGCCATTTCCTCACTGTCTTTCTCTCCAGACGAAGAGCTTTAAAGGGTTGATGGCTCTGATCCTTCAGCCCTGCACCCCAACACACGTAACACAAATATACAACACTAATTTTTATCTGAGCTACAAATAAGCGTGAGGGGAAAAAAGTCAAAATTAGGATAAATTAGGATAGTAGTTGAGTAATTCACAATTATGCCAATTCACATATGGCTGCACCTCTATAATGAAGTTAAGAAATAAAGAGGATTTTCAACACATTTTCTCAATTGACCAAATACTTCACATACTCCTAAGATAAAATATTTTATTTTATGCAAGTTATGTTACTTATGCAATAAGCCACTCTTAGAAACGGTAGTACTTAAAACATACAAATGCAAAAGTTCTAAATATTATTGTTATTTGATTGAACATAATAATAGCAAGTATAATGAAAAACAATTTGTGTCCATTCTGCTAAAATATTATTATTATATAATGTGTTCATTATTATTAGCATTGTAATTATATTATGTAAGTAAAAATGACACAGACACTGTAAAATACATTGCTGTCTTTTACTGTAAAGCACAGTATTGTGTGAGGCTAGCCACTCCACACATACGTTTTAATGGAAATCTTAATAGCATATCAAGCATTTCATATTATAAAAGCCTGCAGTCAGCATGACTCGCTGAATTAACATATAGCGTTGCAGACCGAGCGATTATATGGCATCGATTTACAAGCCACCCGCACAGAGGAGACACATTTTCTGCAGCACGTGTTAGTCGCGGCTCATCCGGCCTAAGCGCCATGGCTTCAGTGATACACGACAGAGATCTTTAATGAACGATGGCCCTCCAAATATATAAAATAGAGAAAAAAAGGAGATTTTTCAGGCATCCAGAGTGGCGTGTCGACACGTACAAGCCTGGTGCATGCAGAAATATTCCCCTCGCTCTCTCTACACCCTATACTTCTTTCTCGTTTCCCCCCCCCCATAAAGAGCGGCAGAAAACATCAGTACATCAACACATCGCTCCTCCAGCTTAACATTTCTGAGCAGCAATGAATCATTCAAGGCTTAATGTATTCAGGACAGGCCAGGACCAACTGCTGCTATCAAAGGACTTGGTTGAATAACTGTAATAACTGGAAAATTATTTTGATAGCCTGAAACAATCTTATATATCACAGAACTTTATTAAAATAATATCAAATCAAATTAGCCTGTATCCCCATAATGAATTAAGTAACAGGTTACGCTGATATTAATCTTGGCTAGCTCGCAGGCATTGCGGCAGGAGCATTTAATAAGCCGGTCCCTGTTGCTCTGAAGGGCTAGAAATCCTTGAGTACTCGTGCTTATTCAGGGAAAAATACATCAAAAGACTCTCTCCCTCTCTAAATAATGTGCCCGTTTTCTCTGCCTTTGGAGAAATTATTCATAAGGAGAAAATCTTGGTGAAACCTCATGAGGGTTCTGATTAGCAGCTGACCCGTGGGGAGGGTGCGTATCCTAATCCCCTAAATGCCTTGCCGTTCAACCCTCTCCCCTGAACCTCCATCCGTGTGCTGAGGAGCAGGCCCTGAAATAATAATGTAATCATGTTTTCTTACGGCGGCGCGGAGCAGACGGGCCGAGCAGGAGCCTCGCCGGGCCTTCCCCCGGTCCGGGTGCAGCTGTCTGGGCTCATGCTCGCTCAGGCCCCAGCCTGACTCTTGAGCCCCCCGGCTCAGTTCCCTCTCGTGCTCTTCCTTGGATACTGTCCATTTTCAGGGCTAAGAACCTGCTGGAGGCTCTTTAAATTTTTTAATAGAGCCCAGATGAAGCAGTGCTGGGGAGAGGAGAAGACAGCTCGTGTCAGTTTTTTTCCCCAAGCTCCCAGAGGCCAAGTAGCCCTGTAATGATCTGGTAAGGCTACAGATTAAAGTCAAGTCGGAGTCCAAGAAAAGGGGGAAAAGAGAGCTGCCATCTCACACACGCTCGCACACACACACTATCGCCCGCTCTATCTGGCACTTACAGACTCACAGAGAGGCAACCCCTGTTATCTCTGTCTCTATTCCTCTCTTTTTCTTCTCCTTATCTCTCTCTTCCACTCTTGCACTACCTCTATTCTGCTGTTTTATGTCTCTCGCTGGTCTAGTGGACCCGGTGGTGGTGGAGAAAAGGAGGCAGTTGGACAGATGAGGGCGAAGGCGGGAGTATGTACTGTATGCCGCCACCGTTTTTTTCACTCATCCTTCCTCCCTGTTTCCTCCAGCAGCCCTTTTTGTGTACTATCTCCAGGTTGTCTTTCCTTTTCAATCCACCATCTTTTTCTACTCCTCCTTCTCCGCTCTCCCCCAGGTCTGGCCGACTTGTTGTGTTGCCCTGCAAACTGTGCTACATAACCATCCTCCAGGGTGGACACTAAATCTTTTGATGCAGGCATGGTGGTGATAACATCTGAACTGGGGGAGGCTTCTCAGGGCGTGCTTGACAGATGTAGCAGGGCCTTTTAGGATTTAGAGCTGAAGCGTATCTATTACGGGTGCTGCCGCGGCACTTTGCAGGCCCGTCTGGTAATCTTCCATGAATTTCTGTCCAACTTATCACAGGCACAGGACAGGTTTCTGCAGGAAAAAGGAAATCATCGAATCTGCACCCCTGTGAAGATGCAGGGTCGTTGAGCCAGGGGCGTTTGCATTGATGAGACACAAACAAAATCGACTTGATTCATATTCATAGATGTTATTCTTATGCGTAGCCAAGATCAGGGGCAGGAGCGTCAGTCAGACCAGGTCTCTGTGGGAATGACCAATCCTTCCAGCTGAACTTTGAATATGCAAATGAGCGAAACGGAGTAATACTTTCGACTGCGAAAGTTACTCATATGGCCTTGAGAGGTGAACTGTATAGGAAATAAGGTAACCTTAACTCATTATATATGTTCGAGACTTATTTTTACACACAATATATTCAACAAAAGTGAATATGCAAAAGAATTAAGGGTGGGTGGGGGGGTTCTGCTAAACATCGTAAAGAAGTGATATACAGATGGAGAGAGAAATATGTAAGATTGATAAACAAAACCCGGCTGTGGGATACTACAGAGGACTGAAGATACTGTGGTAGACAGATAGACGGCTTGGTTGCGAGACACAAGGGAAATGTGGCTTTTGTCTGTGCCTGCGCACACGTGTGTATTTTTGTATGCTCGTCTACATGCGTGTGTGTTTCGAGCAGCATGCGAACAAATATTTGTGTTTGTTACTCCCCTCTGGAGGTTTTGATCCTGTGCCATCTGGCAGCTCGTGGGGATGCAGCCCGTCATCTTCCTCATCTGATGACTGCTTTGCCCCCGTTGCCCTCCCCTCTATGCCCCTCCACACCTCCACTCACCCCACTCTGTTTTTCTAACCCAATTCTTCTGATCTCCATCTAAGAGCTTTCCTACCAGCCTACGCTCTTTGTGCCACAAAATATACACACAGGGTTTAAAATTAAGTTTTGGCCACACCTGCCAATTGAAAAAAAAATAAAAAATGACAGGCCATAAATATTTTTAATAAACATAAAACTATAAAAATAAGATATTTTGCTTGGAAATTTTATTAAAAATACATTTGAGTAATTAGCTGTTTTTCTTTCAATATTCATGCCAAATTTAACAAAACACAAATTCTAAATATATGTTTTTGATTGATTTGTATGTTACCGCTTGCAGTGTTAGACAAAAAAAAAATTTCATGCTAATGTGTCTTCTAAAATGGTTAGAAAACGCAAAAGTCTTTTGATTTGAAACTTGCATAACCTAAAACAGCAAGGCTCAGACTTTTATTGTCACAGTTCAGTTTAAACTATGTAATGTTGCAGTTCCTATGTTTATTTACTTATCCAAGCTAATTTTCTAGCATTCGACAGTAATTTTGTATCCTGCATACATAAAAAAAAAAAAAAAAACAGCATAAAAAATGACATGGGAAAAATATAAATATACAGTGGCAGCTTTAGAACAGCAGAAAGGCTGGTAGAGGTTAACATACATTTACAATTTTGTCTGTGATACCATCTGTTAATTGTTTGTGTATGTGTGTGTATAAATCTGATTATGAATGAGAGCGAGGGAGATTGAGGGAAGCAGTTCAAAAATTCTGTAATTAAATAATTTTCCTGTCAAACGTCATTATGCAAATTAATCTTTAAGCTGTTTTTGTCAGGTACTCGGCTCTTAAAGAGAAAGATCTATATCTACAGGAAGTGACATTGAATCAAATCACAATTATTTAGTCTATCCCAGTAATAGGGCTCTTGAGATCTCGTATTATTGACGATTACAGAAAATGACACTATGAGAATTCAGGTAATTATTTCTCTGACTGCTCATTTGAACTCATTCAGCTTTTTCTACATGATCAGTCATCTTACAAGCTATAGAAAATAAAAATCTGCACACTTCACAGAGTCAGATTGAGATGAAATGCTTTTCTTTACAGAAAAGTAATGATTGACTGTAGTCAAGGCAAGGTTTGACCTGTGCTTATGAGAGTCTGCATGTGTGTGTGAGTGCACATCACGGTATGAGTTTTTTGTGTATAGCTCATAAGAAAGTAAAGGCTGAGGTGAATTTGAAGGAGACCTGGGTCCTAAAAACTGTCCTCAGAACACACACCTCTGTGAACATGTGCTCTAAGGCTGTGGCCTTACCATAGACACACACACACACACACACACACACACACACACAGGTTTCAATTTTTTTTGTGGGGACATTCCATTGGCATAATGTTTTTTTATACTGTACAAACTGTATTTCTATCCCCTTACTCAAACCCTACACCTAAACCTACCCCTTACAGAAAACTTTCTGCTATTTTAGATTTTCAGAACACTTCATTCTATGATTTATAAGATGATTTCCTCATGGGGACCAAAACAATGTCCCCACAAGGTCAAAAATTACTGGTGTTACTATACTTGTGGGGACATTTGGTCCTCATGATGTGGGGAATACCAAGTACACACACACACTCAGGTTTGTTTTTATGGTTTATGGGGACTCTCCATAGGCGTAATGGTTTTTAAACTGTACAAACTGTATGTGCTATTGCCCTACACCAACCCTACCCCTAAACCTACCCCTTACAGGAAACTTTGTGCA
>NW_015548255.1:715033-728318 GCF_001515605.1 Sinocyclocheilus anshuiensis
CCAGGTACACACACACACACACACACACACACAGATCATATTACGACAACTTTTTCTATAATTATTTTATAGGACTGTAAGAATGGCATCTAAATGATTGAAGGAAGCTGAATGAAGATTTCATCCAGCCAGCTGTAATAAAGTTGCGATTCCACAGAGATATCCACAGTATATCCTGGACATATAAGATATCTTAATTGATTACTCTCTGGGAGTTGACGGGAATTTAATATAAAGAAAGATGGAAATAAATTGTAAACGTGAGGTATTTCTTTGACTGAAAATATGACTGTTAAATACTAAGATGATGATGATTAGTAGTAGTAGTAATAGTAGTAGTACTATAAATTAATATTAAATTATTGAAAACTCCATAGAGTAATGAATTAAGATATTACACATGTCCAGGAAAACAACAACAACAACAACAACAACATAATAATAACAATAACAATAATAATAATACTCGTTTTATTATTATTATTATTATTATTATTATTATTAGCCATTATCCTCATCTAAAAGGTGTTTTTTTTCTAGGTGTGAGAGTGTGAGCTTGACTGCTCTGGGTGCCTGTGGAAACATATGGCCAATCTTCCCCGGTCACCATTGTCACTTTTATCTTCCTCTCCACTGTTTAATGTCAAATTAGTCCAGGAATAACTATTTTTTTATTCTTCTGAATCAGGCACACTGAGGGAACTTTGTTGTAGTCCTGGGAGGCAAACAATGCTTGGAGGAGTTAAACCTAATGAAAGCCTTTGATGCGGCAAGATATTTGAGAGAACGCAAGAAGAGGGAAAACAGTCAAGTTGCTGAAAATCGAAATGCAAATTATATTGAAATGTGGGGATTTCGCCTTTCTCTCTCTCTCCTTTTTTATAATTAATATTCCAGTTTTGTTTGTATTAGTTTTAACCTACTAAAATATAAAGGTTTTTCTCACAGGAGTGGTACTCCATATTTATACCACTGACAGTGTTATTTTCAAGCTGCACAAATTAAAATCTCATAATGCTAAATTATAAATATGTAGAGACCAAGAACCAGGGGAGTGAACGAAGCAAAGAAAATCTGAAAAAAATGAGTGAGGTTTTGTTTCGTGTGTGTTTGTTATGGGGCGGATGCTAACTCCTCTCTGCTTCTTATTCTATTATGCTAGTTTTCCCTAAAGCAAAGGGGGGTGTGCTAGTCATGTCTGAGAGGCTGTCTGATGACTGCTTTGTTAGGCTGTCAGCGTTTGTGATGAGAAGAGTAGAGAGGCAGCTGACCCAAGTGTTCAGGATGTGACAGTAAACATATGTCACCAGAAAGTGTTCACAGTGGCGAACACTGAGGATAATGGAATGCTGTGATGCTTGTGCACACAAGTTTTCTGCAGCATCTACCACAGGACATGAACAGCATTGTATGCTTTGGATTATGGTTGACACTGCTGTGAGATTGTAGACACATAAGAATTAGAACATCTGCAATGTGAGCAATGAGAGCAAATATGATTATATATATATATATATATATATATATATATATGTACAATTACATTTCTACTGTGTGAGAAAAATATTAAGTGTGATATTATAAAGACATGTTGTTTCCTCAGTTAAGTAATTTACTTTTATATTGACATTGTAAAAGTGTTATTTTATATACTTTTAGTTTTTTTAATAATATTTTGAATTAGTTTATATTTTAAAATTTTCTATTTTATTTTAATTTTAGCTAAAGTTTTAGTAATTTTGTTGTGTTTTACAATTTTTTTTATTATTTTATTTTTTTATTATTTTTTATTTCAGTTTAGGATATTTTAGTATAAGTTAAAATAAATGAAAATGAGAAATGTTGGCAACTAGCTGAAATCAAATAAGTTCAAGGTTTTTGTTTATATTTTATCAGTTAAAGTTTATATGATTTATTTTTTCTTTCCTATTTTTTTTAGTTCTAATTTTAGATAACTATAATAACCCTGCAAACAATATTAAATATTATGTATTTACATATATATATATATATAATGCAAATGAAATAAAGTATTATTTGGAAAATATTTAAGTTAACAGCATATCTTTTTTTTTTTTTACAGCATATCTTCATTGTCAGAGTAATTTTAGATGTATAAACTTGAACAGAAACATTTTCAAGTAAATTCACTTTTCACAATAAATATGAATTCCTATTAATTCCAACTTTAGACAGTCTCCACAAAGCATTAAATAAAACAGTATTATTATATTTTTAAGTATTAAAATTTGCATAAATGTTTTTAATAATTTCTGCTAAATTAACACTTTAACATCTAAAAAAAACATTATGTAAAAATCTTCTTTTTTGCTGACTTTCAATAAAATGAATATCTAAACATGCTAATTTTGACATTGCTAATTTTTTTTTTAATTGGACTGCTAACCCCATTGTAAAGAATGTGATGACCCCATTGAAAACCCCTGAATTACAGTTATTAGGATTAGACATTAAAATGGAGATCAGCATTCCAATAAAAGTTGAGCAGTTCTCAGGTTCCTCCATTCACACCCTTTTTACAGAAATCTGTCGCATTGATGTTGGTGTTTGTTCAAGTACGTGTTTCCAAGGTGTGATTGGTCAGGCCTGGCCTAAAGGCTCAGCACACTGGACTGATAAAGTGCAGGCCTATTGCCCAGAGGTTGTTGAGAATAGGCTCTACTGTCCCCTCCCTATCCACCCTTTTTATTCCTTCCCTTCAGTTTCTCTGCCTCAATCTCAAGCAAAGCAAATAAAGAGATGTTGAGGAGGTGGCAGGGTGGCAGGACCCCCAAATGTAAAGTGTGCGCAATCACTCAGATACAAGTGGCACCGCTAAAAATTGCCCTCATACATCAGCTTATGGTTTACAGGCGCTGACAGAAAGGACATTGAAAGGTCAGAAGGAGAAACATATAGATGTGTCAAAGCCTGCGCTCAGGGCAGCAGCACTGCGGGATGATGGGAAGTGAGATGGGCTCTGGAGGGACTGAAGAAGTGCTTGATGGGGCAGGATTTGTTTCATTCTCTCCCTCTCTTCTTTTTTTCTGTTTCTTCCCTTGTAAAGGGAAACGGCGTGCAGGCGTCAGCACCGGAGACCAGGTACAGTTGGGCTGTAACCTCTCCGTTTATATTTTAAAATTTTCTATTTTATTTTAATTTTAGCTAAAGTTTTAGTAATTTTGTTGTGTTTTACAATTTTTTTTATTATTTTATTTTTTTATTATTTTTTATTTCAGTTTAGGATATTTTAGTATAAGTTAAAATAAATGAAAATGAGAAATGTTGGCAACTAGCTGAAATCAAATAAGTTCAAGGTTTTTGTTTATATTTTATCAGTTAAAGTTTATATGATTTATTTTTTCTTTCCTATTTTTTTTAGTTCTAATTTTAGATAACTATAATAACCCTGCAAACAATATTAAATATTATGTATTTACATATATATATATATATAATGCAAATGAAATAAAGTATTATTTGGAAAATATTTAAGTTAACAGCATATCTTTTTTTTTTTTTACAGCATATCTTCATTGTCAGAGTAATTTTAGATGTATAAACTTGAACAGAAACATTTTCAAGTAAATTCACTTTTCACAATAAATATGAATTCCTATTAATTCCAACTTTAGACAGTCTCCACAAAGCATTAAATAAAACAGTAT
Source organism: Sinocyclocheilus anshuiensis (assembly GCF_001515605.1). Taxonomy (NCBI): domain Eukaryota; kingdom Metazoa; phylum Chordata; class Actinopteri; order Cypriniformes; family Cyprinidae; genus Sinocyclocheilus; species Sinocyclocheilus anshuiensis. The sequence goes on from NW_015548255.1 coordinate 718,702, forward strand.
TATTATATTTTTAAGTATTAAAATTTGCATAAATGTTTTTAATAATTTCTGCTAAATTAACACTTTAACATCTAAAAAAAACATTATGTAAAAATCTTCTTTTTTGCTGACTTTCAATAAAATGAATATCTAAACATGCTAATTTTGACATTGCTAATTTTTTTTTTAATTGGACTGCTAACCCCATTGTAAAGAATGTGATGACCCCATTGAAAACCCCTGAATTACAGTTATTAGGATTAGACATTAAAATGGAGATCAGCATTCCAATAAAAGTTGAGCAGTTCTCAGGTTCCTCCATTCACACCCTTTTTACAGAAATCTGTCGCATTGATGTTGGTGTTTGTTCAAGTACGTGTTTCCAAGGTGTGATTGGTCAGGCCTGGCCTAAAGGCTCAGCACACTGGACTGATAAAGTGCAGGCCTATTGCCCAGAGGTTGTTGAGAATAGGCTCTACTGTCCCCTCCCTATCCACCCTTTTTATTCCTTCCCTTCAGTTTCTCTGCCTCAATCTCAAGCAAAGCAAATAAAGAGATGTTGAGGAGGTGGCAGGGTGGCAGGACCCCCAAATGTAAAGTGTGCGCAATCACTCAGATACAAGTGGCACCGCTAAAAATTGCCCTCATACATCAGCTTATGGTTTACAGGCGCTGACAAAAAGGACATTGAAAGGTCAGAAGGAGAAACATATAGATGTGTCAAAGCCTGCGCTCAGGGCAGCAGCACTGCGGGATGATGGGAAGTGAGATGGGCTCTGGAGGGACTGAAGAAGTGCTTGATGGGGCAGGATTTGTTTCATTCTCTCCCTCTCTTCTTTTTTTCTGTTTCTTCCCTTGTAAAGGGAAACGGCGTGCAGGCGTCAGCACCGGAGACCAGGTACAGTTGGGCTGTAACCTCTCCCGCCGACCCCTCGTGACAAGACAGATAGCTCCATTCATCTGCAGCTGAGCAGCTGAGCAGCAGCGCGGCACTGCATTTTTCACCCCGGCCCAGTATGGATCTGCTCGCCAGGTGGAATGTCACCAGCCTGAATGCCCTGATCTGTCACAAGACCACCATCTTCACCCAAATCACAGCACCGCAGACAGTTCGAGAGAGAAATGGAGGAGAGATAGAGACGAGCAGTCAGACGATGACCATTTACCAGAAAGAACAACAGGTCATGCAAAGCATATAAACACTGATCTGCTTTTAGCAACTATGCATTTCTCAAACGTAAAACGAGAGAACTGCTTCCAATCAGTGACAATGATAGTAAAACATATTGCTGAAAATGATTTTGCCGCTGCGATTGCATACTGATGCTATTAAGCTCCAGTGAAGGACAGTGAAGTGATGGAGAATTTATCAAGGCTGGTTTTATCCCGCACTCTGCGCAATGGCTTTATATTGATCACTGTTTACAGATATAATCACTTTCAGATTCATTTTTCATCAGTATGTCCTCCTGTATTGATTTGGTTTTACTCATGTCTCTCCATAAAGGCCCTGCGTGAGTGCAAAACCCAGGGAGAGAAAGTGTGTGTGTCTCATATTTATGTATGTGTGTGTGTTCATTCAGGCTGTAATTCTGTTATGTTTTATGAGATATCGCTCTTTGTTTCTTTGTGAGTGTACATTGCAGCACAAAGGTCTCCTCTGCAAGAAATAAACCCACTTTAGAAGATAAAATGTGATTGCAAAAACAAGCAGTGGTGATGTTAAGTACAAAATCATAACAATCCGAACATAAAACTGAATTGAACCGAACTGATACAGATGCTTATAATGCACACAGATATACTGTATGGACAGAGAAGTGAGTTACTTTTAAATGAGTGTTCTCTTTGTCGCCTTTCTTTTTTTATCACTCCCTTTCTATCTTATAGGTAAGAGCTGTCCTCACTATACTAAGCTGACCTACATCTATATCTACATCTACATCTACATCTACAGCTCCACTTACCGTTCAAAAGTATGGGGTGAGTTAGACTCTTTAAAAAAAGAAATGAATACCTTTATTCAGTAAGGATGCATTAAATTGATCAAAAGTGACAGTAAAGAGTTTTGCATTGTTATAAAAATATTCTATTTCAAATAGATACTGTTCTTTTGAACTTTCTAATCATTAAAAATCGCAGTTCAACAGTTTTCAACATGTATAATAAAAATAAATGTTTTTGAGCATCAAATAAGCATATTAGAATGATTTCCTAAGGATCATGTGACACTGAAGACGGTGGTAATTGCTGAAAATTCAGCTTTGTCATCAGAGGAATAAATTACATATTAAAATATATTAAAGCAGAAAACAGTTACTTTAAATTGTAATAATATTATAATAATATTGTATAATACTTCACAACATTACTGTTTTTAATGTCCTTTGATCAAATAAATGCAGCCTTTGGTGAGCATAACAGATTTCTTTCAAAAACATTTATATATATATATATATATATATATATATATACACTATAATAATAATAATAATAATAATAAAAAAAAAATAACATACCAAACCCAAACTTTTGAAGACTAGTGAATATCTCTAACCTCTCATCCCAAACAGGAAGCTGAATTGGAATTTGATTTGGAATAGCAGAAAGAGAAATGTACTGCATTGTAATTTAAAGAAAACAAAAACAAAAAATCCACAAAAGTTAATTTATTATGATGCAATATATAGACAAAATAAATAATCTTTTTGGTAGCATTTCAAACATTATCTACATTCAAACATTGTCTGACCATAATGCCTATAAACCTAAAACTTCCAGGCATTTTAATCTTTTTTTTTCTGAAACATTCCAAGTTTTTGTTTTAACCAACATTCAAAATTGGTTTTCACAAACTTTTCTTTTCTAGTTAAAAATTACGAATTACTTGGAATTATGGCTTTAACTCTACATTCAGATTAAAATTGTAATTCTGAATCCTGTTTGCTACCTCAATTCAAGTTCAGGATTTAAAATTTAAATTTAAAATGTTTTCTCAATTCACCTCCTAATTTACACTCACTGACACACACAAACATACATGCATACGTGGATATTTAGAGTTTTGAACATAAACTCACATTCAGCCATTCATGTGATTTCTTGATGGGATCCACCAGGGTCCTTAATTGCTGCTGGGACACAGGTGGAGAAGAGAAGACAAAAAGAGACAGTGATAGTGGGTAAAAAAAGAGGCTGTTTGATATAGATAGTACATGCTTTTTTTTTTTTTTTTTTTTTACACTTCCTGAACGGGGCCTGTCTGTCATGTGCTTCTGCTGCATCTGTGCTGTTGTTATGTGGGGTTTTATGTCCCCTGTGAATATGTGGCTCTCTCTCTCATAAAATGTACTTTGTGTTTGTACTGGTTCATTAGCCGAATGAGCTGCATGAACAATGAGGAGAGGACAGCAATGGAGAACGTAGAGGGGAAAAGAGAAAAGGACACTGTGCAAAGATATAAAGCGGATTGCAATCCACATGAGAAAAAGCCGCTGAGGCCACATCTGGAGGCAGATCGGGGCAGCGGTGCAAGAGCTGAGCTCAGGCTGGGCTTCACTGGACCACAATCACATGCCCATTTTCTGCCCCGTTGAGGAATCCTGGAGGAGGAGCAGAGCACTCTTGCATTCCAGCACACACATACACACACTCAGAGTCGCTTCTGCCTGTACCGCGGCTGTTTGTGAACATCTCTGCCCTCCAGTCAATATAACTCTGTCCCTAGCCTGCAGATCAAGTGTGTGATGAGTGTGTTTATCGTTGAACACCCATGTATGGGTGGATGAAAGCATCAGTGGCCACATTTTTAAGCCGCTCTTCTCTGGATGTTCACGCCAGGGTTGTACAGAGTTAAAGAATTTTAATTTATGAGTGTGAATTTGAAACAAATTGGCCAAACCTCACAGGAAGTTGAATTTGAATTGGAATGACAGGAAGAGGAATTTAATGAATTGCAATAAAAAAAAAATAAAAATAAAATAAAATAACATAGGCAAAGCATTCTTGGGAGACCTTACATGCCGTTTTAAGTCTGGATGTCCTGTAAAGAGCACATTCAGGGCTTTTCAGAGATACCATATGTTTGGAAGTTTCACCATGACCACTCCCTCACCTTGGTCTTTAAATATGGCTGCCATTAATTTAGTGTCATTAATCAAATTTAAGACCCTTATGGAAATATGATCATATTTTGTAATGATCATTTAAATCTGACTAATTTTGTCATAAATCAACATCTCAGGAAAATGTTATGGGGCTTCAAATCAAAATATGACTTTCTGTTACGAAACAGGACATTGATGTCATACATGTCCACTGTACAGTAGAGGACATCAGGACTTAAATCATGTTTATTATGCATCTTGGGAGACATAACAAGTGAATAGGGAAAGGAATTATATATCAATATTCCTAAAAAATATTAGATATTATTATGAAAATCTTGCCGATTATTACTCCCATTATTACACTTCTTTTTTCATTACATGTTGCCCCAAAAATTAATATGCAAATTAGATACAATGTATAGATACATTGTATATAATGGGAAAACTTGTTTATGGCCACTTTACACACAAATGGCATAAAGCAAGATGGTATATCAAATCATTCTGTAATAACTTTCATAACATAGTTGAGAATAATTTTTATACAAAGTTTGGTTTAACAAAATAAAAATTGATTGGTGATTACATTTATTTTATTTATTTTTTTATTGTTTTTGCCTTTTCATGTCTATTTATGTCTTTTTATTATTATTATTTGTTTTTTTTTATTTTAGGTGCATCTCAATCAGCTCCCTAGTTCAGTAGTCAGGGCACTGATCAGGGAGTCAGCCATTTTAAGGGTTGTCTCAGTCGTGAAATCCTTCCAGTGCACTGGAACATTCACTCCCTGAAAAACTAGGGAGCATTGGTGCTCACTATGCTCCCTTACCAGAAATTACATCACATTTCTGAAGCGCGAAACATAAACCACACGAGCCAACTCGATAAATATAATAACATGCGATAGAAGATTTGAAAAGACAAACCTTTTATTAGTATATTTCAGCATAAACACACATCGCTAGACAGGTAATGAATACATCTAGTTAACATTTATCATTAATAGTTGGCTGAAATGTAAGAACATGTAACAGAACGATGTGTTTAAAGAAAATAAAAATAATGTAAAAAAGAGATTGATCCTGCCAGTTGTTGATTAATTCCAGCAATGACGTTCTACAATGTTGTCCATTGATGTTATACTTAGTCATGTTACCGGAAATTGAATAATCACTGTCCCAATGTGCAGTGAGCCAGGGAACTTACCAGTGACCGAATTCTTGTACACGATATACTGATTAGTATATTAGTATATACTGCTAGGGAGCTGGTTGAGGTACACCCTTTTATTCTTTTTTAAAGTTTTGGTGTCTTCTACAGAGGACATTTTTCAAAAATGTAATTTTTCCTTTTTTTTTCTTATGCTCTAAACAATGTGATGGCATGAAAAATATTAAATTCACTATATATATATTTAAAAAAATATATATTATTATTTTTTTTTATGGTAGTCAGGAGGCTATCTATCTGTCCTTCCGTCCGTCCATCCTATATGATCTATAAACATTCAAATTGCAAGGCTTTATTACACTTCTCTAAACTTTACAACAGCTTTAACGTGTCTTAAAAATCTTGGTTTTCTAGTTAATAAATACAGTAATAAGCAGTGCTATTAAAACTAAAATTAAATTTTTTTCTAATTTAAACTTAGTTGGAATGCAACAAAATATGAATATTACATGAAAAACCTAAAACATCTTTAATGAAAATGAGAAATGTTGCCTTGGCAGCTAACTAAAATAAGCACTAAAGTATTAAAATTAAAGTACTAAATTGAAGTACTAAAATTACTAAAACCAATAATGAAATAAAAATGAATTAAATTAAACAGAAACAAAGGCAAAATAACAAAATTACTAAAATTAAAATATAAACTGATAATATAAGAATACAATCTAATTAAAAATATTGATAAATACTATAACAGTATATAAATAATGCTAAAATAACACTGGCATTAAGAATTTCTTTGAACTTTTATTCATTAAATTCTACTTCTATTCCGATTGAAATTGCAAATCTGTTTGCTACCTCATTTCAAATTCATAATATAATTTAAAGGCTATTCTCAATTTAATTCTGAGTAAGTGCTAAGATTTTCTCAGGGGAAAGTGAGAAACCGATGTGATGCATAAGAAGGTGGCGCTAATTATGAAACAGGATTTAGCTCTGTTACTCAAACATTCAAACTGGCATTCAGAGTAAGTAAAACTGAGTCCTTTCTGCTTTACACTTCAGTGAGAGCAAATCACATTTAGACGCCAGCATGAGACTCTTGAATGGATATGTGTCTTTCAAACTTCAGCAGAAGATGTTAAGCTGCTAAAACACTGCTACATAGCACTATTCTCAAATACTGTACAACGCTCACATATACAAGCGTGCATTTACAGCATGGATGTTTATACCAGTTTAATCTGATGGTTACATTGGGCAGCTTTTACTTTCCAACCTTTGCAGCCAATAAACAAAGTTCTTTGAGCTTTGAGATTAATATAGCATACATCCACTGGATAGTCTGGCCGTGATTGTCTGAAAAATAAAGTTTGTTGCGACTTTTTGCAAAGTGTTTATCATGGCAGAGGGATGAGTGTGTGTCTGGGAAGGGAAGGGGAGGTGAAGAGAGGGAAAAAAGGGATTTATTTATTTGGTTTGATTTTCACTCCTAATCTTCCCGCGCTCATGCAAATGGAGCGAATACGGAAGGTGGCATGGTTATCTTTCTTTACATCAATAAATAAAAGGCTCCAGTAGACCACGGGGCCCAGCTAATTTTCCAAACCAGTGAAGAGGCTTTTATATGGGGAACACCTCTTCCATCCCACCTCACTCTTTCACTCTCTCTCACCAAAAGCTCCGCCTCTTTCATTTCCATTGCTGTTTCATTGCAGTTTTTCTTTTTCTTTTTGCCTACTTTGCCACCCACTCATCATCTGGTGTTTATCTATGTGTGTGTACGTTGCATGTCGTCTTATGTATGTTGGACGGAGTGATGGCTTTGTTGCCCTGTGGTGGATTTAGATCAGGTTCCTGTTAGGTAAGAGGACGACGCATTAAAGGCCAAGCTGCAATCTCCTCCATGCCATCTAATCCCCTCATATTAAGCTTCTCCTGGACGATAAGATGGCTGGGCCTCCACCTTGGCCGGACAGCTGACTGCCAGCTCTAACTACAGCACAGGACCCGGGAGGACACACCCACACACATGCTCACACATAAAACTCTCTTGAGAGGAGATTAATTGCTCTAAAATTAAGCATGTGTGTGTGCTGTGACCTTTGGGGTCACTTTCCCTCGGTATGATGAAGCACTGTGGTCAGTCCTTCAGCATGACCCAGCTTCCCTCATCCAGCACCATCTGTAGCACAGAACACTCGGCCACAACAACTGGCCTTAAGAGCAGGTGGATCACAGGAACTATAAAGCTTGTGAAAGAGAGAGGGGGAAAAACAGATACAATACCCTTTATCATGCTGTGAATTCATTCTTTTCAATAGTCTGTTGCAAGGATTTGTGAATATTTAATTGCTTTCAGAAATCCAACTGAATCCAACAAAATTTTATTTCATTAATATAATTTCCTCCAGTTTAATTAAGTAGGAAGCAGGCTGTTTAAATAAAAATAAAACTCTGAAAATGTCTTTTTTTTTTCAGTGCAGTCCGAAGCGCTTATAAGTGACACTGTAGTAGTAGAGGATACCCAGTAATTATAACCCAGTAACCTTTTTTTTTTTTTTAATTGGGTTATAATTACTGGGTATCCTCTACTACTACAGTGTCACTAAAAAAAAACAAAAAAAACAGCTGAAATCAGTCACGATCCAGCATCAGCAAACAACAGATGACAATATTTATGACGTGGAAACTTTTGAGGCATGTTGCATAAATAAATCAGTCTAAATCGAAAAAAAACAAAACAAAACAACAAATAACCTTTCTCTTTACCTGTCTATCTTCTAAGATCTACACCAAACAATTTGGCAGCAGGCATGGACCAATCATTCTATCTTGTGCACACATCTTAAACACACACACATGCTTTCTAGACATGTAGCACGATACAAAGGATATTAACCACTGTTGCAGCTTTGAATAGCCTCTTGATTCGCTCTGCGGCCCACTCCAGGGAGAGGGCTCATTCTCTCTCCTTTACTTTTATGTGTTTTGCAACTGGATTCCTACACAGGCAACCCAAGAATGTGATGAAAAGTGTCGAATCTCTGGCCAGGCCACATGCATGCAGACATAAACAGAGAGCATAATGACACTCAGGCCTCGCTACTCGGCCACTTTCAACTCAGCCCTAAACACTAGCAGCTGGGCTGAGGTGGCACCAGAGATGTTTATTGGGGGGCTTTAGCCCATCAACTTATTGTCAACAGTTCAAGAGCTTGTCAGCCGACCCACAAGATGTGTTGCGGAGAGAAAGAGAGAGGGTAAACGAGAGCAAGGAAGGGGAAAATACATGAGAAAAGCTCCCTGTGTCTGCCTTAAGCTCTTGGAAAGACTAGTGCTGGTGTAGTCATCCCTTTCACTGTCTCTCGTGATTTTTAAAGCCTTTTTTGTGGGGGTCTTGTCGAAAATCATTTGGCGCAAATCATATTGGTGTCATTTTTTTTAGTTGAAGCCTATTGTGTTTCCTCCGGTTTTCCAAATCTTTAAAGGCAGGGTAAGCGATTTCTGGTAGCCAATGTTGATATTTGAAATCACCAAAACAAACATGCCCCTACCCCAGTTTTCTAAAGTGTTTTTGAAAAATTACATACCCTACCTTTAACAGAATCAAATGCAAATTAAATGAAATCAATAATGTTACATGCCCGTTTACATGTAAAAAAAAATTGTAAATTGTGACTATTCTGAGTAAATGTCTGGTCAGCTCATCTAAGGCCAGCTATCATTCATAGTTGAATGTTTTCATCAGCCAAACCCCTGTGACCTAAAATATTTACTCGAAATTTTAAGTTATTATTTCAATAACTTAATCACATATTCATGGTTCCTCTTCAGGAACTCGAGCTGCGTCGGAGGATGCTTTGGGAACGCCCTTCAGCGTGACCGGCTCTGAAACACGTGTGTAATCAGTCCAATGGATGGGCGAGGTGCTGCGGTTCTTCCCCCTCTGAGTGAGAGATTGCTGATGCGGCCAACTTTCTCTGAGGAGATTGATGTTGTTTGTGTAACTGAGCAGCTTGTGCGCTGCCGAGACAACGCTTATATTACATCATTCGGTTTTTGATGTGAATCTTACTCAACTTTCTGAGGATGGAGGCCATTGAGGTGGTCCCTCCTCGCGCAGCAGAGTGCGGGTCCTACAGCCGGTACTTCACCGTTCCGAGGAAGGATGAAGGGCATCCTTCCTCATCATAGGAAGTTCCTGAGGTTTGCTTTTGGGGGCAAAAGCCTACCAATACCGGTTCTTCCTTGGGCCTTGCACTCTCACCCCACACTTTCACGACTCAACCACATCGACGATTGGTTGATATTAGCTCAATCAGAGCACATGGCGGTTCGACATCGAGATGTCGT
>NW_015548255.1:728676-729611 GCF_001515605.1 Sinocyclocheilus anshuiensis
GCGATGCCTACGTGCCTTGGACATGTGGAGGAAACCTTGGTTCTTGTCTCAGGGCCCGGTGCTGGGAACTCCTTGTTGCTGCGTAACGCTAGCGACGGATGCATCCCTCACTGGTCAGGGTGCGGTCATGAGTGGCCACCCTGCCCATGGTCTGTGGAGTGGTCGCCATCTGACATGGCATATGAACTGCCTGGAGATGCTGGCCGTGCTTCGTGCACTAAGACACTTCCTCCCAGACCTAAGAGGTCACCATGTGTTGGTGCGCACCGACAACACAGCGGTGGTCTCTTACATTAACCACCAGGGAGGTCTGCGCTCACGCCGTTTGTACAAACTAGCGTACCAGATCCTTGTGTGGTCCCAGGGCAAACTTCTCTCGCTGAGAGCAGTTCACATTCCTGGGCATCTCAGTTTGGGACCAGACATCCTGTCGAGGCAGGGGCTGAGGCCCGGGGATTGGATGCTTCACCCCGAGGTGGTGAAGCAGATATGGAGAGTTTTTGGCCAGGCTCAGGTGGACCTGTTTGCGACTCGAGAGACATCGCACTGTCCCCTCTGGTTCTCTCTCACTCATCCAGCTCCACTGGGTCTGGAGGCCATGGTACAGACGTGGCCAAGGCTTCGTCTGTACGCCTTTCCCCCGATCGCTCTGCTCCCAGGAGTTCTGGAGAGAGTGCGCCGGGACGGGGTCCGTCTTCTGCTAGTAGCCCCGTTCTGGCCGGGCCGAGTATGGTCTCGGACCTGATTTCTCTCCTCGACAGCGCTCCATGGGAGATTCCCGTCAGGGGAGATCTCCTCTCACAGGTGGAGGGCGCGCCCCCACCCGAAGCTGTGGGTGTGGCCTCTGAGGAGGCACAACTCATAGCTTCTGGTCTCTCAACCGAGGTTGTTGAGACCATCCTCCAATCCAGAGCTCCCTCAACGAGGAAACTGTA
>NW_015548255.1:730158-737955 GCF_001515605.1 Sinocyclocheilus anshuiensis
CCCACTCCACCCTGAAGGTCTACGTGGCGGCCATTGCGGCCTACCATGCCCCTCTCGGTGGCCAGTTAGTGGGCAGACATCCCCTAGTTACACGTTTCCTCTGCGGTGCACTGAGGCAGAGGCCTCCGGCTCCCTTCAGGGAGTCAGACCAGCAGAAGCTTAACTGTATGTGTCCAGTGTGAGCACTGGACGCATACGTCCACAGAGCTGCCCTGTGGAGAAGGGCGGACCAACTGCTTGTATGCTATGGTCCCCCTAAGCGGGGTCTTCCTGCTACGAAGCAGACTCTCAGTCGGTGGATAGTTGATGCCATTACTATTGCCTATGAGTCCTCTGATCTCCCCTCACCACTGGGAGTCAAGGCTCACTCCACCCGAAGTATGGCGGCCTCCAAGGCCTTCCTATCAGGTGTATCTATGCAGGACATCTGCAACACAGCAGGATGGTCCATGCCCCTCACTTTCGTCAGATTCTATGGCCTTGATATGCGAGCCACTCCTGGCTCTTCTGTTCTCTTGTCTTAGCTGTGCTCTTCCACACTAGACAGGGATTTGCAAGTCTGGCGGCGTGGGCATTCTCGTTCCCGTAGTGTCTTCGGACGCAGCTCGAGTTCCTGAAGGATAGTAGATACCATTTCTATCGCTTATGAGTCGTCTGATCTCCCTTCGCCTCTAGGGGTCAAGGCTCATTCTACTAGAAGTGTGGCAGCCTCCAAGGCCTTCTTGGCAGGTGTCTCGATGCAGGACATCTGCGATGCTGCGGGATGGTCCACGCCCCTAACCTTTGTCTATGGCTTAGACATGCGAGCCACTCCTGGCTCTTCTGTTCTCTCGCCCTAGCTGTGCAGGCTTCCACACTAGGCGAAGATTTGAAAGTCTGGCGGCGTGGGCATACTCGTTCCCAAAGCATCCTCCGACGCAGCTCGAGTTCCTGAAGAGGAACGTCTCAGGTTACACATGTAACCATGGTTCCTCGAGGGAATGAGACGCTGCGTCTCGGGGCCATACTTTCGGCATCTCTGCCAGCGCTTGCTTCACTCCTAGAAGCTGACGCCGGTTTCACCGCACGTGCTTTTAAGCTTCCTGGTCGCTACGTCACCCCGCCTGTGACGTCTCGCCCATCCATTTCAATTGATTACACACGTGGTTCAGAGCCAGTCACGCTGAAGGGCGTTCCCAAAGCGTCCTCCGACGCAGCGTCTCGTTCCCTCGTGGAACCATGGTTACATGCGTAACCTGAGACGTTTTCTTTCCAATTAATGGTCACATGACATGCAAGGTAAAGTGTTTTATTTATTTAACATTTTGTATTCATTTTAATTTTAGGCTTTTTATGAATTAATTATTATATATTTTAGCTTTTCATCAACTCACAACCCACCTGCAGTTCCCTCATGAACCCCAATTTGGAAAAACCTGATCTAGAACTTCATAATTATAATTACAAAGAGTAATGCTTTACATTACAATTTCAATGTTACACATATTACATGTTGCTACAATACAATGATTATTAACAATAATGTGTATTTGCAAGCACCTTTTCAAAAAAAAAAAAAAAGTAACTTAAAATGTAAGATAAAATGTGGCATATAGTAGCAGTACATCACAATTACCACTCACTCGGGCAATTCATTCAAAAACATTTATTCATTCAGAAATGAAACAAGTTTATTTATGATTGAATCACTGAATCTGAATCATTCACAATACTGATTTGTTTAGGAATGAAACAATACTCCTGTGTGTTGCACAGAGATGTGGTTGATTCTACTATTGATTCTTTTTGAACTATTATCGCTGCCGATGCTAAAGTTATCTAGCAATATTGTGTCGACAATATATGTTACTCAGTATTAAATATAAATTGCTTAAATACATATCATGTGATGATATACAGTGGGTACGGAAAGTATTCAGACCCCCTTCAATTTTTCACTCTTTGTTATATTGCAGCCATTTGCTAAAATCATTTAAGTTAATTTTTTTTCCTCATTAATGTACACACAGCACCCCATATTGACAGAAAAACACAGAATAAATCTCCCATTTTGCAACACTAGCCAATGTTTACCAAAGTTGAGATAATCTCATTTGCATATTAGATGTGATTAGCACAGTTCATTGTCAGGATTACGCTTACTGGGTTACACAGTAGCATAGCAGGAGTGGATGGATAGATCCATGTTTGCGGCGCAGAGGCCAGCAGCATTCCCAGCTATGCTAATGAGTGTACCTATGTAAATGAGGTAAACTGTGAATATGAGTAAGACAATCTCCTCTTTCACTCTACTGGCACACACAGACACCGTCACGGTCACACACACTTTCTTGAGTTCTAAAACACACATGCCCATTTATGACCATGTGTCTTCCCCTCAGATCATTTCTTAGTCATAAAGATGCAAATGAAAGACATGAGGAGACAGAAAGGGGGTGACAGAAGACAAAAAACACTTTTCTACAAACTAGTGTATTTTTCTAAAGCCAGTTTTAGAATCCAGTGTTTTGTCCAAGTAAAACACATTTAATTTATGGGCTAAGATTTCAAGGCTAATGTTACTGATGATGACTATTGGCTGAAGAAATTAACCAGCAACATAACAGCAAAATTAAACTAATCTCTCTGATAAGAAACAGCAAGGCACTGCTCTCAGCAGGCTGTTACGCAATACGCCTTCACGTCCAGATGAGCATAATATGATTTGTATTTGTGTGTTTTAATCACTTGAGCTAAATGAGAATTTAATTGCTTTGCCACAATTTTTGCGTCCAGGCACACAGAGGCTCTGGTCACCTCACACATGTCCTCTAACACTCCGCAATGCCTAAAATGAGTGTGTACTGTTTATATGTTAGAAATTCAGTAAACAAATAAAACAATAACAGGAGGGGAGTAGTGATTTATTCACTCTACTGGCACACACAGACACCGTCACGGTCACACACACTTTCTTGAGTTCTAAAACACACATGCCCATTTATGACCATGTGTCTTCCCCTCAGATCATTTCTTAGTCATAAAGATGCAAATGAAAGACATGAGGAGACAGAAAGGGGGTGACAGAAGACAAAAAACACTTTTCTACAAACTAGTGTATTTTTCTAAAGCCAGTTTTAGAATCCAGTGTTTTGTCCAAGTAAAACACATTTAATTTATGGGCTAAGATTTCAAGGCTAATGTTTTGCACACATGCTCCTCACTATTGATGTTGTCTGCACTTGAACTGTTGTCTTTGCAACTGACCCATGGATTACTAGCAGATATAAACCAGTACTGGCCCTTTAAGGAAAAGTCACACTAGAAAGAAAACGAGAGAGATGGAAAGGAAAGTTTATTGCATGAAAAAAATTAACAGTAGCATCTAAACTTTCTTTGATTCTGTTTGACATATAGACTTTCAAAATTTGATATTAATAATGCCCCAATATATCAGGCAGTTATCAGTACTAGCTGATTAAATCAATATCTGTGCTACCGGACATCAGCCAAAATTATCATATTGATTATCAGCTGATGATTAAAGCCGTTTATGTCCTCAAACGAAAAGGGGAATAAAAAAGGTGCTGGACATTTACAGTTAACTCTAACATGGAATACAATGTCTCTGGTCTCATCACAATTAGTATCAAAATTACGTTTCGAATCTTGGAGAGATAGGGTGAGAAAGTGTGCATGTTTTTGAGTGTGTGTGAAAGGGCCACAGCTGCGGTCGTTTCTCTGGCGACCCTGCAGCCCTGTGTCCCCTGTGCGGGCTTCCCTTTTACATCTGCTACAGCTGGAGAACAGCGTATCACACACTTTGCACCTGAAGGCATTCATACACACACATACACACACTTAAAGATGCATGAACACACTCACACATGGTTGACCCTAGGTCTCAGAGCCCTTAGTGAGCCCATGTGTCAACTCTGGGCACTCTTACCTTCTGTAATATATATATTTGTCTGTGTGAGAGAGAGAAAATGAGAATTTTGTACAGTATAGCTGGGTGTTTCTGTGGGCACCACCAAAGTATGTATTGTTTAACAGCATTTTGTAGTGTAAATAACATTTTTTCATATATTTGGAATAAAAGGTTTGTCTCTCTTGACTAATTTCATTGTTAGCATTTTATGTATCCTACATACACACAATTAAATAATATATTTTCACTTCCATAATTTTAAATGGTAAAAAGTGATGTAAATCACAAAAATAAATATTTAAATGTTTATTTTACATTTTGTTGAGACCACATTTTAAATTTAATAATATTTTATGCTCAATTTTCATGTTTTTAAGATATGAAAAATACACATTTCATATTTATTATTTACATTATGAATAATATTGTTAATATTTACCATTACTTTATTCATAATACACTGTACACTATCTGTTGTAATAATCAAAATATCTTAAAAATAATATATATCTTACAGACCCCAAACTTGTGAATAATAGTGTACATCCATACATCTTTTGTAAGTTTATTGTGTTTATAAAACAAAAAGAAAAAGTCTGTTTTAATAAAAATCAACTCCTGGGATATAAAAGTGCCCATAGCTGAGGAAACTCCCAGTCCCCATCTCAGTGCTGAGTAATTGACCACTCGCTGACAATATATTTTCTGCTTTTCCAAACAAAACACAATTCCAACACACATTTTGTTGTTGTTCAATACAAATGTTAAAATCAAAAGGTGTGCAATAAACAATAAAACTCAATAAAATATCTGAGGATACCCTACCAACGGTGCATTTGACTTTTTTTTTTTAAACACATTATCTCACACGGAGAAAGAAAGTTCCCAGCCCTGTTCCTCCAAGTAGTGTTGGTGCTAGACTGGCACATTAACTCCTCTTGACCCTCTATTCTCACCTGTAATAAAGCAGAGGACGAGCCCCCACTCTTCATACACACACATACTCATTTCTACTCCACACCCAGCAGAGAACAGAGCAATGGACTTGAGAATATCCATGCTCATTAGCCCAGCTTCTGTCTCCACATAGTCTACTGTGTGTGTATGTGTGAAGTCTCAGGTGGCACACAAGGCAGATGAAAGTGTGGAAAACTGAGAGTAAGATATGTGACATTGAACCAGTGGTGTGGGCGCCAGCTGCTCAGGTTTAGTGTGTGTATGTGTGAAGGTGGATGGAGAGGGGCCATCAGTTAACAGCCTGTGAACCTCTCATTAGACTCTTTCTCCCCGAGACTCAAGCCTGAGTGAGGAGGGTAAGGGAAACTGTCAGTACACATGATCACAAGCCTCGCCTCTACACACACACACACACACACACACACACACACACACACACACACACTCACAACATAACAATCGTCACACTCATTACACGCGACTGTTATGGCCAGACACACACAAGCGTTTGCAGAGCTGGCACTCATGGAATGGGACTCTTGAACACATTTCTCTCTCCTCCCCTCCCTGCCCTCCCTCTGTGAGAGTGAGTGCTAAAGCTAAATCTGATAATCAGGAGTGATGGGCTGGTAGAATATGAGCTGAGCGAGAACCTGAGAGATGATTTTAGAGTGTTAAATTTGTGTGGTAATAATCTGCGTGACCTCACAGCACAGGAAGTTTATATTAGACATTCTCCTAATTCTCACCCAAACTAGACCAGACCAGACCAGACCACTGAGACTCAGAAGCATCTTGCCCTCCATGACTTTTTATCTGGATTTTAAATGCAACTTTAAAAAAAATAAAAAAAGAGTAAATAAATAAATAAAAATATAGTTAATATTAATATTAAAAATATTAATATTAATTTTTAATATTAAAAATATTAAGAAAGAAAGAATGCAAGCAAGCTTGATGATGTTGGCACAAAAAGTATCTGTCTACATTGTTGTGAAAGAAACCTCACGTCTATAGTCTATCTCTCAGGTCAGTCTTGAATCATGTAGGTTTTCTTCAAATAAAATTTTTCCACAGAGGTTATCTACAGTAAGAAAGAAAAAAAAGAAAAAAAGAAAAGTGGATCTCACCTAGCGTACTGACAAGATAAAACATGAAAAAATCTCTAGAATTTTTTTTTCAAGTATGTACTAAAGGTATGTTTTATTATTATATATTTTATCTCTACTATTATAATAATACCACCGAATATGGTTTATATGTACATATGCAATCTACACATTTGTTTTCTTTTTACTCCTCCCCTTTCATTCATTCACTTACTTACTTACTTTACTCATTTATTTTTGTATTTACTATGTGTATTTGAATATTAATAATTGAGAATTTTGGGGAAAGGTGGAGGACAACACCGATAAGAAAGCACTAATAAGAAAATGCTTAAGGAAATGTTATACTCATATGTGTAATTTTTTTTTTTTGTATTATTTTTTTTTATTCCTGCCTCTGGTCCCCAGTGACATCCTGGTCCGTATTTGGTATGGTGGAGTTGAAATATGGGTGGGTGGAGGTGATGTGGGGCATGGGGCTAGTGTCTCCCCGCCGTCTCTCTGAGCTCTTTCTTCCAGGATCTCTTACAAACCTACAACTAGTACAGTACAAGATAATTCACAGGACTCACATCACTCAAAGGAAAAAATTTAAAATGGGTCTAAGCGACACAGATATATGCTCACAATGCACACTGGGCAGCACCGATGACTATTTGCATGCCACATGGACCTGCCAACCTGTTTGCTCATTTTGGATATTAGTGACCGATAAACTTTCCATCATTATGGGCTGTAGGATTCCTCTGTCTCCATCACTTTGTTTACTGGGTAATACTACAGAAATTGATAATCTTCCGATTAAATACAAAAATCCACTCCTCTTCTCTCTAACTATCACCAAAAAAATAATTCTGTTAAATTGGAAATCAAAAAAATGTATACATATCAACTACTGGACTAACCTTCTTATAGAATATATTGCATTAGAAAAAATAACATACACAAACAAGAAAAATATATTTATATTTACAGACATCTGGAATCCATTTCTGACTTATCTTAATATACATCAGAAACCTGGCACTGGACCCACGCACTTTCCCAACAATAATTTTACAAACATAGATAGAGAAGGGGAACAAGGGGAATGAATATAATATGTGTAGATATACAGTATGCATGTGGATATGTTTATGTATGTGTATATATGTACACATGTACTGATGTATATTATTGATATAATGTATAGTTTTATTATTATATATTTTATCTCTATTATAATAATACCACCGAATATGGTTTATATGTACATATGCAATCTACACATTTGTTTTATTTTTACTCCTCCCCTTTCATTCATTCACTTGCTTACTTAATTATTTACTCATTTATTTATGTATTTACTATATGTATTTGAATATTAATAATTGAGAATTTTGGGGAAGGGCGAAGGACAACACATAAGAAAGCACTAATAAGAAAAGGCTTAAGAAAAGGTTATACTCATATGTGTAATAAGTTTTTTTTTATAAATTTTTAAATTAATTTAATTTATTTTTTCTTTCCTGCCTCTGGTCCCCAGTGACATCCTGGTCCGTATTTGGTATGGTGGAGTTGAAATATGGGTGGGAGGAGATGATGTGGGGCATGGGGCTAGTGTCTCCCCGCCATCTCTCTGAGCTCTTTCTTCCAGGATCTCTCACCTTAGCTGATTCTGACATGCATGCCTCGCTTGCATAATACCTAAAATACATGCACACCTAGTAAAATTCTTGGCGTGTGTGTGTATGTATGTGTGTATGTATGTATGTGTATATGTGTGTACATATATATATTCTATTTAAAAAAAAAAAAAAAAAAAGGGAGAAAAAAAAAAAG
>NW_015548255.1:738967-742416 GCF_001515605.1 Sinocyclocheilus anshuiensis
AAATAAGCCAGGCTTATTTCAGTTAGTCTGACTCATTGTCAAATGATTTGGTTCCATAAAGCAAATACTGTCTCACATACTATTATTTGACTTTTTATTAGTTTCTAGCCATGCAGCCGTACTCTCTGGTTTTATTACAGCTGTACCTTTTATAGTTTGCAGAACAGATAGCAGAACATTAGAACATTACAATCTAAAATTGCTCTTTAAAGCATTAAAATAACTAAATTAAAAGTTAAAATCACTGAATTAAAAATGAAAATAAATAATAAAGAAAATGACTACATTTTAACTGCTATAAGAAACAAATGAACTTATTTGAGCGTAGTAATTAATACTGTAGCCTACTAGCTTACTTGATTTACCTATTACAATAGTCCCTTTACAGTTACTGCTATAATAAAAATACACTTTATATGTACGCTTAAAATTCTACAAAAGACACATTTAATGTCCAAAAACACATTTTGTAAATGTATCTTTTACTCGGAATTATTGCGCTCCTATTCGATTGCGCTCCTTCTGTTTAGCTTGCATGTGCGCAGCAGCGCTCGTTGCTCTCGCGTGCCTCGCCCACTCCTGACAGCAAAATGGATATGTTTGCATGACTTTCTAACATTTACAGATGAAAAATATACCTGTGACATGTCAGTTATGCACTGAGGAAAACACAACGTCTCAAATGCGTTAAACAGCACAGATATATTCGCTGTTTGCTATTGTGGATCGATTCGATCCATGATCGACATTAAGGTCTGTTTAAGAATATGCGTGCACAAATTAGTGAGATTGTGTGAATTTAATTGGTCGTTAATGGAACCGCTTTAGCCCCGATTGATTTGTTAGGTTATTTCAAGTCAGTTTTTGGACTTTAATCCCAGTTTTTCCTCTGGTCTCCGTGGTGTTGTGATGCGTCATATCACGCAGCAGCAGCGGTGATGAGAGAGCGCGCTTGACAAACAGTTTAGAGAGGAGAAATCAATCTACATATAACATATTGGTCTATATATATATATATATATGTATATGTGTGTATATGTATGTGTAAATATGTGTCTATATATGTATGTGTGTGTGTGTGTGTGTGTGTGTATGTATGTGTATATGTGTGTACATATATATATATTCAATTTAAAAAAAAAAAGAAAAAAAGGGAGACATACACAGGGTAAGTGGGCCGTGTGGGTGGGCCGGGTCCCTGGCCGGGTCCCTGGCCTGGGCTGCACTACATGTCTCACCTTTTTAATGCATCACAAATTAGCTGAGACATATACACATCTATACATTAAAAACATATGTAAATAAATAAATAACAGACATCTGAGAGAAGCATGGCATGCAGGTAGTGGCCAGGGATGGCTGGTGTTTTGGGGGATGGGGGGAGAGCTTTGGGCCCTGTTGCCCCGCAGCATCTTTCCAAGGCACTCCTGCTGTGGTTTGACATGGGTTTGGGATTAAGCTATGGTATGTTGTTGCCACGGAGGGATCAGGGGCAACCCTAATAATTTATTAAATATTTATTAATTTATAATTTATTACTATTATTATTAATATCATTACTATTACTTGATTCCTTCACTGTCCTCCACCCTTTCCCAATCTTAATGAAATCCTTATTATTATTATTATTATTATTGTCGTTATAGTTATCTTTGTCATCATTATCGCTTACAATACTTGTTGTCTCCACTACAAGCATGGCATGCAGGTAGTGGCCAGGGATGGCTGGTGTTTTGGGGGATGGGGGGAGAGCTTTGGGCCCTGTTGCCCCGCAGCATCTTTCCAAGGCACTCCTGCTGTGGTTTGACATGGGTTTGGGATTAAGCTATGGTATGTTGTTGCCACGGAGGGATCAGGGACAACCCTAATAATTTATTAAATATTTATTAATTTATAATTTATTACTATTATTAATAATATCATTACTATTACTTGCATCCTTCACTGTCCTCCACCCTTTCCTAATCTTAATGAAATCCTTATTATTATTATTATTATTATTATTGTTATAGTTATCTTTGTCATCATTATCACTTACAATACTTGTTGTCTCCATCTAGTCTTGTCATTTTTTTTTTTTTTTTGTAGTTATACTTGTTATATCTGTTATAAATCTGATCACATGCTCACAATCACAAGAACACATATACAAGAGTTATCAGAATGATCTTGAACTGTTAGCTATCTGTATATATGTTCGTTTGTCCAAGTGATTCTGTATTTGGCACTTGTAAATATTGTCACATTCCTTACTTGCATAAAAAAAAAAGTATGTACTAAAGGCTTATTTGTTCACATTAATTTCAATTTACTGCATGTTTTCATTGTCAAAAATGTAAATTAATCTGGGCAAGCTCTGTATCACTTGAAGGCTTAAAACTCAAAAATGTAGAAATGTTCATTTCTTAATTTGTTTCAAGAGTACATCAAAACAGAGAAATTCAAAACAGGAGTTCTGACCTTTATTAGTCCAGTCATGCAAAGTTTTCATGGCAAGAAGTTACACGTTCATTGGAATGTTTAGTGCAAAAATGTGTTAACTTAGGGAAATATTGATGGATTTTATTGGTTTACATCACATTTCTTCAGAGAGATTTATAAGGCATGTTCAATCTGTCTTAAATTATGCAACAAGGAAGGACATGTCAGTAGTGAAACCTGTAAATTTAAAATGATAACTAGATACAACTAAACATTTTGAACTGAGGTTGTCTACAAACTCTATAAAAGCCCTGTTTACACAGAAAGGAGGCTGAAAAGGATGACAATGACCTAAACGCTCACTGCGCAGTGCTATTTCAGCACAGTTAGTGCCTGGTTAAACTGGATAGCAGGTGTTTAGTGACTAAGACGCAGGCTTTGTGTTGAAATACGAGACACAAAAGTGTCACAACGGCTTAGTGAATTCACCTCAATGTTTTCTGTATGTTCTCACAGTAAAACTGAATATATATGTGTATGCAGTATCCAGTAGGGGCTGTATGTGTGTGTTTTGGAATAGAGATGTCTGTGCTCTCTCTCTCTCTCTCTCTCTCTCTCGGTTATTGATCGTCCAGCACTTTGAAAACAAAGAGTTAATCCTTAAAAGGCCAAACAGCACAGATTCCTTCTCAGTCATGAAAGTTTAAAATGTCTTATTTTTTTGTTTGGCCCTTTGAGATGTGTTCTCAGTGTAGCTGGCTGTGTGACCCGGGGCACGATGGAGATCCAATACCCAACCCTATTCATCCTACATTCAACCAGTCAATATCTATTATTAGATACTGTTGGCCTATCCACCCAGTTATGGCACAGAAAACTAGGTTCCAGGCCAGTGGAGGAGTGGAGGAGGGGAGAGTTGAAACTCCACCCTATCTCATATTCACTCTCTCTCTTGCACTTCGAGGCCTGGATCAGCTATAATTGCACCACATAATGTATAACGGACGCAATCATGAACCCAGCTCACA
>NW_015548255.1:742609-762356 GCF_001515605.1 Sinocyclocheilus anshuiensis
TTTGGAATGATTCATGGATCGAGTCTGGGTCTGTGCAACAATTTACAAATGCTCTTATCATTATTATTATTATTATTATTATTATTATTAATTACATTGTAGATTTTTTCTATTAATAATTTAATTATCTACTATATTTTTTTACAGTTTTAAGAAAACCTGCAAATGCTTTTGAATGTTAAATATTTGTCATGTCAATAAAGCATAAATCATTTTTTTTTTCCCCCTTGGTGTACCCATGAGGAAAGCAAAAAAGGTCCTAGCACTTTAAGGTGTTATCTGCTGTATTTGTTTATCTGTCCTGCTGTAGCTAAAAAAAACCCTAAAAAACAAGATATTATGAATATATACCATAGACTGTAAAAAATCATGGACGTAGTGTCCGTGACATCACCCATAGGTTTCTGATGAGCATTTTTGAATCCTAAAGTGGGCGGAGCAGGCCGTCGCCATCTTGGCAGCGTGTCACTCTCAGATAATCGAAAATGGGCAAAGAGGCGGGACGTGGGTGGAGCTGGTTGCTGAAACCACGCCCACCTAGCTCGGCGGTGGTGACAGCCGCGGCAATCCACCTGTCACTCAAGTGGCCACGCCCTTAATTATGCAGAACTTTAAGGCTTAATATAATTTAAACAGAGGAGTTATAAAAAAATTCACCCTCCTCACAGTTGTCATGAAGGGCAAAATTAGCTACAGTATATAGACCAAAACCACTTTTTGTACAAGGCTGTAAACATTTTTTTTTCTGCTGTAAAGTTGGGCATCTTAACATGGTGGGGTCTATGGGATTGCCTCCCTTTTGGAGCCAGTCTCTAGCGGCCAGTCAATAAATTGCAGTTTAAGTCACTTCCGTGTTGGTTTCAAGAGAGAGAGACCGGAAGGTTGCCGCTTGATATATACTGATATAATAAAGAAAAGTTCTCACACTTTTTGTCTGTTTTTTCCTCCTTAAATAATTCTGCTTAAACTCCTTCACGGGTGTCACTGACAAGTAACTTAGGTAAAATTAACAAAAAAACAATCTAAACTATAATCACATAAAAAAATACAATATCAGAATTAGCTCTGTGAACGATGAGGTCTACCTATGATTATTTCAATGGTTAAAGCTCAGATATTTGTTTTGGGAATTTTAATTTGGTTTGCATCTTACATTTTTCACTTTGTTATTATATGGTGTGTTGTATTTTTTATTGGAGACTTACGTGGACCTGTGCTGTTGTCTCATTGTTGTGATTCATTGGGTAATTGTCGTGAAGTGGGCCGGCCTGCATTCTCCTAGGTTCTCCTCATCTGGGCAGCTAACACACTTCGGACCGGTGTGATGAGTAATGCGGCGCTAGCTGCCTCTCTGACAGTACTGGGCCACTGCTTAAGCTGAGCCCAGGAAGAAAGAGCTTGTTTGCTAATAGGTAATACATTTTCGGTTGAATTATAACAGCAAGGTAATTACAATCGAGGAAACACCCAGACCCAGAGGGAAGAAAAAGGAGAAATTCCTATTAGAGAAACAATGGCTACACTGCACTGTGCCGCTGAGTTTCCACAGAAATAAATGGAAATGGAGCTGAGAGATGTGATCGTGGTCAGCTTCTGACCTGCTTTAGACCTCTGTTTGTCCTTCAGTTAGTAAAGGCCACATTTTTGTGACAGACCTCCCTGATAAACTTGCCTACTACAAGAGCAGCGAGAGTGAAATGGAGCACCATTCCTTACATCTGTTGTCTCTGATTCTGGTTGTGTTTCAATTCGTCAGTGCACTGTCCAGGGAGAAGGCCGTTTCTAGGGCTGCCTCATTGTCCAAATCATTGCAGTTCACTGAAGCACTGCCAAGTAAACATATAACACTGTTCAAAGGTTTGGAGTCAGTTCGATAAATGTTATTTTGAAAGAAATTAATACTTTTATTCAGTTATGATGCATTAAATTAATTAAAAGTAACAGTAAAGACATGCATAAAAAAAAATTCACCCTCCTCACAGTTGTCATGAAGGGCAAAATTAGCTACAGTATATAGACCAAAACCACTTTTTGTACAAGGCTGTAAACATTTTTTTTTCTGCTGTAAAGTTGGGCATCTTAACATGGTGGGGTCTATGGGATTGCCTCCCTTTTGGAGCCAGTCTCTAGCGGCCAGTCAATAAATTGCAGTTTAAGTCACTTCCGTGTTGGTTTCAAGAGAGAGAGACCGGAAGGTTGCCGCTTGATATATACTGATATAATAAAGAAAAGTTCTCACACTTTTTGTCTGTTTTTTCCTCCTTAAATAATTCTGCTTAAACTCCTTCACGGGTGTCACTGACAAGTAACTTAGGTAAAATTAACAAAAAAACAATCTAAACTATAATCACATAAAAAAATACAATATCAGAATTAGCTCTGTGAACGATGAGGTCTACCTATGATTATTTCAATGGTTAAAGCTCAGATATTTGTTTTGGGAATTTTAATTTGGTTTGCATCTTACATTTTTCACTTTGTTATTATATGGTGTGTTGTATTTTTTATTGGAGACTTACGTGGACCTGTGCTGTTGTCTCATTGTTGTGATTCATTGGGTAATTGTCGTGAAGTGGGCCGGCCTGCATTCTCCTAGGTTCTCCTCATCTGGGCAGCTAACACACTTCGGACCGGTGTGATGAGTAATGCGGCGCTAGCTGCCTCTCTGACAGTACTGGGCCACTGCTTAAGCTGAGCCCAGGAAGAAAGAGCTTGTTTGCTAATAGGTAATACATTTTCGGTTGAATTATAACAGCAAGGTAATTACAATCGAGGAAACACCCAGACCCAGAGGGAAGAAAAAGGAGAAATTCCTATTAGAGAAACAATGGCTACACTGCACTGTGCCGCTGAGTTTCCACAGAAATAAATGGAAATGGAGCTGAGAGATGTGATCGTGGTCAGCTTCTGACCTGCTTTAGACCTCTGTTTGTCCTTCAGTTAGTAAAGGCCACATTTTTGTGACAGACCTCCCTGATAAACTTGCCTACTACAAGAGCAGCGAGAGTGAAATGGAGCACCATTCCTTACATCTGTTGTCTCTGATTCTGGTTGTGTTTCAATTCGTCAGTGCACTGTCCAGGGAGAAGGCCGTTTCTAGGGCTGCCTCATTGTCCAAATCATTGCAGTTCACTGAAGCACTGCCAAGTAAACATATAACACTGTTCAAAGGTTTGGAGTCAGTTCGATAAATGTTATTTTGAAAGAAATTAATACTTTTATTCAGTTATGATGCATTAAATTAATTAAAAGTAACAGTAAAGACATGCATAATGTTACAAAAGATTTCTATTATATTGTCTGTGCTTTTGAACTTTCTATTCATCCAAAATATTAAGCAGCACAACTGTTTTCAACATTGATAATAATAAGAAATCTTTCTTGAGCAACAAATCAGCATAGAATGATTTCTGAAGGATCACGTGACACTAAAGACTGAAGTAATGGCTGCTGAAAATAAATAAATACAAATAGAAGACAGTTGTTTTAAATTGCATTAATATTTCATAATGTACTGTTTTTGCTGTATTAAATAAGTTCATCAATGCTGAGCATAAACATTTTTGACTTTAGTTAGAGTGTATTTTCAAATACCCTTTCTGAATACCATTATGTGTGTATATTATCCGTTTTAATAAAAAAATGCAGGACAGGCACATATTTCTCAGCGGCACAGTCTAGTGTAGCCATTATTTATTAAACACATTTTACTGAAAAGCTCCTTTAGTATAATCACCTGAAACATAGCCTAGGATGCGTGAAGTAGCTCATAATCATTTGTTTCTTTGAGCGAGAGTGACATTGATATTGCGAGTGCAGGGAGTACACGAACTCAAATCTTGCCTGTCGCATGCTTGTGCGACCCCAATCATCGTTTTTGTTCAGTCTGGAGTGATACAAGATCAGAAGAGTACTCTTCAACATGAGTTACTCCCCCGCCCTCTGCAGTTAATTGTACGAACTAATGATGTGCGGCCCAACGGGGGGTCATGAATCACATGTCTCAACCTTTTCATCTCAGCCTTTAGCTGCGGCCTCAGCAGTAGCCTCTCATAGCATATGCTTTTAAAATGTGTCCAAGTGTGTGAAAGCTTCGGCTCCTCTCAATCACGTCAGTATGGAGGGATGGAGCTCGCAGGCTCCTCTCTTTGTCAGCACCACTTGGCTTCAAACTCTTGCCGCGGGTCTGAGGACATCAGTTCTCCAGGCATCCTACACCTCGGCTCAAGCTCTGCTGAGTCCCTCGGTGTGACAAGGGACAGACTTGTGGTCGAGTTTGCATTTGTGTTCAAACATGCATACGGCCACAGATTTGAACAGCCAATGTCTTTTACACTATTTTCAAACAGGCTGTGGAGTCTTAAGTCCATCTGAGAAGTCATGAGACAATAGTACACTCCTCTCTCTCACTAAATCATCATCGTCTAGCCCTCCCTGCAGTCTGAGACAGGCCCGAGACTTCACAGAGAGCCCAGCCACATCTAAACTGCCCTAAACGCTCATGTGTGACCAGCTCTGGGGTACATCTCTTAATCCCATCAATTCAGTCCTGCCATGACTCCACCGTCGCCTCCAAACTTTGTCTGCAGTCATTACCCTATCGAGCCTCCATCTCAACACAGACATTTATGTGTACACACAGGCTAACCACAATCTCTGAGTACAAGAGGATAGCCTGTTTCAGCCTTTCGAGAAATAACAGCACACAAATCTCCTGTGAAACACATGCACAGAGAGAGGAATGGCTGCAAAAGAAGCAGGGTTTCGAGAAAAATCTTGCAGGGGGAGTATTCATATTCTTTATGTGAATTTTTCAGGGTTATCAATATTTCAGGCAAAACTGTTTTATTAAATGTATTTACCCCATTTCAACCTTGAGGAACCCATCAAGATTCAGCCTCATTAAATTTGTGTTACCACAAGGGTAGGTAAAAATCCTGACATTTTCATAGAATCGATGGAGAAGACATCAAACCATGAAACATCCTCTCAGCTTGAACTACACTAAAACCAAATGCAGCAATAAAAGACATGGACAAAATCCCCAAAACAAACAAAATGTACAAATAAATGCGACAAGAATCACAATAAGAAATGTTTTATGTAAAATTAAGTTTATCAAGGTATAATTTCAGGACTAGATTCATGAAATAAATAAAATTTATCTTATACAAAATTGCATAATTCTGCAGGTTACATAGTTACACCAGTACAGTAGGTGGAGGTAAGTGATTCACTCAACCGATTCATTCAAAGCACTAATTCATTCAGGAAACTCTTGCTGAATTTGGAACCACATACTAGTATTCTGCTCTTACTACTTTTACCACATCTTTCTAGAATAGTATGTGGTTGTGAATTCAGTATCTGTCTTTAGGAGTCACTGAATCAGTGAATCATTCATTGATTCAAAATATTGGCTCAAAAACATTAATTCAAACAGGAACAAAACACTACTGTTGTATGTTGATTGGAGATAAGGAGCAAAAATAGACAAAGTATCACTATTGTGTCAAGTTACTTGACATTAAGTGATATATGCAATAATAAGCATAAACCAATAAACATACAAAAATTGAAAGATATACTGAATTATAACAATCTTATATCTATCTTCTTCCAAATATATTTAGAAATATTCAAATGTTTGTCTTCATTATTATTTATTAAATATGTATTATTTATTAACATATTTATTTTTAATTTATTTATTTATTGTTTTTACTGCATGGCTATAAGACACAAGTTCAGATTTCAAAATGATTTTGGTGGGGTTTGTCCTAAAACCGTTCCCGCCATGGTCCCAAGTTCCTTGCGGCGACATATGTGGGGCTGTTAACCCTTTCGCACGTGAGTTTAAAATATTCTAGCTGAGCCCTAGTCACTCTCAGTCTGAGACACAGGATACAGGACTACTTTTGATAAAAAGAGACAGCAACTGCAGGTGCCCTACCCTGACAGTGACTGAATGGGGGCAGGATGTACACTGACAAGCCTTGTCAAACAGGTGATCTCACACGTCCACACACAACAGCGGTGTCCGCATGCACACTGACACAGCCGTTGTGACACGGATGGTGCCACTAACAGTCACGTCACCTGTGAGCAGGTGCTGTTGAAACACACACACCCCGCGATGCTCTGGACAGGCAAGGTGAGAGAGGCTGTCAGTGCGGCTGCGGACGCTGATTAAGCAGTAGTGATGGATTCAGTCCAGATACTGGCCACATGCAGTAACATATGGGTGCGACTCCATCCACTGCCAAGCAACACAGTGCAGTTAAAGCTCTATGAATGAGGTCTTCTACATTTGTTCTGAGTGTCTTTTATACACTTAGACAAAGGTCATGATGCTTTCTACCCAGAGGAGCTGAGCTAGCCAGATAGCACCCTTCCCGTTGCCCTATTTTAGAGATCTCCATAGGCGCAGCACTTACTGTGGAACCTTGGCCTTCTTATTCAAGGCAGATTTATAGCATGCCATGTGGAGATCAATAAGAGAACAATGTGGAGAGAAGGAAGCACAAAAGCCGTCTCTGAGAATTTTTGGACAGTAAGGGCTTCCTGCTAGGAAAAGGGACAATGGAGGAATGCATTGACAAACCAATGCATTCATCTAAAGGAGTTTGACAAGCAGTTCTGTAATCAGAAAAAAAGAGAGAAAAAAAAGGGGGAAAAAAGCCTTGATTTTTATTTTGGACAACTTTCAAATAGCTGGTCACAATGAAAAAAATAATGAAAATGTACAGTATTTCATGGACTTAAGTGACCAAATAAAAAGAGACATTCAAAATAAAGAGCCAAAGCAGGAGAGAATAAAAATGACAGTCCAATGCTCTTATGTCACCTGGGGAAACGCATTTGCCCATTAGATGTTGACCCGATTTAGAAGCGCCGCTGTGAAGATATCCTAGTCAGACACCTTCAGTGTCCCTCTCTCTTTTCTTTACCTCTTCCACTTTCTATGCCCGCTGTTGATAACGCAAGACTCTTGTGTGAGGTTCCTATGCTCTCTCTCTCTCTGAGGTTATGGCTCTCTGTCAGAAAGATGTTTGTCTTCTGTGCTTAGTGTCAGGATAAGAGAAGAAGGTGCTGTGCCCCAGTTGGGCTTCATTAGGACTGGGCCGTCGCTGCACGTCTTCAGGCACCCACGCTGTGCCACTCAACATTAGGCTTATTAATTCACACACAGCTGCCCTCTCTCTTATTCTCGGCTGTTTGGGAGTCAGTCTAGCCTGTGGCTACTGAAGGACAAATCCATTTTAGCAGACAGTGCAAGTCAAAACCCATCCACACTTGGACAAACATTTTCTGGAGCAGAAAGTGGACAGAACTCTCCTGCTCCCATTTTTTCCTGTCTATGTCTGATCCTTCTTCCTGGCTGGCAACTCGCTGTATGCTTTTTCCCAGCACAAGGCCACTCTATTGTTTTTATCATTCAGAAAATTGGCACCAATCATCCAGCATTAATCGCTGTGCTCTAAATCTTTCCTTTTCTCACTAAAAAAGCATTTTGGCTCTTTTTTCAATTTATGCAACATCATTTAGAATTTCATCACAACGTAATCTTACTGAATTTAATTTACTATAATGTCAGACATCAACTTCTGTCTGGCAATCCAGCAATAAACTTCTAGGTCCACATGCAGCTCAACAATGGCAACAATAGTTTACAAAATCATTGACATTTAACTAGAACACACCACAAAATTTGTGATCACAGTTCACATAACAAGCACAAAACATATGAATTAAAGTACCTTTTTAAAGGCTTAATTTAATTAAATTCATTTAACTTTATTTGACAGCGCTTTCTCCTTTTCATATTCAGTCATTTTTATATCAGCAAACATACTCTGCAGCTTTCCCGTATTCCCTTCATCCCTTTGACCTCCACACTTCTTTTCTCCTCACTCACTGTCTTTCTCTCTACACCTCCAGAGCTCCAGTGACCAGGCCTGGGCACAGCCAACAGCACCGCTGAAATGTTTGGACATGAAACGCTTACCGGCGGCTTGGATTTTCTTTCCCTAGCTGGCTACTCTTGCTTCCTACCTTCTTTTGATGAGCCACAAGGAGCGTTTAGACCCTTTCCACACGAATCCCGGCCTTGCTTTCACACGTGTGGCGGAGTGGATTTTGCGGCAGAGCTGCAGGGGCCGTGGGAGTAACTTTAGCCCCTGAGTGAGAGCCACCTCACCACATCAAGTCTTGGAGTCATTGGGCACTGCCACCTCCAATTTAACCTCTCTAACGTGACACTAGCCAGGAAAAGCCAGCTCCAATGAAGCAATTGGAGCTGGAACAGAATAAGAGACATTCAAAGTGTGATCTCCTTCAGCAGCAAGGTTCATTTTTCACTTTTTCCCTGCAGTGGATTTGTTTTTCTCTCTGCAGAGCCAGGGGATAAAGGGCTGTTGGGTAATAATGAGGGGTGACCAGGGATGTTGAACGCTCTAAGTTATGTAGAAAGTGTCAGCCAGTCCAGCGTGGAGTTACAGTGCGCCTTCTGATCTGCTGAATTAAATAGCTGGCTGCAGTATAATCAGAGGGAGGATTCAGGCCCAAATGTAACTCTATCTATGACCTGTTTCTCCAGCCAAAAGGTTTCTTGCTATCACTGTTTTATTTTGGCAGGCGACATTTGCTTTTATTTACTTATTTATTATGTACAAAAGAACTTCTACAGAGAATACTTTTGTATACTTTTACTCAGAAAGGTTGCATTAAATTGATTAAATGCAACAGCAAAGAATTTTTACAAAAATATATTTCACCAAAAAAATCCTCAAAGAATCCATTTTCCACAAAACTATTAAGCAACACAACTGTTTTCAACTGCGATAATAATAAGAAATATTTATTGAGGACCAAATTAGGATCTTAGGAAGATTTCTGAAGTCATGTGACACTGAAGACTGAAGTACTGGCTGCTAAAAAATCAGTAAAATTGTAATATTGTAATAAAATGACAATAATACTGTTTGTATTTTTGAAAAAATAAACACAGCTTTTGGTGAGCATAAGATGGCATAAGATGCCAATGGCAAACTTTCAAACAGTAGTGTATGTTGAATTACATCACTGGCATTGTTTTAATGCATCCAGCTAAATTTTGTGAGGTTTACAAGAACATTTAATAGAAAAGATGTTTGCTTCTGGTTACAGCTTTTTGTAAATTCTAGATGATGTTTGTGATAGCAAGAAGCCAAAAAGGTAAACAGACCAGCTTTTTAGCATATTCAATCTTTCACACGTCTATACTTGAAAAAGCAGATGACATGCATGGACATGCACGACTAACCCTCTTAAATTTAGTCTGTGCTGTATTTTTGGGTTCATCGCCACATGCAGCCAAAAACCACATTGAGGGATTCGGAACATACCGTAAAAGACATGTCCTGAGTTGGTTTATGCCCCAATCCTTTGCATGCATGCTGATGAGAGTGGCTGCTGTCGAAACAGCGTGGGACAGAACCCGGCGCAGGTCAGCAGAGACTGACATCCAAAGAGATCTGAGCAGAGGCACAATAAGGGAGGCCGAGGAGCTCACAGCAGCGAGACAGGCCGAGAGACAGACAGGGGGCATGCTGCTCTGGAAACAGCGGGGTGAAAGCCCCTGGGCTCTTGATCATGCGGCCTCTTCAGATGAATTACTTATTAGGGAATATGTGCAGAACGTGGGCTCCTTCCAGCCTGTGATCTTCCTGCCAGTTTAGCCAAAGTCCTCTCCTCTCCTCCCCTTAGCCAGCCAGACTTTATCTGGCATGGTCCTGAGCCCCAAGCTCACCACGCCAACACAAGACACGATGTGGAAAGAGAAAGAAAGAAAAGATGAAGAGAGCGATAGGGATAAAGAGAGGAAGTGAGAGAAGGGAGAGAGAGAGAGAGAGAGAGAGAGAGAGAGAAAGAGAGAGAGTGCTTTCATTCTCCTTGTCTGGCCTGGGCCTTTTTGACACGTGTAGAACCGCAGAGTGCACACACATGCGCTCGCCGCAGAAATGCTTTGCTCTTTATGGGCAGTGTTTGCTGTGTGTGGCGAGGGCAGAACTGGCACGAGCCAGACGGTGGTCTGATGCGCTGCCAGGGAAAATCGATTAAGAGAAATCCACCAAATCATGTCGCGTGAGAAGTTCGAGCCGGTGGCTGGCAGCAGCAGGGCTGCAGCTGATGAAGACGGCTCTTTTTTTACTGCGGTAAATACTGTGACTTTGTGCTTTTTTCTTTTTACTGCGATCACCAGACCGCCGGTCAGGAACAAAGACCACTGGCACAGATGGCTCTGAGAAATGCATTTCCAGCCATCAGCGCCGAGACCCGTTAATGAAAACCAGATTGCTGCTTTAAAACAGAGAGTTAGAAAAGGAGAAAAAAAAGTGAGACAGGAGGCGTGAAAACAGGCTAAGCAGACTTATAAATAACTTCTTCACTCTAAATAATTGACTATGCAAAAATCAATAGCCCTACTACGTGAAAACAATCGATATAGAGTTTAAATAGTACAGAGAACAGCATAAAATGCTTTAGAGTTTCTCCGCTAGTCTATCTCACAGACAGGACAGAGGGCAAAAATGCTACTTTGCAGTAAACACTCACATTGTATCTCAGCAGAGATATTAAAAATAATGGCAAACAAACTAAAATAATAAGATTCTAATTAAGTAGTTCAACTACCATCAAGCTAAATAAATAGTTAGCGACACTACACATTACTAACAAAAATCTACAATATAATATAAATGCATGATATATTATGCAATTACAGCATTTATTTAAAACAAAATATTATGAAGTTATATATTTATTACATAATTAAAAATATCACTTTATATATAAGTTATCAAGGCATACATTTGATCAGTTTATGCATTTTTTAAACAATAAATGTATATAATAACACAGCAGACAAATAACAAACAGCAGCATTTTGATTTAAAAGAACATGCTGGGGCTTAAAATGAATCGGTGAATAATTTAATTGACCAGTGAATCATTTAATATTCTGCAAACTACACTAAAGAATTCAGTAAAATGAAACAGATTTCTCAACTCCGCATATGAGAGACAGAGGGAGAGAGGGCAGAGTGTTTAATTATTTCTGCAGCTTGCCCAACTGTAAGACAAAAAAAAAATGATGTGATGATAAATACAACGTTGTAGTGTATTTTAGCGCAACACTGCAAGTTCATGACTGAAAAACTACACTAAATGCAACTGAGCTAAAAATAAAAGCATATTTATTTCATACATAAGTAGCATCAAGTTACTTCTCAACCCTGGTTTGTACATGTGAACGTGGAGGTGAAGGGATATGTAAGGAAGCTTTGTTATGTCCTTCTACAGGGAAGCAATGTGAGTTTTACCTGTGGGGGTTTAGCTCTACAGAGGCGAGTACAACGCTCCTAACGCACGCTGGCAACATGAGGCTCTGGGCCACTTTAACACCCAGCGCATATCCAGAGTGAAACAATAATTTCACACAACTTCTGTTTCTGTCATGAGAAATGTAATTTAAGGCCAGTGAACGCGACCCTCGGGTTATTCTCTCCTCTTTTTCTCCTTCTCGGCCAACATCACAGCTGTGTCTGAACAACACAACGCTGTATCTGTAGAGAACAAGATTATTGTGAATAATAGGGTTAAAAACAATCATAGTCCTATCTCAGAGAGCGAAAGAGAGGGAGAGAGGAAATTAATTTAAGTGTGTCATTGGTCAAATCAAGAGATTTCCTCCGGATACCACAGACAGGGAAAAAAAAGAGAGTGTATAAGAGTAGAAACAGATACATAAAGATAAGGAAGAGGAGGGAAAAAAACAGAGCATGATTAGTTGCCCTAGATTTTTAAATTTATCTCCTGTTTTGGGCATTAAGTAAAATAACCAAAGTAATATAATCAACTGGCCCCATTACGGAAAGTTCCCATGTAGGGCAATTGAACAAAGTGCCGTCCTCAAAGTGTGAAGGAGCCAAAATCAGGTCGTTCCTGGGAGCCATCGGTAATGAACCTCGTCAGATGGGGGAAGTGCACGTGTGAACTGACTGCGCTGACCTGAGAGCAATGCTACATGGCACTGAAGCAAATGTTGCATGCTAATTCAATGCGACTCAAAACAGCCCAACATGCCGCACTTCTGCTCGAAAACGCCTCCTGTCCTAAACTGTCCGGTCAGTGCTGGCTGTTTGACTCATTCTGCAGCTGTTAGTATCAGGCTAGCATCCATAATGGCTCTAATATAGTGTTTAGTGACAGACTCTGATATGTGTGTGTGTGCTTTTTATCTATGGTTAAAATTGCATTTCTAGTAAATACATACTGTCATTTGTCCATCAGTCATCTGTAACATGGGACGGCTGAGAAAGCTCACTCCGGCAAAGTTTAATTCGATTAGTCCGCACATCCTGGACACACTCTGCCCTTCTGAGGTACGCTGGCCTGAGGAGGCTTGCTGCATTCTTGCCCTAATCAAATTAACTCTCCATATTTAGGCAAATAAACAACACTTATCTGCACACAGATTATGTGGCCAGTGGAGGCAGACAGTGACCTCTCACTCCGATCGATCGAAGCGTGCATGTTTCCTCGCAGAGTGGACTGGTGAGGGACTGGGCCGCATTAGAAACACAAACCCCTCCACTTCCTCTCTCACAGATGAGGATTCCTGTGATAAACTGCAACACTTAAAGTAAAGCCAGTTCCACTAAAGTATTACTATTTTTAATAATGATGATCATATAAAGTACACCATGGACAGGTTAAAATGTAGGAGAAGCAATAATGAAACATACTATACTCGAATGTCTTTCGTTCCAATATAACATCGGCAAGCCCAATTAATTTTAGCAAGTGGCTTTATTTGAATGATTCAATTTAATCAATAATAATAATTTAAAAAAAAAATCTACTAAAGGACCTGATATACTCACAGCTAAGTTGTTTTTTGTTCTTTGCTTACGGGGTGAAAAAAAAAAGAGTTAAAAATAGGCAAGCAGCGGTATACAGTTAGCAAATATCTCACCATAGCGATGTTTATATTTTTGCACAAGCTCTGCAATTTGTCACTTCAGTCAAGTCACATCATCTTTATTTCTGTAGAACCTTTTTTTTTTTAAACAACAGATTAATTTAAAGCAAGCAGCTTTACAGTACTAAACATGAAAAACAGCATCTGTGTCAGTTTTAATTAGAATTACTTAGAATAAACCAGAGATGTTTTCCATGTCAGAGTGGGCAGAACTCCAGAGCATGTCTATCATGTAAAAGCAATGAAGGTGTTTACCAGCCAGATTTAACTTTTCTGGAAAGTTTGCTCTGGCAGTTGTTTGTTAAATTTTGTACACATTTACGTCTCACCTGTTCTCCAATTTCATTTGAATCATATCTGGGCCTTAATACATTTGAATCATCAGAATCATCAGAGTTGTGTTCCTAAAACACCCTGCACAGTTTTTTTTGTAGCATAATAAATATGTTGTTGACTAATTTTATTGTATGTACATTTGTATATTAAAGTATACAAAAAAATGAAAAATACTGCATAATATATACTAATAAATTAAATTGTACATGTGTGTACAAGTGTGTATACATGTGTGGGGGCAGCAAGACGAAAAGAGATATATGTCCTCTGCTAGTCAGACAGAGGCTTACCCATTGGGCTGGCCACGGCCAAAACACTGACCAGAAAGCATCTGTAGGTCACATATATATACATACACACCCACACATCTACTATTCTTGCACCAAGGACATAAAGGCAGATGGAGCTTCTGGCCTGGCCTTGATCTCATAGCTTTCCTTTTCCAGCCATTCATCTCTCTTCTTATCTCTATCTCTCATATTTCTTTTCTCAGCAAAGGCCTGCTGGACCCCCAGGGCCTCTTCTCCAGGCCTCTGCCCATTCTCTGTAGTTCTTTTCTCCTCTCCCTCTCTCTGTCACACTCCTTTTCTCAACCTGGTCTCAAAAAGAGGCCATTAACACCCTTATACTCTGATATAATGAAAAGTCAAAAAAGACAAATGTTTCTGGATAGACTGTGCTATCAAAATTCACCAAACAAACAAATGAAAAGTTATCATGATAGCAATTATTAATTTTAAGATATGTAATCCATGTGTGTGTGTGTAAGTGAGGTCAAAGAGCAGGTTTTACAGTGGAGACCCACAGCAGTAAGTAGATTCAGACGTCTTGAAGGAAGCTTGCTAATTACTTTCAAATCAATAAGAAAAAATAAAAATCCTTCTTCCCCTCCTTCTCTGTCACTCTCATCTCTGTTCTCTCTTTATTCCACTCTAACACATGGTGGGTAAGGGGCCGCTCCTCTGCAGGCACTTTAATTGTGGCAGCAATCAAGCAGATTCACAGGAGATAATTAATATGCAGATTTGCAGCATCTTTTCTCTGCCAGTCTTTCTCTCTCTCTCCCTCTCTCTTTTTTTCAGAAGACATTTCACATAAATTAACTCAACTAAAGTGCTTTACAATTGCTTATATAAAATGTACATTAATGCTCACCGTGCTGTTTGATGTCTAATTTTAGCACCGGATCAACTGCACTTCCTGCCACCCCTGCTTATGGTAAATGATTGATGTTTTACCATACTGCATTTTCCACTTCATTAATAAAAAAAGTGCATCTTTATTTATTAATGAGTGATATACATGTACATCTATTTATAATATAATTAGAGCAATATTAGTGTGTCACATCCCATTTGGATAAGTGTGCCATACAAGCTCACCAACAATACCCATTTCAAACATGTCTAGGAGTGTCAAAGACAAAAGCAGTTTTAGTATAGAAACACTAGGAGGAGATTAAGCTTTATTTTTCCTATTGTCTGGAAGCAGGGAGTGACTAAATTAGGCTCTTCGTCTGTGTGCTCAGCACATTAGCACAATATAAAATTTGAAGCTCTGCACACAGTCCATTGCAGTTAATAGTCAGATAATGAGAGCGTGGAGGCAAGCGCCTCTATTAAATCATTGTTTAATACTTCACACTGAAAGATTGCCTTTCGGTGGAGGTGTTTTCAAATGGCTCACTTTTATCCCGGCCCTGCTACCATAAAATTAACGATGTGTGAAAGTCTGTAAGATACGTTCCGCTCTGATAAAGCTTTCTGTTGTTCTGAAAAGCAAACAAACAAGCAAACGAACCAACAAACGAACTAAAAGCTTCAAATAAAATGTAATAACAACAGCAAAAAAGATACACGGCTTCATTTACCTTTGTGTTTTGGATTATGTTGGACTTCAGAAAATCTGGCAAAATTGTATTTCTAATCTATAATTTCCTTTTTTTTTTAACTAATATAATAAATGATCTCAAATTTATAAAGACAATTTTGAATGACAAGAACAAAGTTGTTTTAACAAAACAAACAAAAAAGATGGAACAAAACTAAATAACATGGACAAAACAAAACACAAAAGAAGAGAAAAAAACAAACAAACAAAACTGGATGGAACAAAATAAAACAGTACAAGCAAAACAAAACACAAAAGAAGAGAGAAAAAAACAAAAACACAATCAAAACGAAAACAAAACAAACAAACAAAAACCCACAGAGGTACTTGTTTACCTTATGATTTTCGGTGCCTCTGAAGTGTGTGTCGGACTGTTTGTAATTACGGCTATCATTTCAGTGTCTTTGCTCAGAAATGTTGTTAGGCTGTGAGGTGCCTGCTGTTTGTTTGTTTAATTAAAAATGATGAATGTGACATTCATTTCGGATCCTGTTTCAGTTCACATTATGCATCCCCTCTCCTTTTCTCTCTCTTTCATTTTTCATCCTTCTTTTTTTGGACATCACCTCTTACACTTGGTTTCCATATTTAGTATCTTGGGCACGTTTATGAAATTAGTTCTCAAAAGGGAAGTTAATCAAATTGACCAACCAGAGATGTTACACTCCGGCTCGACACAACAGTTAACATTCTACTACAATAGCTGGTGCAAATAATGATGTCAATGGGCTTATTGAGTTACAGCCCATAACAGCTGTAAATAGGGCTATTTAGATAGTTTGGGGTCATGGATACTCCCTTGTAACCTCTAATGCAGTGATCCTCACACAATAGCCCTGTCTCTTTTTACACTTCACACTTTGTTAATGTTAATGTGAGAAGATTTTGTGTCAGCTGCATTATTTGTTGCACTGACTGCTGAATTCATGGTAATATTTTTAACTGCATTACATTACAACTGTATCCTATCTGAAAACCGGAAAAAAGAAATTGCCTGCCTGCGGATTATCTGTCCTTCCCATCAGAACACGATGGCATTTGCTGTATATTTGAAAAAAGTATTATATAGGCATATTGTACCGAAGAACTGCATATATATATACAGCGTAGTCTGTGGTCACATGACCTGCTCATTTCAGGCAAACTGACAAAATAACCAGCCCATCTGCCTTCTGTCTGTCAAACCCCTGTATCAAGTTTTGTCATTGCTGTTTATGAATGTCTGTGCATTTGTGTGAGAGAAAGAGAGAGACAGAAACATTGAGAAAGAGGAAGTGAGAGAAAATATATTGAATATATTGTTTGTATAGTGTCTGACCCTTGGGTCAATATCAGTGGTGTGCGGTGGTGTTCTGAGAGGAGGCAAAGTCTTTTTTTTCTTTTTATCAAATGTAAATTCTTGTCCCAGTCACATGTTCTTGGTTAAATAAACATTACTTACACTACCAGGAAAAAAAATACAATTCTATTTTATATTTTTGCATTAACAATGTAATGAATATTCTATTTATTAAAGCCAAGTATGAATCTCATCAAGTTAGTGTTTTTAAGCATTTTAAATTTGTTCAGCTATTCTTTTTAATAATTAACTTTTAACTATTTTTGAATTATTCGGTTCATCAGCCATCAAAGCTCAGTAAATATTGGTCACAGACACAGAGATACATTTCACCAAGCTGATTACTCACTAAAAACTCCCACAGATCATGTTTTCAGGCCATTTTAAGTCTTATTTTGACATAACAAAATTATTATATCTAAGTGCGTAAGTTGTTTACTTACTTTTTTAAATGAGTCTTCCCATTAATGCCATATTGTTCATTCAGACACACAAGAGGCGGGATTTATCACATCAACCAATCACAGCGATCATAACCAATCATACCAATCATATCGCGATGGAGGCATTGTCTCCTCTCACGTGATTTTCCCCGATTCATTCTCAATTACCCCCCACCAAACTCATCGCACACTTTAGAGAGTCTGTTATAACTCAATGGGCTCAGGGGAGGCGAGAGAGACGCAGACTCCCACTATAACTTTACCTGCTGGGGTTGCTGTTGGACAATGTTTCTTTAGAAAAACGAGTGATTTATACACTTTTTGATGTTATATTTTGTAATATTGATGTTGTTTTATTTTTGTACTACGAATTTTTTTCCCTCATCCAATATTTTGAGGAGACACTGCCTCCCTCGCCTACTCAGAGGAAACGCCCCTGGTAAGTATAGGACAGCTGGCCTGTGACAGTTGTACTACATAAAAAAAAAAATATATATATATATTGTTTGTATATATATATATATATACATACAGAATATATATATATATATATATATATACACACACACACACACACACACACATATATATACACACATATATTGATCCGTAAGTCATGGCAACTTATGTTTTTACATAACTTTAACTCATCTTAACTTTTTCACAAGTTATAGGCCTATGAAATTCAACTTGATTTTTAAGTCGGTTTAATGTAATTTAAGTTGAAATGACTTGTACAACCAAGTTGATTATACTTAAAAATTGGAAACATTTTAAAGATTGAGGCAGCAACTGTAAAAAAAAAAATTTTTTACAGTTTTTTTTCTTTTACCAAAAAACTTTTTTTTTTTTCTTTAAAGAAATTAAAACATTTGTTCAGCAAAGATGATCAAAAATGGCACTAAAACATTTATAATGTTACTCTCTCTCTCTCTCTAAATATATATATTTATACAAAATAGAGGGTAGAGAAGAACAACATGTGGTTATAGTTTTTAAAAATCTGGTAAAAGCAATTGGGTTATGTTTGATTTTAAGTTCTATAAAATGATGAACAATTTAGAAACGTTTTTTGTATAAATGGTGTTTTAATGAAGCTATTTGTACAGTTGTAGAAGAAATGTTGATCTTTACTACCAAGTTACAATAAGATTTGGTATTTCTGCACACCTTTTTTGAGTGTTGGATATTTTGATTTGTTGTTCCCTTTCAGTCGGTCACTCCTAGTCACGTCGGTGACCGACGAGTTGGGATCTCGCTTAGAGAGACCAATCCACTTCGAGTGTAAACTAAATGAGCCAATGCACATTGACATGCGATGATTACATCCAGCTGCCACTGATCACAGCGTGAGCATAAAAAGGCAGCCGATACAACGCATACAAGCTTTTTTCACTTCGGAGCCGAGCGACAACATCATTCTGCTCCTACCAAACTGCTCGTGTGTGACAAGTCTAGCACGCTCTCGGGAGCTTTTTGTGTTGACGGACGGCGCTTCAGCGATGGTCGTTCCTGTGTCGAGTGGGTTGCGCACTTCAGGCTGCACTACCCCCTGTCGTGCTGCAAACGGCCGTTTCCCCTGTGCGTCTCAGTACATAAAAGAGCATTTCCCTAAAAGAGCCAATTTCTCTAAAAAAGTACAATAAGCAGGTGTGTCTTTTTAAAGACGACGGATCGTCTTTTTAAAGATGCCGTTTCACCCGTGCGTTTCTGGATGCGGTCGTTACCTGGCGCCGGGTGATGGTCACGATCGCTGCCGCACGTGTCTGGCCATTAAACACGCTGAGGTGGCGTTCGCGGATGAGTCATGTTCCCATTGCGGGAAGATGACCATCTCGGAGCTGCGGGCCAGACTCCGTTTCCTCCAGGGGGGAGGAGCTCCGTTGCCTCTGCCGCAATCTAGTGGTCGTCCTTGCGGCAGCCAGGCGTGGACTACTTCGGGCAGTAGCATCGGCGGTCTGAGGGATACAGTGGTGGCAAACCCCTCAGGGAACCAACCCTTGGGGGACCATCGCTCCTCTAGCGCTTCGCAACCAGTTGAGCCACCAAAGGAACGCACTGGGCCCTCTTCAAAGAGCTTACCAGCGGTATCCTTAGGTGCTCCTCCCGACGACCGGATGTCGATTACTGCATCGGAGGGAGAGCTCTCTGGAGAGGAAGATTTGGCTGTGCTGCCGCCCTCCAGGACGGTGGCAAGGCCTGAATCGGATCCAGAGATGCAGCTAGGGGTATACAAGGGTCCCCCCCGTGGAGCGGTCGGTTGCGATGCAATTTTGTCCTAATACTGCCTCCACCCGGCAGGGCGAACCGTGCCTCCCCTCCCGGGTCTGTAGGTACTCGTCTGGCTTGTCCGGCGATGCTTATATGCACCTTGGGCCTTCAGGTCAACTGGGAAAAGCGCAAACTCTCCCCGACGCAGAGGATCTCTTTTCTCGGTATGGAGTTGGATTCGGTCGAACAGACAGCACTCCCGTCGCATGTCGCAACTCGCAACTCGCCCACCACCTCCTCCTTTGGAGTCAGAAAGTTCTGAGGTCACTTCGTGCCATTCACATTCCGGGTCTGCTCAACCATACGGCCGATGAGCTGTCACAAGCTACACTCCCGGGAGAATGGAGACTCCATCCCCAGACGGTCCAGCGGTTTTGGAGACGTTTCGGAGCCGCTCAGGTAGACCTGTTTGCCTCTCCAGAAACCTCTCACTGCCAGTTGTTC
>NW_015548255.1:762505-770673 GCF_001515605.1 Sinocyclocheilus anshuiensis
CGGCGAGAGCACCGTCTACGAGACACGCTTACGCCTTGAAGTGGAACCTGTTCGTCGAGTGGTATTGTTCTCGTCGGGAAGACCCCCGGAGATGCCCGACCGGGGTTGTGCTTTCCTTTTTGCAGGAAGGGTTGGAGCGAAGGCTGTCTCCCTCCACCCTTAAAGTTTATGTCGCTGCAATCGCTGCTAACCAAGCAGGGCCCATTTGAGCCTTTGCAGTCAGTCGAGCTAAAGTTTCTTTCAATGAAAATTCTGCTCCTGCTTGCACTGGCCTCCATCAAGAGGATAGGGGACCTGCCCGCATTTTCCGTCGACAATTCATGCCTAGAGTTTGGGCCGGCTGACTCCCAGGTAATACTGAGGCCCCGGCCCGGCTATGTGCCCAAGGTTCCCACTACTCTCTTCAGGGATCAGGTGGTGAGCCTGCAAGCGCTGCCCCCGGAGTAGGCAGACCCAGCCATAGCTTTGCTTTGTCCCGTCCGAGCCACACACACACTCATTCAAGTCTAAATGTGTGGGAGCAGACAAATAGTGAGAAATAAAAAAAAGTCAGACTCTGCATTATCAGACACGCTGAAGGCTGAAGGGGAGCAAGAAAGACTCATGAGGAACCTAAGAGACAGAGAGAAAGAGAGAGAGAGAGAGAGAGAGAGAGAGAGAGAGAGAGAGAGAGAGAGAGAGAGAGAGAGAAAGACAAACAGGCCGAGTGGTCGTGCGACTGCAACAGAGAGCAGTATGGCATTTGGAGTTTGTTTGCTAAATAATGCAGGCAAGGAAGCAACAGAAGAGCAGGCTGGCTGATCCTAACACGTTTCCCTTCGAACACGATGAAGCCTGATGAAAATTGCAAGGAAGAGGAGGAAAAAAAAAACAATGCAAGAGAGAGAGGCATGTTCATGATGAATCACCTTTAGCCATAACTTTGTTCCTCATTTCCGGAGAGGATGCATAATTCAGAGGGTGGATAAGTCAGGCCTGAGGCTGTTGTGGCATACTGGGGCAGAGCAGGAGATAGACAGCAGGGCTGCTTACTGTCCACCATAGTCTTTTACTATTGCAGCCAGTGGGGAAGCATTAGTCCTAGTAGGGTGGTGGTTCTGTGTGGGCATAAACATAGGTAGAGTCCAAAATGAACAAAACTGATCATTTGGTTGTTGGGCTTGTAGAATCCGTGAGAACCGGTAGAGGGCGTGACCAACTGAAAGGGAACGTCTCAGTTACGTATGTAACCTTTGTTCCCTGAAGATGGTCACGTCCCGTCGCCACGGCTGCTGTACCATCGCTGAGAGGCCGGGTCACCGGCTCGGCTCCTCAGCGAAAACCTGGTATGCGTTGCACCGGCTTTACTGTCCACCATAGTCTTTTACTATTGCAACCAAAGGGGAAGCATTAGTCCTATAGTAGGGTGGTGGTACAGGGTCATGGGCATAAACAAAAACTGATCATTTGGTCATTTGGCTGGTAACTTTATTAAGAACTGCAACAATACAAACATGTCAACCTGATTTTTACTGTTTTGTGATGTGGGGAATTAAAGACTCACTAGCATTCCACTAAATTGACTCTCAGATGCTCATTGCAGATGCTGATCTTCTGTCTGCTTGTAAAGAGATGAGTCTGTTAGCTGACACGACACGCACATCTTCTGAACTTCTGAATGTAAAATTCACCATATAGGATACTTACGGTAAAAAAAAAAAAAATTGTTTATCTACCATGGCTAAAATGTTTTTTTTTCTTTTCTTCAGAACTCTAAAGCTTTACAGAGACCAGAGATTGATATATAATGCTGCAAGTGACCTCAAACAGTTTACTGAAAATATTTAAGAAAAACAAATAATATAATAAACAATAAATATAAATAATAATTTGTAAAATAAATATAATTATAAAATAAATAAATATAAATATAATTTATTGCTAAAATGCCAAAATTATAAATAAATAAATCAGTTGCCTAGGGACAATTGTAAAAAAAAACAAAAAACAACAAAAAAAACAACACTAGCTTTTCCAATGTTTTTGTATTCTATCTATTTGTTTTCTTTTTATTGATTATACGATTAACAAAAGTAAAAAAAGGCCTCTAACACTAGCTTGCTCTATTCTTTTTCTATTCTATCTGTTTTCTTTTTATTTATACGTCTCCGTTCCCTCCTTCAGGGAACGAGGGTTACATACGTAACCGAGACGTTCTGCTGACTTTGTAAGTTCTGACTTTGTAATGATTAAATAAAGTGTGTTGAAAACTCTCTCTCTCTCTCCCTCTCTATATATATATCCACACATATTAAGTAGCACAACTGATTTCAACATTATTAATAATAAGGAAATGTTCCTTGAGCAGCAAATGAAAAAGTATTAATATTAAGTAATAGTATTTATTACAGTATTCATATTTATCATAAATATTTAAGATGATGCACTCTTTTTAGGTCGCTAATCAGACCTAAGTTTGTGTAAGTTTTGTCATGTGACTCTTGTATAGACAGTCAGATTTTCTTGCATCCACTAAAGCACAAGATGCTCTTTAGATCATTCTCAAATAATGCTGGAGAAATGGATCTTCGGGTTTTACACAGACGTGTGAAGTTCATGCAGCTCGAGATAAAGCAAAAGGTGGAGAGGAATCCAAATAAATTAATTTTTCAATTCCTTCACTCAAATTATTATGCTGACAAAATAAGCAAGAAATAAAAAAATGGAATTAAACTAAAAAAGAAAGCAAAACAAAATAATTTGCTCTAGAGGTCTCTGACTTTTGAACCCCATACAAGTGTGTGTGTGTGTGTGTGTGTGTGTGTGTGTGTTTGCTTGTGTGAGTGATAAAGAGCTAGTTAGAGACTGGGGCAGCTCCTCACTGGAGCGAAGCCTGTGAATCCTGGCAGCGTGAGCACAGACAAAGTCAAACTGCTGCTCACACATATTTGGGGGGATATTTAATTAAAAGTGGATTACAAGAGTATTGGATAAACAAAGATCAGATTAACAAATAACTGTACGCTATTTTTATATTACAGTATTTTTTAAATAATGCAAAATATAGTTTA
Source organism: Sinocyclocheilus anshuiensis (assembly GCF_001515605.1). Taxonomy (NCBI): domain Eukaryota; kingdom Metazoa; phylum Chordata; class Actinopteri; order Cypriniformes; family Cyprinidae; genus Sinocyclocheilus; species Sinocyclocheilus anshuiensis. The sequence goes on from NW_015548255.1 coordinate 765,556, forward strand.
AGAAATACTGGTGACACTTATATATTAAATGATTATTGGGTATGAACTTTTTTACAACATAGGTACATATTAATTTATACATATTAGAAATAAATACAAAATACAATATTAAATGTATTAAAATGTATAAAAATACTATTTTTCATTGTTAACATGAACGACTGCTAATTTACACAACAAAATGTTTTAGATGTATTAGAATATGTAAAAGTGAATATTAATTGATAAACAATTGTTATTTTACACATGTAGGTTAATATTAATGTATAAAAATATAAAAATACAGTACATCTTTTAAATATATAAAAATCTGTAAAATATTATTTTTCATTGTTGCAATAACTATTGTTAACTCATACACCTTGAAATATAAAAAAATATATTAGTATATGTAGAAAAAACTTTAACAAAAAAATATAAAAGTGTTGTTTACTGTTATCATAACTAATGCATTATAACTGACTGTTAACATTAACAAACAAATGTTAACACACTAAACCTTACTGTAAAGTAAGGTTTCAGTTGATAAGGTTGCTAAATGTTCTCAATTTATCTGCTATTGGCAGGTACAACGGTAATTTTGGACCTTGCATAAAAGGGAGGTGTGTGTGTGTGTGTTCATTACAGGGATGTAGAGGCTGAGGTCCTTTGGCCTGTCACACTGAGTGAAGTCGTAAGCATGCTAGACTGACAGTTGCAAGTGGTGCTGGCAGGCTGAAGGAGACGGACAGGACTGTAATGTCTATTGTCACTAATGCAGGCCTCAGCGTTCAGGGTGAGACATGCTTAGCCTCTGCTGGACTCTCTCCTCAGGCCTGGACACATGTTTAAGAAGGGCTATGCGGCCTGGCACTTTCCTCTGGATAATTGATTTAGTGTCTCTAAGGCTGTCTTTATACTGCTGATGCAATCACACTGTGACACGCCATAACCTATGCTGACACAAACACACACAACAGGCAGGCAGTGTTGACTAATAGCATGCTATTGAAAGAGCTAAATAGTAGCTTAATAATAGTTAAACTACATCTCTTAATAATAAGGTTGTAGCTAAGTTAAATTTAATTTATGTAGCTTGTCAGTAGCAACGCTGTTTTACACTACAGCACTCATTTTCCCTGACAGTTTTAGTAATCAAGTTGTACACAACTGTTCAAAAGTTTGGGGTTGGTAAGATGTTTTTAATTAATGTTTAAGTTTTTTTTTTTTTTTTTTTTAAGTGTCCTTATTTATATATTGTATAGGTTGTATTTTATATATTTTTTTAAACTGTATTTATCTGTATTATGTCTACTGTTAGTGTTAACTGTATGCACCAAGGGTCTGAGAGTAACGCAATTTCAATTCTCTGTATGTATGTGCTGTACATGTGGCAGAATTGACAATAAAGCAGACTTTGACTTTGACTTGACTTTGATTTAAAGTCAAGTTCCAAGGCTGCATTTATTTGATCAAAAATAGTAAAAACATTAATATTGTGAGATATTATTATGATTTTAATTAACTGTTTTCTATTTTAATATATTTTAAATGCAATGCAAAGCTGAATTTTTAGCAGCAATAATTTCAGTCTTCAGTGTCACGTGATCCTTCAGAAATCATTCTAATTTGTGATTTGGTGCTCAGCTGTGCTGCTTAATATTTTTGTGGAAACCATGTTTTTTATTTATTTATTTTGAATAATATTATGTCTTTACTGTCACCTTTGATTAATTTAAAACACCCTTTCTGAATAAAAGTTATTTTTTTTATTTTTATAATTTGTCACTGAATCCCTCTTTTTATTTGATTCTTCAGTTGAACTATCCCTTCATATAAAAGCATCTCTTTTAATATATGTGCATTGCTCTTAAAAATAGAAACTTCCTTCCATATTTACAGTACAGAGAGAGAGTTCAAAATCCTTCATTTGCCAGAGAATGCAAATGGAAATTACAATGGCTCATTTATATCTGTATGAACAACATACAGCTTGTGGATCAGCTAACTTGTAGTACATCTGCCAATCATACGTAATTATGCAAGAGTTATTGTTAGACTGCAGAGCTGAAAAAACAAAAGCTAAACCAGACTCTACCTATAATCCCTGTGTCACAGTCTCTGGAAAATCTCTCAGTCCCACCCTTATATTGACACGTCATGCCTCGATACAGCCATTATTATATCCTAAAACACTGCCTCACTCACACGCATACATACAAACACATAGTATTGTTTATGTTAGGTAGACTCCCATATCAGCAGCCATTAAACAGAGTAAGAATAAAGGGCAATAAAGCTTCATGAGTGGAGCAGGACTGCTGGACAGTTCCTTTACTTTTGAAAAAAAAAAAAAAGTGCCAAAAAGGGGGGAACTAACATTATGAAGCACCTTGAAGTATCATTTAAATATCATGGTAGTTAAATAAGATAATAATTTAGCACTATGGTATATATCAGAGGTCACGAACCTGCTGGCATGTGGAATCATTGGCATGCAAATATAAATATAGAAATTGAAATATAAATCATGCAGTATACTAAAGTCTATTTTTGCATCATAAGTGCATTATGCATAAAATATAATAAATAAACCTACTAAAACTACTACTACTGCTACTACTATGAATATTGAAAATAACAATTTACAAATGTCATGTTATTGCTAAGTATAAAAGTACTGTTACTATTAAATTAAGAAGGTTGATGTGTGTTTATCTGACTTTTTTGCTTCTCGTCTCTCTCTACCTCCCTCTCTCTACTTCTTTAATTGTGTTTTTTCAGGACAGAAGGCAGAGATGTGAAATGGGTTGAGGGTGTCATACATACAGTTTCACTATCTCTCTCTTTCTCTCGAACCCATCACTTGGAGAGCATCACCTCTCGGCGTCTATGACTCCAATTTGAGTGGAGCATGCGGAGGTCTCGCACTGTCAGCCTGCCGCCCCCCTCAACCCCACCACCCGACCCTCCCTCTCTCTCATCTGCTCTGTCCCTCTCTCTCCCTCCACTCTAGCAAACAGGGGCAATTACGCACTGAACTGGCACCCTGTTTACACCTTAAACCGCCACCAATTACAGCTCTGTGACACCCGCATCAACACAAGCATGTTGTCTCTCCCTCTCCATCGCCTTCGCTCTCTCTCAGCTACCCACCCAGCAAACGGGAAGGAGGGTTGTTTTGGTCTCACTTTGTCTGGTGGGATGTCAGGATGGAGGTGCTTATGGAGGAGAAATACCTGGGTCACAGGCGGATATGGTGCTGGATTCAAACATCAGGAAAAGGAAGCAAATTCCCATATTGCATATACGGGAAACTGTTTATAAACAAACGCTCTGCAGCAGCACTTCCGGGTTTGTTGGGCCCTTCAGAAAAGTGCTGTTTTAGATTAATGCTTCATTCAAACTGAGTTGAAAATGACAAAAACGGCTACTTTGTGGGGTTAAAACATTTTTTCCCCCTGAGTTTCTGTATATTTCCATCACTATCAATAGATCAGGTCAAATTTAGGATTTGACACAAATTTATATATACAGTGACAAATACATGGCCCACACAAGACTACAGTATATTGATAATATAACAAAAGCTAATATTACCACCAATCAGGTGCATATTGGTCTTCCATGAAACAATAATGCAAATAAAATAAATATGTAAATATAAATCATCAAAAATATTTTTGTGTTTATTTTGAACATATTTAGCTATTTTGAATGTAGTAATTATTAAAATCAGCAGTTATTAAGTCTAATCAATCAATTCATTATTGATAATAAATTAAACCATATTTAAATGCATCTATTTCAATATTTAAATGTATCTATAATGATAATAATAATAATAATAATAATAATAATAATAATAATTAAATATAATAAAATAATATTTGAAGATAGAAATAAAATAAAATAAAACAAGGGACACATTTCTCAGTTTTTAGAAGTGTCATTTGAAAATTAAATTCAAAATCGAAATGCAATTTAAAATACTGAGAAAAAAAGTGGAAAGTGATTTCATCCATTGTTCAAAAAGAACTTGCTTATATATGTCTTCACTATGAACCACATGTATTAGTATATAATAAATTAGCATTGGTCAATATCCTCATTAAAGCTGTTTGTCTGAAAACCCTGGAAGCATGGTTGCTCCATCTATACGGAGGCCTTTAGACATCATGTGACCTGTTATGACAAGGCATGTGAAATAAGACGTCACGCAGTCACAGAATTCAACTTAATCTGTAGCTCAAAGTGTATAAGCTCAAAGTCATCCTGAATCATACAGTGTAACATTAACACGGCAGAAACTGGCAACACAGACAGTGATATCACACTGAGACACTATATTTAACAAGAGAGTGAGAAAGAGAGTGTGAGGTTCTGGTAAAATAGGGTACAGACTGCAGAGAACACAGGAGAGAGAGTGACAAAATGAAAATAGATGTGTTAGTGTTTTAGAGTCAGTGAGAGGGAGAGAGAACGTGTGTGTGTGTGTGTGTGTGTGTGTGTGTGCGCGCGTGTGTGTATGTATGGGCGAGTGTGTTAATGAACTGACCTGCACAGCCCACCTGCTCTCCCCAGCTGCCTGGCCCAAGATGGAGGCAGCATTCCATAAATATCTGGAGTCCACGGGGCCTCTCTCTCTCACACACACTCTCTCAGTTTCTCTCTATATCACTGTTCTTCCCTTGTCCCCTTCTTTGATTGACAGGCTTGACATTAACCAGGTTATGGAAAGACATCAGCATCACTACTCATAATTTATAGGCCTTTAAAAACAAAAAATAAAAAAATAATTAAATAATTATTATAAGTTGCTGTAATATTACTGTACTTAAAAGGATATTGTTTTTGTGTTATGATGTCAACTGGAAATTGATGTGATCAGACTTTCTGAGGACATTAAAAATGCTGTGGATTGTTTTAAACTTAAAACTGGAAAAACAATAATACTAATTGTTAACAATAATATTACCCATTATTATTATTGTTTTACCAGTTTAAAGCTAAAAAAATCCACAGCATTTTTAATGTCATTTTATTAGGGGACAAGCACCGAAGGTGCGTAGTCACCTATTGAAATTGTTGGCGTTATTAGGGGACAAGCACCGAAGGTGCGTAGTCACCTATTGAAAT
>NW_015548255.1:770720-771853 GCF_001515605.1 Sinocyclocheilus anshuiensis
GGTGCAGTGGCACCTATTGTATCCGTTAGCGTCATTTTTTTTCTTCCGCCGAAAGTCTATGGCAGCCCATAGAACCGCTTGCGGGAAAGTTGTGAAATTTGGCACACTGATAGAGGACAGTCTCAACATTAACCACAGCAAGTTTGGAGTCTCTAACTCCAACTCTGTAGCGCCACCACTTTGTCCAAAGTTGCAATTTCTTTATGCTAATAACTTTTGAACTATAAGGCACAAAATTAAAATTATTTTTTTCCTCTGAATCCTTGGCTCATGCCGAGTCGAATGAATACCAAAATTCAAAAATAGCAAGGCTTAGTTTTTTCGCCATTTTTAATTGTTCGTAAAAGTTACTTTGTCGAACTCGTCCTAGACGGTTTGTCTGATTCTCACCAAAATTGGCTCAGATCATCTTCATACCATGCTGGCAAAAAGTTATTGAATTCAAGTTGATTTGTCGAACCGTTCTCGAATAACGCACAAAGGAATTCTACGAAAAGCACGTAAAAATGAACGTGAGGCTATATCTCCGCAACGGTTTGGCGTATTGAGACCAAACTTGGTGTGTGTTATAACAAGCATGACCTGAGACTACCTGCAGTGTTTCGGCGCAGTGCCCCCTAGTGGTCAGGAGATATGAAAAATGCATATTTTTGCTTATAACTTCTGAATGGTTTGGCCAAAATTCACAAAACAGGTCTCTTTAGATTCGGTGCATCATGCCGAGTCGAATTCTACCAAGTTTTACTATGTCAGCCATTTTCGGCGTCGGCCATTTTGAATTTAGTCAAAAAATGCAATATTTTAAGAACGCTTAGACTTTGTTATTACGAAAATCGGTATGCATCTTCGACACCATGCCCTGATGACACTCAAAAAGTTTGGGCGCAGCGCCACCTTGTGGTCAAGAATTATAAAGCAATTTATAAAAATGCTAATAACTTTTGCAAACATTATAATATTGTAATGAGACTGATGTTTATAGATTCCTTGCGTCATGCTGAGAACATCGATACCAATTTTGCCATAATTGGCTGAACTTCCTGTCCGCCATTTTGATACATGTTGAAAACCTACTTTTTCAAACTCCTCCTAGACCGTTAGTACAATTTTCACCAAATTTGACTCGGATCATC
>NW_015548255.1:772221-786845 GCF_001515605.1 Sinocyclocheilus anshuiensis
ACGGTTTGGCGTATTGAGACCAAACTTGGTGTGTGTTATAACAAGCATGACCTGAGACTACCTGCAGTGTTTCGGCGCAGTGCCCCCTAGTGGTCAGGAGATATAAAAAAAAAATCATATTTTTGCTTATAACTTCTGAATGGTTTGGCTAAAAAAAACAAAACTGGTCTCTTTAGATTCGGTGGAGCATGCCGAGTCAAACCAAATTTTGTGTTTGCCTTTGTCACCTCACACAGAACACATCAAAATGATTTGATTACAGCGCCACCTGTTGGTCAAAAATCATAAGCCATTTAATCATATTACTAGTGGTTGTATTTATGATTTTTCAGCCATTTCAATTACAATCATCCTAAAATTGCTTTTATTACTCATTGTTGCATTTGGTCTGATGCTCCATGCCATGCTTAACTCCTCAATTTGCCTCTGGAGTGCTTGGCCCCGTAATTGCTGCTTGCAGCTATATTTGGTATTTTACTTTTATCAGTTATAAGATACAGGTTTCTATCCAGGCATAAATTTGTTAGTAGAGCAGCTGTGTTTAAGCTCATTTTAGAGTATGGTATATCTATCTGTCTGAGCCTGTTGGGTTAGGGTTAGGAATTTTTATCAAATTCAAGTCTCTGTTAAGTGTAAGGTTAAAGCCTGTTTATGTATACCAAACACATTTTCATTAAAAGAGTAAACATTTTTATTTCACATACAACTTTAATGTAATTTTCTATAAGAGCTGGAACTGCTGAAGTCTGATCCCATTACTGTTACAATGCAAATTATCAGACATAAGCGTTAACATTTGTTAATAATGTGTGAGATGCCTCTGGAGTGCTTGGCCCCGCAATTGCTGCTTGCAGCTATAATTATTATTATTATTATTATTATATCAAATAGTCTTACTGTTGTGCTGCCTTTACTGTTCATGCTAAGAAAATAAGTAGTGTTGTTTCTTTAAACATACACCAGTAGCACATTAACATTATAATAAAACTATAAAAGCAACAAATTAATAATAAATAAATTAAATAAATAAATGTGGAATTACAAACTGAGGAACAAATAATCAAGCCCATATATGTATACTTTTTTTCTCTTTTCATAGATCAATAGATGTCACATATGTACGGTCTGCTCTTAATATTCTGTAGGATTAGAAAAGCAGTCTGGAAGGTCCATGTGATTGAGTTTCATACAAGTTTCTAAAGCTCTGTGTTATTTACAGCAGCACATGCACAGTTCACATTACCTTACAGTGGCTCTACTGTTCCCTCTGCCTGACTACATGAAAAACACTGGATATTAACATTCCTCCAACTCTTCCACTACATACTAAAAGAGAAAAAGACATGAGCTCATAATGTAAAAAAAGAGAGGTGGCTTTCATATTTTTTTTTCTTCTCCTGGTCCAAATTCAGACAGTGTGTATTCCTCTGTGGCCCAGTGTCACATTTGTTACAGCTGAACAGACATACGCCAATGCTCCTCTCAAGCGTTCCGGGGTAATGACCCCGCTGTGGTGCAAGGCAGGACCCCGGACGACCAGGAGAGCATACCGGGGCCAAACGCATCACTTCCTCTTTGTTAAATCTTAATGTGTGTTGGCCCATTTCCCTACCACCATACCACTGCCAAGTCCCTACCTCGCTCTCTAATGTATGCAGGCCCTTAGTCTTAGTCCAATAAGTGACACAGGAGAACTGCTGTGCTTGTGTGTGCGTAAATTTCATTTATGCAAGGCGGGTGAAAATCCATCATTTCCATCATTCCATCATTCCATCATTCCATCATTGCTGGACAAGAGGCAGCGGTGACACCCCGATCAGGTGTGCCTGCATAATCGCAACCAAAAATAATCACTGTTTTGAATAATTCCTCCCCCAAATTCCTGCAGCTTCAACTTATTCTGGGGAGGTTTCCCATAAATCTTTACAATGAATGTAAATCTGAGATGGAAGGGCTGCAGCGCCAGGCCTCTTCGGAGCTGTTGTTAGATCTCCCTCCCTTTCTCTCTCTCTCTCTCTCTCTCTCTCTCTCCGCTCTTTCTTTGAGAGTTTATACAGATGATTCAGGGGAGAGTGAGGGAAATAGCAGTTTTTTCACATCTATCTAGGTGGTGATTTCTCTGCTGTTGGTTTGGTGCGCTCTGAGCTATAAATGATTGCTCTGTATTTCACTGTTCTCCTCTGAGAAACTCAGACACCATCTTTACCTGCCTTTAATGATATTATGATGCACAAACTACTGTATATTAGCAGATGGCTTTTTGCTTTTTTTTATTTCAGGTGTGTATACGTAGAACCACTTGACCTGGTATGGTTGCCATGACCTAAAACCCCCACTTTTCTTAAATAATGACTTTGACTAGGCACTATAAATGGAGTAGCGCCTCCGATTTAAGTTTAGAGCCAGACAATATGCAGACGACGAAGGAACAGACAAACAAAAACACCACAGGTAAGACAATGGACACTTCTAAAAATGTGGTGCTGTTCTGTTTACTGGTGTAATTGATGGGGAGAGGACAGAGAGAGGGGTGGGGGGTGGTGGGGGGCAGCTCAGTGCCAGTGCATGTGTGTGTGTGTGTGTGTGTGTGTGTGTGTGTGTGTGTGTGGCGGCGTGATTGAGGGACCCTGCCATGGTGCCATTGTAATGAGCAGCCACCAGAGTGAAAACTTCTCGCTGAGAAAGTTACAGAATTATTTAGAGGGGCTCTGTGAAAATTACAATATGCACAATCTACCTGCTCGTTAAAGGATGAAAAATAATAAAATTCTTTGTGACAGCCTTCCAGCCCTTGCGATGTATAATGATTTTTTTTGCCCGGTGAATTTGGATTTTTTTTTTAGAATATGGGTACATCTGTTTTGCATGAGATGCATAAAATGACAGGACTCCGACAGCCAGTGCATCTAGTGACAAAGATTACTGTCACCCTCCTCCTAGAGTTAATTCATCATTGGAAATGGTCCGTTCCCTTGCCCTGTCTCTTAGCAACAGCCTATCCCCTGGTGCTGCCTTAACCACGTGTGCATATGTAATATAGTGCTCTTCAGCATACCTTTTACATAAAAATAAGCCCATAATTTCGACTTTACATTTTTATTGTATTAACATAAAATATTGGCCATATTACATTGGAATTCATATCCAACGAATTTGATTCTACCAACTATTATGCAGTGAAAGGCACAGTAGTTATACTTGTTAATCTGGATGCATGAATAAGGAAATATTTGCTCTGGATATTAGTTTTCCACGGTGGAGACAAAATGGAGAAACTTTGCAATAACACGTTAGGGCAGGAGACTAACCTCTTAACATACAAATCAGCACGCTCTCGCCTTCTGATGAATGGCTGCCATGCCATGTTTAAAAAATTGCTCTTTCACACAAGACTTTCTGCTAAAGGAGAAGGATTAGGTCCTAACAAGTTCGAACAACGGTAAAACAAAGCAAACATTTTAGCCAGGAGGTGCTCTGTCGACAAAGCTCTCGTAGCCACCGGCACACGGATTGGGAAACTGTTCTGGAAGCGCAGGATTAATTGACAGGAAATTACGACAGGCGCATCACATGCAATAAACATCCCACAGTGTTCAACAAAATAACAAAACAGATTCTAAACAGCATTATACTTGGAATACACTGATAATTTCATTTGTGGCCGGTAATAATTGTTAGAAATGGCAAATGGCTGTGATTTAGTTCTCTCTCTCTCTCTCTCTCTCTCTCTCTCTCTCTCTCTCTCAGTAGGGTGACATTGCTGTGCTACTCCTCATAGCTTTATCTGCCATGAAAAGGTGAAGCCATGAGTGATCTCTCCAATTTAAAAGCACTCAGCCCTCACAATATATTTTTGCATACATTCTTGCAACTAAGATTCAATTTAGGAATATTATTCTGCAAACATTGCCTGAATTCTTTGCTGCATTAATAACAGATCATGAGAAGCAAATGCATTAAACTTGACAACGAGAAAGAGGGTAAAACGCTCATTTAATTAAAAAAGGAAAAAATATGAAATAATGGAGAGAATTACTGACAGGATGCCACCGGAATCTGCATCCTGTATTTGGTCTCTAATGACCTAATTTTCTGCTAATGAATTGCTGACAAAATCTCAGAACTCATGGGACGTGTTCAGTGGCCACATCGGTTGTATATAATAAATTTGGGCCTCATCAGATTGGTGTTGCTGCAGTGAATGAAATTAAGATGACTAGAATCAATTACTGCAGAACTGAGAGGAAGAAATGTAGCAATATACGAGAGCATTCTTGCATCACGTTGTCATTACTTGGTCTTAAAAGTCAGTGGGGCCTCTGTACTGTCGCCCATGAGTATCCACACATTCATATAACAACTGTGACAGACAACGAGTGACAAAATCATTGTTGTTTTTGTCAGACCTTGTCATAAATATGTCTGCATTGAGCTTATGGTCATTTTACTTTTTATTTTGACAGCAAACCTTCAATTTCAACAATAGCGAATTACAATATGCCTCTACAGTGGAACAATTTATCTCCAATTCAGCTCAGTGAGCAGCAGTGTCTCTGCAGAACTGAGAGGAAGAAATGTAGAAATATACGAGAGCATTCTTGCATCACGTTGTCATTACTTGGTCTTAAAAGTCAGTGGGGCCTCTGTACTGTCGCCCATGAGTATCCACACATTCATATAACAACTGTGACAGACAACGAGTGACAAAATCATTGTTGTTTTTGTCAGACCTTGTCATAAATATGTCTGCATTGAGCTTATGGTCATTTTACTTTTTATTTTGACAGCAAACCTTCAATTTCAACAATAGCGAATTACAATATGCCTCTACAGTGGAACAATTTATCTCCAATTCAGCTCAGTGAGCAGCAGTGTCTTAATTAAGCAGTCGGCCGGAGAAAAATTTGACCAGAGTAATGATCTGTGTGTGTGGATAAGCAGCTTCTATTGACTCTGTAATAGGTAGCTTTCATTGGATGTGTGGTTCGATAGTAATAACATGAAGGGAGGAAGATCTTCTCCACACAGCGATGTAAGTACAATACACACAGCAGCTCTTCAACGCAAGTTCCATCCATCAATGCACAACATGAATTTACAGAGTGACAAAATCCATTCTGATGCCTTAAAGGGATAGTTCAGCAAAACATGTACAGACTGATTTTTAAAGTGCTTTCATCTGTTGTATAACCAAGGTTACTTTCAGTGGGGCGTGTCACAGCGAGCAGATCGTTTTTGGGTGAGGACCCCTCATTAGCAAGGTGACAGCAAAAATAAACAATGTACCAAACTATGCCTATGTTCTGTTCCATTTGCATAGTTCAAGCCAATCTGCACCATTACCCAACATAAGAGCACAATGCTTTAAAAAGCCAGTCCTCCACCTGCAGTGCCCTGGCAAGTCAACAGCCATGCATCAATCAGGCAATGAGCTAATTTAGCGGGTCTCTCTCGGCTTCCAATGAGTGTGACATGCAGGTGGGCTAAAGCACTGTTTTAGGCCACCAATCCATTTAGAGTGACACACAAAACAAAGCCGCAAACAAACATGGAAATGGATCGCAGCTTCTCCCCGAGTACGAAGGCAAAACGGGAGGTTTGAACTTTAAAACTCAGAGTTGTGGTTTAAGTTAGATCATACATTCAGTACATATAGGTGACTGAGCGTTGGGACGTTACGAGCCTAATCTGCAGGTAATAGCATGCAAAGTCGAGCCCTTTCATCGGCCGCATGTGAAAAAGGGTGTTTTAACTCTGAGAGGGGAGCTGAGGGTTGAAGTTGTGGTATTAACAGGCATAGTTAACATCAGCAGCGTGAGGCAGGCAGGGGAAGTTGGCGTTGTGCTAGCGCTTCTCATGACATTAGTCTGAGATGGCTCTAATGGCTGTCCCGCTGGAGAGCCTCTTCAGAGCCGGCGCTGGCAGAGCGGCGCTCTTTTCGCACACCGAACACCCCGACGTGCTGAGAAGCGGAGAGAGGCATGCTGCATGTTGTATGTAAATTCTGCCTCATTTATGGCATTATCTGAAGGAGGGATATTGTCACTCTGCTGTAATGTGTGTGTTCATACCTCTGCTGCATGAGGAAGGGAGAGAACAAGAGAGCAGGAGTGAGGCAGTCCGGGCATCCATAAGAGAGATATACACTAACTCGCAATAGCCATTCTGCATATGAAAACAGTGGAGAGTAAGGGAGGAATGAAAGAAGAAAATAGAGTGGCTGATGAAGAGAGAAAGGTGGAGGGAGGAGAAAAGGAAAGAGAGAGCGAGAAAAGGAAAACAAGAATCAGCCAGACATATGCGCTGCTTTTCTGAGAATAAAGAGACGGCTCTATTGAAAAATAGCCAGGTGGGTAAATTTGACTAGCTCAGCCATTTGAAACACCCTGAGGAGACGAGAGAAGACAAGGCTGAAAAAGTGTGACGGCGGAGAGGAAAGACAGCATCAGTACAAGCAGGTGGACCATGATGAATGTTTTGCGCACAGAGTTTGGAAGTAGAACATGATTTAAATTTCAACATATCTACCAGATATAAACTGGTAGGTATTCTCAATCCCATCATGAATGTGGTCATGACACAGTTTAAAATTATGTCGGATAAATTAGGTGCAACAATCATTCAAATCATCTGTCTCTTTAATGTTTAAGATATTCAAGTCCAATTAAGCCATGCTATGTTTTTACCTGATCCAGATTTTTAAATAAACACATGAGGAACTTTAATTTTTGTGTCTGACAGAGTTAAACATGGACAAGCAGGGCCAGACCGTATTTAAAATTAATTAATTAAATAAATAAATACATTTTGCCCCTACATAGAAACAGAACAGTGTCCCCCAAAAGATACATATGTAATTCACACTTAAACATGTGAAATTCATTGCATAAACAACACATAATCAAAGCAAGTGGCATTTATATACATATGGTGCAAAAGCTTCCATAACATAACAACATAACATAACATATAACATAACATAACATAACATAACATAACATAACATAACATAACATAACATAACATAACATAACATAACATAACATAACATAACATAACATATAAAGATGCTCATTACTTGCTCATATTCTTGATCTGTTCTTTTCCCCCAAATGATTCTTGGAAAAAAAAAAAAAAGGGGTCCATGCACATTAGACTAGCAAAATTAGTTCAGTCACCTTTACACGAGTCGTGTGGCACAACACAACAAAGCTAAACTGGAGATGTTTGATAAATAATTTTGAAAAAAAAAAAAAGTTTCATAAAAAGAGATTATACTTAGATCCGGTGTTGTAATGGTGCTCACTGTCAGTGTAGATTGGATGAGAAGTGTTCTCATATCACAAGTTATGATCTGCTCATTTATTATGAATCATCTTGTAGGCCCCCCCGGGCACATCGGCTATATGATGGGACGTCACTATGTACAAAGAATCCATGCCATTTCATCTGCTGCTTCTGCATCCAATGTAAATATGTAAACCACACCACCACAGGTGGTCCAAAATCGCTTTGTCATGATGAAATAAGTAAGTCGCAGAAGCAGACTGTGTTTGACAGTGCTAGCCTCTCTCTCTCTCTCTCTCTCTCTTTCTCAGCCACCGTCTCTCACCCGGGCATAATAAGCTTCAATTACCCGTGGCTCTCTCTTTCATTAAAGACAGCCACTGCACTTTGCTAGCCCACAATAAACACTAACAGAGAGAAATATTAGAGTCCCGTTTATTTATGAACCCGTTAATAATGAGTCGCTTGATGAAAACGGCTTTCTCAGCAGTGCACAAGCTGAACAAACAGTGTGCATCGGGGAGAGATAGCTAGTTAGCCTCCGTGACTTAAACAAAGCTAAGGCACGACAACAAGTGCTGGCAATTAGCCGAACCTCCTACAGAGGTAACCTTACGTGTCTTTGTCTTTTCCGATCACACAAGACTGCTGCTGTAGAATTAAAGCAAGGATGTCATCAGTTTCCCTAAACTTCAGCCTAATGCTTCATGTGCTGGTGATTGATTGTTTTTGTCAGTTTATGAACGATGGTGTCCGTTTGCATGTGAGGGTGAGAGCTCACACAGGACATGACCCGAGTCCCACTCGCTGTCTGAGGCCCTAATGACAGGCTCAGCAATGCCCTGCCCTTCTAATTAAAAAGGTTCTGGAGAGAAGGAGCACAGTTACAATAAGAAAAGGAGGTGCTGTGATGTATCCTTAATTTCCCTACCCAGTACTTTTTCACATGCATGGGTTTGAATGCATGAATGTAGGTGTTTCTAAACATTAACTGGACTATTAAACTCCCTGGAAATGCTTTTTTTTTTTTTTTTTTAATATAATCGCTTTAAAGTGGTATTTAATATGTTTACTAATAATAACCCCCAATGAATGTAAATGAGAACATCACAAGAAAATCCTGTCATTTTTTCCCTAAACCATCATGATCAAATATCATTTCCACCACTCCAACTTGCTACAAATCAAAGATTCCAGAAAAAAAGGAAAAATATCAAGGTATCCACAAAAACATAAAGCACCACAACTGTTTTCAACACTGATAATAAAAATTGTTTAATGAGCACTAAATCAGCAAATTTAATGATTTCTGAAGGATCATGTGACACTGAAGACTGGAGTAATGGCTGCTGAAAATTCAGCTTTGCCATTAAAGGAATATATACATTTTAAAACATATTAAAACAAAAATGTTATTTTAAATTGTAATGATATTTCACAATATTACTGTTTTCATGTATTTTATGATTTAAAAAACAAACAAAACAAACAAACAAACAAAAAAACAACTCCAAACTTTTGAATGCAACCAATATTAAAATGGTAGTTAAAGTCTGCGACAAAGGAAAAACAAAAGTAAAAAGTTTAATGTGACCATCACACAAACACACACACACACACACACACACACACACACACACACACACACTCACTCACTCAAATAAAAAAAGTTCAATTGTATTATTTTTCATAAAATTCTGTACCTGGAACATAAAAGTGCTTGTAGTTTGAGAAATAGCAACATGTGAATATACACCCCACACATTCCACTTTGTTCTTTATATACAGCAACACCAAAAGGTGCGGTGAGCAGCTCTCTCTCACCACTAAGTCCCATCATCACCAGTTTTCTCCATTACCTCTGTCAATCAGACACACTGTTTCTCGACTTCAGTTCTGTCCTGCAATATCACACAGACGTGCGAAGAGGACCAGTGAGTACACATGTTTATTAACAGCATTTCCATTCGGAGCTGGTCAATCAGGCCTGGCGCACTCTCTCGGACACAACCGTGGCTCCTCTCCTCCCCTCAAGTACCCCGAGCTCACGCTCTGCAGTGCTGCCGTGCAGATTGCGGGCCGGGCTTGTCTGACTAGATAAAAGATTGCGCAGAATTGAAGCTGGGGGGACGATAGCCCCAGTGACATGTGCAGTGCCCTCTTCTCTCACTCATTCCCTTCCTGAAATGCTCTGTGCTTTCACTCATTTACATAACATACTTCTAACACCTTTACTTTATTCATCAATCACAGCGCTTCTCTCCCAGTCTACCTTTTGTCTGAGCATGTCTCTGCTCCATCAGGACCTGCACAAAAGATTAATTTCACAGTTTTTTACCCTCCCTGCTTCTCCCTCTCCATAATCCTCCGCTTTTTTAAAAACCTCCCTTCTCATTCTTTTATTTCAAAGATACAAAGCTCATGAAATGACAGTAGCTAGATAATGAAAACAACAATGCAAGCAATTTTTACTCCTGCAGGTCGCATCGCTGGATTTTCTCTCCCCTTCACCGTCCCTGTTTCTCCTCCTTCTTCTCTCCCATTTCTGCTGAGGCGCTGCCATCTGTCTAAGGTTGACGCTGCCGTCCCGCTCTTTAATCTGCATACTGGCAGCACTGGGCCCGCCACCTCACTGAATTCATCTATGCCCCTCTCCGCCACCCCTAACACTAATCTTTTGCTTCTCTACATACTTCTGAATTATTTATCGAGCTTGGAATTTCCTCTCTTGCCACTTTCTCACGTACTTTTAAAGAGGAACAATCCAAACAACATCAAACACTGCCGAATCATTTATGTTCCATGTGCACATTCAAGCTATGATGCCATCATACACTTGGTCCATAGTGACTGGCTTTAAAAAAATATTTCACTAAACATTTTTAGCTCCTAGAATTAATTTTAACCTGATGCTAAATGTTATGATATAGCGCTTATTAAATTTAATAAAATTCTGCTTTTGATTAGTTATTTTAAATATATAATTACATTAAAGTATATAAAATAGCATTTACTGTAAATAATATAATGCAAAAATGTTTGAATAAATAAATGAATTGATATATCTACATGAATTAAAATTTATAATTTTAAAATAAATTAAAATTAATACATTTAAAACAAACAAACAAATTGGACTGTATAAACTGTATAAAGAACATTCCAGTAATTTATTTTATTTACTAAATATGTTTGTGTACATTTTCTATTGATCGTGGCATCATATAATTCAGCCAATATTTCTTTTATCCAGGCCTTCTGACTGCACTTTCAGCATTTGAAAAAGCCGACTCAGATGCTTGGATCGCAGTGGTAGAGCGATGTTGTACAGTCACTGCATAGGATGCTAGATTGTGGTAGTTCACCGCATCCTCCACAATCTAGTGCTCAGAGCCTGGCTTGCAAGCATACAAATACTTATTTTGTGGGCACATCTGCAGCGTTACCTGATTTGCAAAAGGGCATTAAAACAGTGAGCCAAAATAATTGATGGCATTAGCAACTGCTTAATTTATTCTTAGCAAATTCTTTTGACTGCAAGTGGCAATAAATGTACAAAACTGTTGATGCCGGACATCATCATACACTGAACAAAATTATAAACGCAACACTTTTGTTTTTGCCCCCATTTTTCATGAGCTGAACTCAAAGATCTAAGACTATTTCTATGTACACAAATGGCCTATTTCTCTCAAATATTGTTCACAAATCTGTCTAAATCTGTGTTAGTGATCACTTCTCCTTTGCCGAGATAATCCATCCACCTCACAGGTGTGGCATATCAAGATCATGAAAAATGGGGGCAAAAACAAAAGTGTTGCGTTTATAATTTTGTTCAGTATATTTTACCAATGTATCTCCACCAATGTGATCTGACTGCAAGCTTTGCTTAATGCAAGTGAGTGTTTGTTAAAGTATAGAGGGGGAAAAAGCATTGAGTTCATTTAATAATGCAGAGGCACTATTTTAAATGGTACACATCTGCTTGTGAGTGCTGTTGCTCGCAGTAATGGGTCACTGGATGCCTTTGGGCAGGGCATGGACATTAGCTCCACAGGACAGCAGGGGCAAACAGCCTCATCCAACACCTGAACTTATTTAACAGGATAATTACCTCTGTGTGACTCTTCTGCTCTAGATAACTAACAGTGTTAAAGGTAACGCTACACAACAACCTCGCACCACTCGGCAAAAACACAATTAACTTGACGCAAACATAACGAGCAAACAAAACAGAAAAAAATGCAGTTGCTGCATGCCGTTGTTTTGTACACAAGACGATGGCGCAGACAGGTATGGTACAGCAAAAACACTGACACGTAGTTCAAAGGACATTTGCGGAGAGTTTTTGTGGGCCCTGACCATCTCTTCTTTTTTTCTCCATCCCCCCCCCCCCCCGCCCCTTTCTTCTCAATTTATTACATTAGGTTTGGCAGATATCCATATGATACCTATACGGCACACATAACCCACCCCCTTTCCATTACAAACACTCACACACACTCACTCACTCCTCACACTCTTCCTGTCGTTTCCTTCATCACCTCGTTCGGCAGCCCACCCTCTCGTTCGCCGACACCTCCTCACGGCTGTCAGCCTCGCTCCAACCAAACATTTTGTTTGCTTGTCAGGATTTTAATTCACAATTAGCTCATAGGAGCATGTAAGGCAGTGGGGACAAAAGCATTTTTCAGGGGTGTGTGTCTACAACAGGCACTTCCTTCGGACCCATGTATTTAATTATCTACTGAATGTTAGAATGTAAATAATGAAAACATTTACACAAAAAGCAAAGGTGTTCTCTGTTTTGAAGCATGATGTAAATGTTGCCATTGTGTTTCTCTAAAGCATTCATTCAAGTTGGGGAATGTTAGTGTAAAATACTGTATATGCAGTCAAAGTCAAAGCTTCAACTTAAAAATACAATGTGGTGAAGCTTATTTTAGATTAATTTAAATGAGAGAAAAAAGTGGAGTCTCACAATGGCATACCTGAATGCATCTCCTGTCCTAATACTCTTGCATCAAAATTTAAAATATGCATGCCAATAAGTCTTAGCAGAACAAATAATAATAATAATAATAATTGTTGTTGTTGCTTCCTAAAATTCCTTTAAAATGAATTTATTAAAAATATTTATAATAAATATATCACACAAATATATTGTTATTGCATATATCTAAAGTGTTTATTCATGTTAGGGAATTTTAGTGTACAAGAAATTCATTAAAATGTTGTTAAGGCAATCTAAGATTCAACTTAAAACATACAACGTCTGGTGAAGCTTATTTCATATTCTTTTAAATGAGAAAATCAGGTCACAATGGCAACCTGAATGCAAAAATCCCAGTCATGCCAATAAGTCTTAGCAAAAAAACAAAAAAACAAAACTGAAATATTAAATAAAACAACAATACTACTACTACTACTAATTATTATTATTGTTTATTAGCTTTTAAAAATTGTTTTATTATGTATTCATATTCAAATTAAAATATTTATACCAAAAATTACAGTTTAACCCAAATTATCACATAAACTAGCTCACACATAGCGGAAACAATGTTTGGCTCATTTTTATAGGGAAAGTAGTATATGAAAACTAACTGGGACATAATTATGAGACATATACCCAAAACATATGCATATCAAACATTCAAGCTGTCATTGCCTTTTCTGAGCACGAAGGGGGAAAAAAATACTATAATAGGTCCAGCACGCAAAGCCACATGTTCTCTGGCTCGACTGTTCGTGGTGTTGACTAATTAGCTAGTAATAATTATCCTGGAAATCAGTCTCCATTATTGAATACAATAGGAATGTAATATTCGCTTGAAATACAGAGATTGAAGAGGAGTGATGGGGGAGGGAAGCCATTCTCCTGTAGACTCAGACCAAAGCTGTCAAACACAGAGCAGCGACAAAGTGGAGAGACAGAAGCATGAGGGGGGAGATGCAGGAACAGCTATGATAGACACGGGAAAATGAAAGACAGAAATCAATCAATTAAGCTCGATTTGGAGAAGATGAGCAGGTGTCACGCAGAGGAGAACTTTTGCATGACAAGGAGAAAAGTGATGAGGGTATGCATCAGAAAGAAAAGAAGTAGCTAACTCGCTCTCCTTCTGAGCCGCTCTCTCCCTCTCTTTAAAGATCACCGGCGTGTCAGGAGGGGGGTGGGTTGCGATATGCAAAACACGGCCTCCATAACCAAAGTAGCCTGCAAAATGAGGTGTCAGCACACGAAGCTCATTGATGTATGAATGTGGAAAATTAAAAGCGGCAGCAGACAGACAAGGCTAAAGGTGAGACAGGCGCAATGTGAGCAGCTGTACATCTACGTCAAGGTGTTGGTGTAGCGGCCCTCTCTCTCACTCCCTCTCCTCCTCATCTCACTCGCTCTCTCTTCTTTATTTATTTATTTCCCTCTATCTATTTCTTTTCTTCATTGGAAGGGCCACAGCCTAACAAGGAACACCGGCCACAGGACATTGAAGGAATGCTACTCAGGGAAACAATCCTGTTCCCAGTGGAATACTAACTAAACTTGAATGAACCGGATAGTCTCTCTCTCTCTTTCGTTTCTGCAGACCTCATCTGCCATGTCAAAATACATCACTCACTGTTGTGTGTGCAAATTCAAATTTCTGTCTACATGTTGGGAATGATATTACAAGGCTATTGTTTTTACTTCTTATCATTTTTGCCTGTAATGCAGAAACAAAAAAGAAGAAAAATGCCATGTTCTAGCAGCCATTTTGAAGACAATGTTCACTTGAATACTGACAATGCAAATAAAACTACTCATAGAACAGTTAAAACAGTGCTTTACAGATGAAACAGATAGTATTAAGAATAAACTATGAAAGTACATATAATAGAAATAAAAAGAAAACACAAATTCAAGTAAAGAGAAAGGATAATTAATTAGCCTGAGGAAAAATCAGTAAACAGATGTGCTTTGGGATACTTTTTAAAAGAGTAATTGGATTAACTGCTGCTGGGATTGTCACGAATCCGGTCCATGAACTTCCGTCTGCTAGCCATCAGAGGTCACCCTTTCCATTTTCATTGACTCTCGCACTACACACTGTTGCATAGCACCCCGGACTACATATCCCATCATTCATTGCACTGATTGCACACAGCTGTTTCATATCACTCACTCACTATATAACACTCACTCAAACAACCATTCTCTGCCGAGTATTGCTTAGCCGGTTATTATTCCTAGTTCCTGTTATCCTGCCCGTGTTTCCTTGTCTTGCCTTGTCTTGTCTGTTTTCTCGGTTTCTGATCTTTGCCTGTTTTCCTGGATTTATTCCTCTAGCCTCGCC
>NW_015548255.1:787042-791521 GCF_001515605.1 Sinocyclocheilus anshuiensis
TGGCGGACACAACAGCGCCCCGTTATGTCACAGCTGATCTTCATGAATCAAGTCAAGTTACCGTTGATCGTCATGAGTCTAGTCAAATCACAACTGATCTTCATGAGGCAAGTCTAGTCCCAACTGATCGTCATGAGTCAAGTTTAGTCACAGCTGATTTTCCTGAGTTCAGTCAAGTCACGGTTGATCTTCCTGAGTCCAGTCTAGTCACAGTTGATCTTCCTGAGTCCAGTCTAGTCACAGTTGATCTTCCTGAGTCCAGTCTAGTCACAGTTGATCTTCCTGAGTCCAGTCTAGTCACAGTTGATCTTCCTGAGTCCAGTCTAGTCACAGTTGATCTTCCTGAGTCCAGTCTAGTCACAGTTGATCTTCCTGTTGCATAGCACCCCGGACTACATATCCCATCATTCATTGTACTGATTGCATATCACTCACTCACTATATAACACTCACTCAAACAACCATTCTCTGCCGAGTATTGCTTAGCCGGTTATTAGTCCTAGTTTCTGTTATTCTACCCATGTTTCCTTGTTTTGCCTTGCCTTGCCTTGTCTGTTTTCTCGGTTTCTGATCTTTGCCTGTTTTCCTGGATTTATCCCTCTAGTCTCGCCCCTGTGATTCTGTCTGCCGATCGTTGACCTACGCTAGCCCTAGGACTATTCTTGTGTTTTGCCCGCCATATACCTGTTTGCCATTGTTCGACCCTGCCTGTTATGACCACGTCTCTTAAATAAAAGCTTGCAGATGGATCCTCACGTCTCGTCAGCCCCGTTACAGGGATCGAGTGACTACAGGATGACTCGCCACTTTTCAGCCGTGTTCATGTACAACTAGCAAGTTTAACAAGAACATATTACTGAGGTTAATAGTTAATAAAATTGCCTAAACAAACCTGGTTCTGGTATAAGTGAACATTAAACTCAACAAAGACTAAAGTCGGTTGGATGGATGTTTTAAATGTTATGCGATGCAACGTAATGCAAAAAAAAAAAAAATATATATATATATATATACCTTTACCTTACCTTTTTGATGTTTTGACATCATAGGCAGTATATCCAATCACACTCCACAGTATTTCAGCACAAATTCAGATAAAATGGAATGTCCTCATCTTCAAACCACAAACACAACTATCCAAGGCAAAAGAAAATATGACTCAGACTATGTTAAACATCACATGCTAAATCACACTTCTACTGGTGTTTATCCATTTACAAAACGTTAATATTCCCATTCGGTCAGTCATTTAATCATTTTGCATATTTCTGGACCTATGCAGTTCATAGATTTTAAACATAAATACCATAAAATGTGGGTCCTGAAGCAAAATCAGTTGAGAAACACAATCAGACAGTGTCAAGAACTGCTTCTTATTGATGGTCAAGCCTGGCAGTCTGTGAAACAGCAATTGATGCTGCTTTCATTGAATTGGAAGGATACTTGCTGACAGCGGACTTAAAGGAGCTCCTGGCTGAGCTATCACTGGCTCAATGTGTGTGTGTGTGTGTGTATGTGTGTGATTGATAAAACAGATCAGAGGAAGCTTGTCTTACACAGTTTGTGATGTTTGTAATGCTTGTTTCATTCCAGCCTTATCGCATGGGATTTCAGAGCTCTAGTCCATCAGTCCGACAACAGCATGACCGTCACATAAAAACATTGTGCAGTTTAGATGACCCAGAACCTTCATGCAACATTTTACCATGTAGAATTTACAATCTGTAAATGTATTCAAAAACACAAATGCGTAGAATTTAGATCAGTGAACTTTAACTTCAATTTCTGTACGTTTCGCAATCATTACAGCTCATTGATAACATAAACTATGCATAAATGCATGCCATAGGTAACATTAAATCAAAAAAGCCAGAGTCAACGTCCTCTTCAGGCCTTCAGAAATTGTTGTGCGCATTGGGTAATTTGCTCTTTTGTCAAGGCGGCTGATGTGGGAGCAATTTGCATGCCTCCTCCATGAAGGGGTTTGAAATAAAGGATGGTTGCTGTAATGCACTAAGTGTTTGTGCCTCAGCTGATTGATAAAGTGAAGCCCTCTGTTGTACAACACTCATCACTGGCCAGAGGGCTGCAAAAAGAGAGAGAAAGAAGGGAGGGAAGGAAGGAACGAAAGAGAAATGACACCATATGCAAATTAAAATTGAGAGAGAGCGAGAAGATGACAGAACAAAATGAGTTACACACCCTCTGTTCAGGAGGCTTGCGAAGGGGTGGCGGGGAGAGAATGGAGCTGAAATGAGTTTTTTAGGTATGCTCCTGGGCGCAGGACTTGTAAAGCAGATGTCACTCTAATAATGCGCGCTGGCGAACACGCTGGGTCTAAACCCAGCAGGATCAACAACAAACATTCTTTCTTAAATTTGCCCATTTGAGAAATTGTAATTTTCAATGCAAAAAAAAAAAAAATATATATATATATATATACCTTTACCTTACCTTTTTGATGTTTTGACATCATAGGCAGTATATCCAATCACACTCCACAGTATTTCAGCACAAATTCAGATAAAATGGAATGTCCTCATCTTCAAACCACAAACACAACTATCCAAGGCAAAAGAAAATATGACTCAGACTATGTTAAACATCACATGCTAAATCACACTTCTACTGGTGTTTATCCATTTACAAAACGTTAATATTCCCATTCGGTCAGTCATTTAATCATTTTGCATATTTCTGGACCTATGCAGTTCATAGATTTTAAACATAAATACCATAAAATGTGGGTCCTGAAGCAAAATCAGTTGAGAAACACAATCAGACAGTGTCAAGAACTGCTTCTTATTGATGGTCAAGCCTGGCAGTCTGTGAAACAGCAATTGATGCTGCTTTCATTGAATTGGAAGGATACTTGCTGACAGCGGACTTAAAGGAGCTCCTGGCTGAGCTATCACTGGCTCAATGTGTGTGTGTGTGTGTGTGTGTATGTGTGTGATTGATAAAACAGATCAGAGGAAGCTTGTCTTACACAGTTTGTGATGTTTGTAATGCTTGTTTCATTCCAGCCTTATCGCATGGGATTTCGGAGATCTAGTCCATCAGTCCGACAACAGCATGACCGTCACATAAAAACACTGTGCAGTTTAGATGACCCAGAACCTTCATGCAACATTTTACCATGTAGAATTTACAATCTGTAAATGTATTCAAAAACACAAATGCGTAGAATTTAGATCAGTGAACTTTAACTTCAATTTCTGTACGTTTCGCAATCATTACAGCTCATTGATAACATAAACTATGCATAAATGCATGCCATAGGTAACATTAAATCAAAAAAGCCAGAGTCAACGTCCTCTTCAGGCCTTCAGAAATTGTTGTGCGCATTGGGTAATTTGCTCTTTTGTCAAGGCGGCTGATGTGGGAGCAATTTGCATGCCTCCTCCATGAAGGGGTTTGAAATAAAGGATGGTTGCTGTAATGCACTAAGTGTTTGTGCCTCAGCTGATTGATAAAGTGAAGCCCTCTGTTGTACAACACTCATCACTGGCCAGAGGGCTGCAAAAAGAGAGAGAAAGAAGGGAGGGAAGGAAGGAACGAAAGAGAAATGACACCATATGCAAATTAAAATTGAGAGAGAGCGAGAAGATGACAGAACAAAATGAGTTACACACCCTCTGTTCAGGAGGCTTGCGAAGGGGTGGCGGGGAGAGAATGGAGCTGAAATGAGTTTTTTAGGTATGCTCCTGGGCGCAGGACTTGTAAAGCAGATGTCACTCTAATAATGCGCGCTGGCGAACACGCTGGGTCTAAACCCAGCAGGATGAAGCTTCAAGACCCATCAATGGCAGCTAATGCCATTTTATGAGGTACCATCTTATAAAGACAATGCCCACCTCATGTCATGCGCTTAAGCTAGTCAGCTGCAGGCACCAGCAAGCACTTGCTGCAGGGATTTTTATTTATTATTTCATAAGCCTAAATTTTGAAATCTGATTCCCACCTCCCATTTTACTAAAGCCATCATTTTCCATTTTTTCTGGACAAGAGCTTCTTTATGTCCTCTTGCAGAGCCATGGGCTCAAACCAGAACAGACCTTATGGAACTTCCTATCCTACTCCCTACAAGTTAAAAAGTTTTACTTGCATTCAAATAAGCTGTTCAAAAATGTATCATGTACCAGACCCAATGGTGCACAAAAATTATTTGTCAAACAAAAGTAAACAAAAATGCCCCCAAAATAAAGCATAAACGTGTTGCGGGTTCAAGTCCCAGCAGGAATTGTAGGTGGGGGAGTGAACTTTCAATATAACGACTGAGGTGAGGCTGACTTGAGCAAGGCACCAAACCCCCAAAAGCTCCCTGGGCACCACAGCAAAAATGTCTGCCCACTGCTCCGGATGTGTGTTCATGGTGTGTGTGTGTGCTCACTACTCACTGCTGCGTGTGTGCACTTGGATGGGTTGCAGAGCACAAATTCAATGATGCACCCCCCCCCCCCCAAAAAAAAAAAAAAA
>NW_015548255.1:791761-799706 GCF_001515605.1 Sinocyclocheilus anshuiensis
CACACACACACACACAGACATTTGGATTGGACACATAGCCATTAACATCAACAACAAAATATATGAAAAGCATTATTTCTAAAAGTTGCTAAGTCTTTTACTATCCAAACTCTAGTTGCATTTTATTGTTTTGATTTAGCATTGTTTTTTCTTGCTCTCTGTAAACCAATCAAAGCATATCAAAGCAGACCTGCAACCTTTTTAGGGTTGCAATCAACAAGTGGAGAGGCACTGCTATTAAAAATAAATACAAATAAAAAAATAACTTGTAGGAACTGTAACACAGGATTAAACCATGCAGTATTACAGGACCTGGTTTTAATTATGGCGTATGGCTGTGTAAGTCCAAATATGTGATGATACAGTGTAAATGTGTGCATTTTCCATCCTGTTCTGCAGCCTTCACTCATTACCTGATGGCTCCGGGCTCAAGGGTACAGCTTAATAAAAGTTAATCATGAGAAACTTGCTCATTAATTACATTTCTAGTGGCTACCAAGCACAGTTCCTACCTCACTGCTTCCATTCTTCTCTCTTCTGCTTATTTGGAGATTGTTGCACACACACACATACACATTCATTCACACAGCAAGACATTTCCATAGCTCCAAGCATGGTGGCCTAGAGTAACAGGCCTGAGTGGCAGTGGAACGGGTTGGGCCACAGACGTCCACAGACCCTTTCCAAAAACACAGCAGGGTTTGGGTCTGGGATCCAGAAATAAAAAGGCAGGAGATCTGCCCCCAGGCACCACAGCTTTGCCTAAATATGAAGTTTTAATTTACAAGCTGAGCGCTTGTAATTAAGCACATGCAAACATGTTATTTGTGTTCTTAAATCACATCACACAGACCGTCAGAAAACTACAAAAGTGGAGACTGACAGCTGTTGGACTGCACACGCACATCTTCATGTTTGTTTGCGGGTCTTTCGATATGTTCATTTGTTAACAGTGTTTGTTATGTCTGACTTCCTGTTTTGAGCAAAGCCCAGCTAATCCCTCGTGAGCTGAGCTGAATGTGTGTAGAGAAAGGGCCTTGTTCCAATAACAGAAAACGAGAAGAAAGCAAAATTCAACTGATATTGTAAACAGCCTTGTCTCTGTAATGTTAGGATGCACAAATCAGAATTATCATATGCTTTGGGTGAAGAGACCAGCGAACCGAGTGTATCATTAAATATGAAGCATTCTTTCTTAGCTAGTTTTTGTCTCATTATCTTTTAATGGCTCTGACCACACAGCCTGTTTTAAAAGCATGTTAAAAATGATGAAATCAACTAACAGATGCATCCAGTCATTTCAGAACATTGCACCAAGCAGAATGTCCATCCCAATAAGAAAACAATTAGGAACCATGAGTTTCTTTTTAATATTTAATTATTGCACTGACTCATTTTTAAGAAAGTCTTGTAACCAAAGATGTTTGGTGCAGTTATGTTTACAGAGTTATACATTTATTTATACACCACTTTAATTACTACAGAGGTATTCAACTGCAATTAAATTGATTGATAGCCAAAAATATATATATATTTTAAGAAAAAAAAAAGTAAGAATTCCAAAAAAAAAAAAAAGGAAACTTCTCTCATCATTTACTGACCTTCATGTTATCTAATCCTGTATGACCTACATTCTTCTGTGGAACATAAAATAATATATTTTGAAAAATGTCCATACTGTGAAAGTCTATAGGGTCCAGGGTTGTTTGAGCCAAACATATGTTCTAACATATTTTCTTTTTTAATAAAAGTTAATCATGAGAAACTTGCTCATTAATTACATTTCTAGTGGCTACCAAGCACAGTTCCTACCTCACTGCTTCCATTCTTCTCTCTTCTGCTTATTTGGAGATTGTTGCACACACACACATACACATTCATTCACACAGCAAGACATTTCCATAGCTCCAAGCATGGTGGCCTAGAGTAACAGGCCTGAGTGGCAGTGGAACGGGTTGGGCCACAGACGTCCACAGACCCTTTCCAAAAACACAGCAGGGTTTGGGTCTGGGATCCAGAAATAAAAAGGCAGGAGATCTGCCCCCAGGCACCACAGCTTTGCCTAAATATGAAGTTTTAATTTACAAGCTGAGCGCTTGTAATTAAGCACATGCAAACATGTTATTTGTGTTCTTAAATCACATCACACAGACCGTCAGAAAACTACAAAAGTGGAGACTGACAGCTGTTGGACTGCACACGCACATCTTCATGTTTGTTTGCGGGTCTTTCGATATGTTCATTTGTTAACAGTGTTTGTTATGTCTGACTTCCTGTTTTGAGCAAAGCCCAGCTAATCCCTCGTGAGCTGAGCTGAATGTGTGTAGAGAAAGGGCCTTGTTCCAATAACAGAAAACGAGAAGAAAGCAAAATTCAACTGATATTGTAAACAGCCTTGTCTCTGTAATGTTAGGATGCACAAATCAGAATTATCATATGCTTTGGGTGAAGAGACCAGCGAACCGAGTGTATCATTAAATATGAAGCATTCTTTCTTAGCTAGTTTTTGTCTCATTATCTTTTAATGGCTCTGACCACACAGCCTGTTTTAAAAGCATGTTAAAAATGATGAAATCAACTAACAGATGCATCCAGTCATTTCAGAACATTGCACCAAGCAGAATGTCCATCCCAATAAGAAAACAATTAGGAACCATGAGTTTCTTTTTAATATTTAATTATTGCACTGACTCATTTTTAAGAAAGTCTTGTAACCAAAGATGTTTGGTGCAGTTATGTTTACAGAGTTATACATTTATTTATACACCACTTTAATTACTACAGAGGTATTCAACTGCAATTAAATTGATTGATAGCCAAAAATATATATATATTTTAAGAAAAAAAAAAGTAAGAATTCCAAAAAAAAAAAAAGGAAACTTCTCTCATCATTTACTGACCTTCATGTTATCTAATCCTGTATGACCTACATTCTTCTGTGGAACATAAAATAATATATTTTGAAAAATGTCCATACTGTGAAAGTCTATAGGGTCCAGGGTTGTTTGAGCCAAACATATGTTCTAACATATTTTCTTTTGTGTTCCACAGTAGAAAGAATGTCATACAGGTTTGGAACGACATGAGGGTAAGTATTGTAAAGGATGACAGAATTCTCATTTTTGGGTGACTTTAACTGTTACTGTCCTGAATATGGGTGTGGTATGTTGGCATGTTAATATATATTTCTGTGTGTGTGTGTTTGGACTCCTTTCGGAATGAGATGTTAATTGGAAAAGAAATGGTGTCTACACTGTACTTTCAGGTGTGAACTGTGAGGAAGGACAATGGAAGACAGATGTTTACAATGGCTGGAATATAGTTGCTCAGGGCATATGCTGAACTATTTGCAGATTTGTTTTCAGAATTTTTTTTTTTTACTGTAAAAACTGGAAGTGGACAATTTAACACATTAATGTGATTATATTTTGAAAGAAAAGTTAATACTTTGATCAGCAAGGGATGCATTAAATTGATCAAAAGTGACATTAAAGATATTTATAATGTTACTAAAGAATTATACTTTTATACTTCAATGATGTTTTGAACCTTCTATTCATCAAATAATCATGAAAAAAACACACACACACACACACACACACACACACTATATATATATATATATATATAGAGAGAGAGAGAGAGAGAGAGAGAGAGAGAGAGAGAGAGAGAGAGAGAGAGAGAGAGAGAGAGAGAGAGAGAGAGAGAGAGAGAGAGAGAGAGAGAGAGAGAGAGAGAGAGAGAGAGAGAGAGAGAGAGAGAGAGAGAGAGAGAGCGATGTTTCCTGCACAACAAATCTTTATGTCAGAATTATTTCTGAAGGACCATGTGACACTGACGACTCAAGTAACAGTTGATTTGTTTTTATTTGCATTTTAAAATACATTACAACAGTTACTTTAAATTGTAATATTATTTCACAGTTTTACTGTTTACCTTTATCAAATAAATGCAGGCTTGGTGAGCTTAAGAGACTTCTTTCAAAAATATAAACACAAACCTGAAGTACCACCGTCATGTTTGTGCAAGTCTGCTTCTAGAGGAAACACACCTCACTAAATTACTTGACACAGCATTGGCCTGCCAAGACCAAACACATAAAATGTGTAAATGACCCGAATCCAAGTCAACCTCAGACACAGAATTACCAAACTTGGACTGTGCCTTTGATTTTCAACAATATGGAAATAAGACAAATGTCTAAAGTCTATTCAGCTGTTGTTTATCAGAGTAATGTATTTGAATCATCTTCATTAAGAGTCTTGTTTCAGCAAATATTCATAAAGTATATGATATTAATTAATTTGATCAATTGACAGTCCCAGTGTCATTGCTAACTAAATCTAAGACTATTAACATTTTTTGTTAATTGAAATAAAATAAAATAAAATATCAGATGAAAAACTTACTAAACTAATGGAAATAAAATAAGCCGAAGTACTACAATTACTAAAACTGAAATAAAATAATATGATAAATAACAATTGTACAACTAGATTCCTTATTCTTTTCAAAACAAACAAACAAAAAATAGTAGGCCTATATCCTGTCTGAGATGCTGTATGATACCACCTGAAATTAACTTAGAAATGTGCATTGAGTGCACTCATGAAACTAAGTTTGTTGTCACTTTAGTCAAAAAAAAAAAAAAAAGATCGAACTTCAAGACTGCACAAGTGTTACTAGTAATCCAAGGTATTTAGTCCAAAAGAGTGTGTTGGTTCTCCCCGAACACTGAAACTAAATAGATTAAAAATCTCAGCCTGACCAAAATAGATCCTTGTGATGCCTCTCAAACCTAAGACGTAGACAAAGGTCTGGCAACTGTCTGAACTTATTTACATCTCTATTGATTTGGAGGCTCTTATGGGCAGAGGGCTGCATGAGGAGAGGGAGGGGACCACCTGAATACTGTTCCTCCTGCCGTACTGGAGCAAATGGATTTTGTTCAGGCTAAAGAGGACATGGAGAGAGAGAGAGAGAGAGAGAGCGATGTTTCCTGCACAACAAATCTTTATGTCAGAATTATTTCTGAAGGACCATGTGACACTGACGACTCAAGTAACAGTTGATTTGTTTTTATTTGCATTTTAAAATACATTACAACAGTTACTTTAAATTGTAATATTATTTCACAGTTTTACTGTTTACCTTTATCAAATAAATGCAGGCTTGGTGAGCTTAAGAGACTTCTTTCAAAAATATAAACACAAACCTGAAGTACCACCGTCATGTTTGTGCAAGTCTGCTTCTAGAGGAAACACACCTCACTAAATTACTTGACACAGCATTGGCCTGCCAAGACCAAACACATAAAATGTGTAAATGACCCGAATCCAAGTCAACCTCAGACACAGAATTACCAAACTTGGACTGTGCCTTTGATTTTCAACAATATGGAAATAAGACAAATGTCTAAAGTCTATTCAGCTGTTGTTTATCAGAGTAATGTATTTGAATCATCTTCATTAAGAGTCTTGTTTCAGCAAATATTCATAAAGTATATGATATTAATTAATTTGATCAATTGACAGTCCCAGTGTCATTGCTAACTAAATCTAAGACTATTAACATTTTTTGTTAATTGAAATAAAATAAAATAAAATATCAGATGAAAAACTTACTAAACTAATGGAAATAAAATAAGCCGAAGTACTACAATTACTAAAACTGAAATAAAATAATATGATAAATAACAATTGTACAACTAGATTCCTTATTCTTTTCAAAACAAACAAACAAAAAATAGTAGGCCTATATCCTGTCTGAGATGCTGTATGATACCACCTGAAATTAACTTAGAAATGTGCATTGAGTGCACTCATGAAACTAAGTTTGTTGTCACTTTAGTCAAAAAAAAAAAAAAAAGATCGAACTTCAAGACTGCACAAGTGTTACTAGTAATCCAAGGTATTTAGTCCAAAAGAGTGTGTTGGTTCTCCCCGAACACTGAAACTAAATAGATTAAAAATCTCAGCCTGACCAAAATAGATCCTTGTGATGCCTCTCAAACCTAAGACGTAGACAAAGGTCTGGCAACTGTCTGAACTTATTTACATCTCTATTGATTTGGAGGCTCTTATGGGCAGAGGGCTGCATGAGGAGAGGGAGGGGACCACCTGAATACTGTTCCTCCTGCCGTACTGGAGCAAATGGATTTTGTTCAGGCTAAAGAGGACATGGAGAGATCCGAGGAGGGGAAGGGACGACGGGGGGTCACCGCTTAATATTCCAGACCTCTTCACAAAAATAGAAAGGCTGAGAAACAGAAAAGAGGAGGGGAAAAAACAGAACAGGCAAAATAAATATTTTTTAAAATATAAAATAAGTTTTGAATGATTTTGGCAAAAAGACTGCAACAACAATCTACATATTGATCACAGCCTTTGTTGTACCGTATTAAACAAGGTTCCGACAGGCAGGCAATTGAAATTAAGCAGGCGCCGTTCCCGGATCACGTAGCTCCTTGACAGAGCAGCCCTGGAAGGCCAAACCAAACCTAAGACCCTAACAGCACATTATTATTTTAATGAATCAGGCAATGTGGGCCACAGTTTAATCGCCTCCTTTGAGATAAACAGAGATACAAGGTTTCTGTCAACCATGTTCACAACCTTACTTACACATCTCCATATTTGCTATTAGCTTATTCCCCCAGGTCCTCAGCCTCCTCCAGCCAGATCTAAAATTTATTTTTGCTAATTGAAATAAAGCTGAAATTAAATAAAATATAAATATTAGATGGAAAACTTAAAAATAGCTTCTATGGTCTCCAAACTTTAGTGACCTGTGGACTTCACCAGGTTCTCACCCTCCTCTACCAAGATTGAAAAATTATATATTTTTATTGTTAACTGAAAGCTGAAATAAAGTTATATATATACAGTATATATATATATATATATATTTAGATTAAACACTTATGTGAAAATTAGAAATGTTGCCTTGGCAACTTATTGAAAAAAGTTGAAGTACTTAAATTATTAAAACTAAAATAAAAATAAAGCTAAAAAGAAATACTTAAAAGAAAATAACTAACAAAAATGACAAAAGCATATAACAAAATGACTAAAACTTGTCATTAAAATGAAAACTGAAAATATAAAAATAAAAGATTATTTAAAATATTAATAAATACTATAACAGTATGTAAATAATACTAAAATAACACTGGAGAGTCCTAAATAAAACAAAAAAAGTTTAATCGCCCCTCATGAGATAAACAGAGAAAACAAGGTTTTCGTCAGCCATGTCCACACACTTACTTAAACATCTCCATGTTTGTCTTTAGCTTATGGTCTCCAAACTTTATTTACTGTGACCTGTGGATTTTTCCCCCCAGGTCCTCACCCTCCTCCACCCAGATCTGTATATTCACAAATGAGAGCTATTCATTGTGGTATTCTTCAGCTGTCCTCACGCCACCATCGCCGGTCCTCCGCGGCCTTTGTGCTCGGCGCAGCGCCTCTCCATCCATACTCTTCATCATCCTGATGGTGCAGCTTTATCTTGCTTTAGTGCAGCTGCTTTCAGCCTATCAAAAGTGCTGAGGGATACAAGGAGAACGTAGAGCGAGTAGAGAGGGAGAAACAGTGAGAATAAGAGAGAGTGAGAGAGCGGGGAATGGCCAGTGCCCACTAGAAGGGATAATTTGTACTTTCTCAATAAATAAGGAGGACAGGCTAATTACTGGCTTAACAAGGGCAGGCTGCGGATCCTCGTGTCAAAAGGACAGGCATAATTATCAACCATCAAAGTGCATTCATATGACAGCACAAAGAAGAGGTGGAGGGAGAACGAAAACCGGCATAGTGGCAGCGGAGGGGTGGTGGAGGGGGGACTTGCGGCAAATGGATCTGGCTAATAAACAGTGGTGAGAGCTGCATTATGGCTGTCTGTGAGGATCCAGGCGACTTAGGACATGGCATGACTATGACCAAAAAGA
>NW_015548255.1:799779-802233 GCF_001515605.1 Sinocyclocheilus anshuiensis
CAATGCTCCACTAATGGATTAAAGGTGACCCTTTAGAAAGTTGAGGGCAACTCCACAGGGGCAGACAGGACAGAGGGCCCTCAAAAAATAGTACAAATAGTATTTACATAACCAACTTATTATAACTTTTGAACATTTATTCATGAAATAAATCACCCCTGTTTAAAAATCTCTTGCCGCTCCACATTCTTTACTTCATCCTCTTTTTTGCCATCTTTTATCCTTTTCCTTGTCTCACCTGCTTGTCCACACCTATTCTCTGATCTTAATATTTCTTTAGAAGAAAAAAAAGCTTCACTTTTTGTATTAATATAATTGTATGTGCTTTTTATTTTATCATAATAATGTTCAAAACTGTAATATAATCTCAAGTGGGGAGCATGGAAAAAATCAATCTGTCCTATTATAAAATCAAATTATAATAATAATAATAATAATAATAATACAATTTTGTTATTATTATACAACATAAATATCATTATTAGTGCCATTAAATGTAGCTTCAACACATTTTACAGGATAAAAACAAGATATTAAATTAATACAATACAAGATATATCATTAGAAAAATGCCACACTGCAGTAAAATATATACAATTGGCTTACAAATATTATACACAGAAGGCTTATCAATAAACAGTCAATTTTATTTTCTATTCTTTTTAACAAACAAACCTTAACATTGCCATCTTATTTTTTATTTATTTTATATTATGAATTAAATTTGTAATGACCAAAAGGGCACTTTCAGAGTTTGGAATGAAAGGGGCAGGGACTCCAACTCCTGCTGCCCCCCTCAGTGCACGCCACCTCTATTGGGGATGCCATCCTTTATTGGGCGAACCACAATAGCCACAGACTAGCAAGACACAAGGTCAGCAGAGGTTGTGAAGTTTGGCTGGTGAGGCTTTGAATGATCCATGAGACACATTGAAGACAGGGCAACACCAGGTGGGTTGTGACCAATTTAATTTGGATGAATTGGGCATAAAAAGCAGCCATATTAAAAGGGGAACCAATCTATAGTCCCCATTCTTTGTAAAAGACAATGAAGGAGAATGGCTGTCTGTCTCTGTAAAGACTGGACAGAGAATGGAGGAATGGAGGGAGGGATGAAGGAAATGAGGTCTTGCAGAGAAGAGAGGAGAGGTTTGGAGAGCTGGGTGAAGAGATGGGGAGGGGGTGTCAAGGGTTACTGTGTCAGATGAAAGAGCTACTTAAATTAGTATCTAAACCAATGTCATGCAAAGTCTAGATATGAGTGAAAGATGTTTGTTTTTTACTGATGTCATTCAATTCATTATATGATACAATCATTATTAATTACAAATATCAATACTAAACAAATATGCATTACAAAGAGTGGTTTTTGAAGTCAGTATATACATATATACACTATAAACATTGAACATAAGCCTATCACTGGTCTGAAGTCATCAAAAATGCATTTTACCATAAAGTTTGCTCATGAAAAATGTAAATTTAGGGGGTGTTAACCAGTGGTGGAAAGAGTACTGAAAAAATATACTCAAGCAAAAGTACCATTACCTTCCAAAAAATGTAGTGCGAGTAGAGTAAAAGTACTTGTCCAAAAAACTACTTGAGTAAGAGTAAAAGAGTAGCCTATTTAAAAGTACTCATGAGTATTGAGTAGTGAGTACTGAGCTGTGGATTCTACCCCCTCATAATAAATGCTGTACACCGCATTTGATACATTTAAAAAACATTGTACATTCTGTAATTCTCATTATCTTATTTGTCATAAAGAATGAAGAGTATCTATCATCCAGCAGTTTTAATTTTGACTGCCAACTCTTTAAAATACATCAAAACAGCACGGAAACAGTATTCAGTTGAAGAAAAGATGAAAGTTATTCTCAATACAATCATCCACATTTAAATCATAAAGTTTGAAAAAAATAGATTTAAAATCATGTGTAAGGCCACTGAGACAGCATATGCTGTTGTTGCACATCATGAAGGCGGATTGTATAAAATGGATAATAAAAAAAAAAAAAGTTTATTAGCGAGCTGCAGTTTTATTACATCATGCGCTGGCACCGATGCAGTATATTAACGCCACGGGTCATCAATAAGATGCAGATTTGGTCCTCAATTTGTGTTTCCAACACACTTTTTCACAGCGTGCATCACGCGCTCAAACTCATCAAAAGTCAACATGTTCCACAAGCAACAACGACTTATCCAAGTGACTGCTGCAGAACGCACGCGAGAGAGAGACGAGGCAGCGCAGATCGCGCTCTCATAAATGAGTGGGAATTTACTGAACGTGGCACTTGCGGGAGTTAACATTGTACGCAATACCTCACCTCACACCAAATTTCAGGCCGTGTAGATAGGCAAGCATATATACAAATCATTTAGTAAGCAGAAATCCGAAATTTACCTTAACATATTAAGTTAGAGGAAGATGCGACTGAATTGATGCTTGAA
>NW_015548255.1:802456-811910 GCF_001515605.1 Sinocyclocheilus anshuiensis
GAAGAACAGTTGGCGGTTAAAGTTTTCTATGCACAATTTGATTTGACGAAAGTCACGAGACCTATTACTCTCTATCCAATCACGTTGATGGATAAAAATAAAATTAAAATAAGCATGTAACGACCACAAACGGAGGAAAATAGCGAGTAAAAGTACCGATACATCACTTAAAATGTACTCAAGAAAAAAGTAAAAGTACACAATTTTTAAACTACTCAAAAAAGTACAAGTACTGATAAAAACTACTTAATTACTGTAACGTGAGTATTTGTAATTCGTTACTTCACACCCCTGGTGTTAACACATGATATGTTCTTGTACTCAACTTGCGATATATTTAAAACTTTAAAAACAGTCCTCAAGGAAAATATGCTTACTTTCAAATTCACACAGACACAAATGCTAACCACAAATATTTATAAGCAACAGAACTTGATTCAGTAAATTAAGAGCTACCAGGTAAAGTGAAGAGTGACATACATACAATACATTTCAAAAGTATGTCTATAGGATTGTTTAAATGTTTTTTTTTTGGAAGAAGTCTCTTATTCTCACCAAGGCTGTATTTATTTGATCAAAATTACAGTAAATACAGCAATACTGTGAAACATTATTACAATTGAAAATAACTGCATCTATTTTTGATATATTTTAATGTAATTTATTTTTGTGAATTTTCATCAGTCATTCCTGCAGTCTTCTGTGTCACATGATCCTTCAGAAATCATTCTAACATACTGATTTTGTGCTCAAGAAATTATTAATGTTGAAAACAATTTTAGGGCTTAATATTTTTGTGGAAACTCTGATCCTTTTTTCTTTTGAAAGTTCAAAAGAGCATTTATTTGAAATAGAAAAATCTTGCAAAATTGTACGTCTTTACTGTCAGTCTATCTATCAATTTAATGTGTATTAAAGTATTAATGTCTTTAATAATAATAATAATAATAATAATAATAATAATAATAACAACAATAATAATAATAATTAAAAAAAATACTGACTCCAAACTTTTGAACGGTAATGTACATAATATAAACAGCAATGGTGATATATTTTTCATCAAAAAGGTAAACACACATATGTGACTTTTCTGCAGCCTCATACTTCCTTCTGTTGGAACAGGATCATTTTACACTGCATTTGTCATGCAGCCAGAGGCGACGTACAAACAGTAAAGGTAAAAAACAAAAGCAGCGTGCAGTGCAGACAGGTATTCTTGTAAGAACAGAATGGTTTGGGCCATTCCACTACAGGCCCGGAATGACCATAGGGAAGCCACAACAGGTCTGTGTGATGTGTGTGAGAGAGAAAGAAAGATGAAAGAAACAGCTTAAATGAAAAAAAAAAAAAAAAAACAAGAGGCAGCACAAGCTCTTGCCAGGGGTACAAACATCCGGCTAGAAAGGAACCCTAAACCCCAGGTTGGGTTTCAGAGGAAATGGGCAGAAAGTATATAGTAAACAAACGCACACACTGAAAATGTGGCTGAAACCCAAAGTGTAGACTGCAGCCAAAGCCAACTAACACCCAGCTCTCTACTGGCTAGGGATGAAGGGCCAGGCTGTCTCTACTGAAACCACTTACCACTGTCAGTGTTCCTTTCTCCTAACCCTCATCTGGAGCGCTACCCGAGCTGGAGTTTATTAGAAAGCACCATGTGCATTACGGATGTTGAGGAATGCACTGGTCAAAACCATATTTGAGGACTTACAAACCATGAACCTGCCCTGTACAGTAATTACTGTGTGTGTGGGAGTGCTATGTGCATATGAACATGACTTCCTTTAACTTTACTTATATGTGAAGGCACGCTTGCAGGCCTTTGGCCACTGCATGTGGATGTGGATCTCGGGATTTTCTCTACGGGCCCATTTAGAAGACCTCTAATGTAAGGCTCCAGGAGCAGCTGTGGTCATCTAGAGCATTAATTAAAACAAAAATCAGTTTAGCACAGACCACGAGAGGAACATAAGTTTGTTCTGTAGGTTAAATTTAAATGCTTGAGGAGAAGATTTTTTGCTGAGTTCAAAGGAGCACAAGCACGTTCTTGGCATGCTTGCTTCTTCAAGTATGGGAAATAATAAAATAAATAAAACTAATGAAGTACCTGGTATATTAGCTATTAATTGTTTTGGATTTAATCACATTCAGTAATGCAGCTCATTTTCAGTGCATCAGTGACCTTAAAGGAATAGTTAAAATTCCTTTAAAAAATTTAAATTATTGCATTATTTAAGTGAATCTGGAACTTGCTGATAAGCTCCAAAATTGACAAAAAACAAACAAACATATGACTTAAGCACTATATTCCAAGGCGTCTGAAGCTGTATGATAGATTTGTGTGAAGAACAGACCCAAATGTCTGTCATTATTTATATTCTCTCTCCTGTAGTTGTCTTTTATCACCTGTTCTTCCACACATTCAAACTTTCTGTGTTATGAATGGTCACATAAAACACAATTGTCAATGGCAGTTGGTCATGTTGCATTTATGTTACAACCTCAATGTAAAAAAAATGTATCTAAAGCTGGAATATTTGATGAATAACTACTTTAATTTTGTTCCCACACAAAGTCATTGTGTGACTTTGGAAGACTTAAGATTTTCTATTGAAATATCTTATGCTCATCAAGATTGAAGCCATTTATGTATGTATGCATGTATTTATGTATGCAACAGTGTAAAAGTCTGTCACTTTTGGAGCAATGTAATGTGCCTTGCTGAATGAAAGCTTGCTTTATGTATTTATTTATTGAACTCTTACTGACCCTAAACGTTTGAACAGTATAGTGTATGGTGCTTTTTTTTTGTCATTTTCGGAGCTTCACAGTCTGGATTTACTTCATATGGAAACAAAGTGGCCAGTGCATTCTGTAACATCTCTTTTTCTGTTCCAGAGAAGAAAGAATGAAACATCATTTGGGTTTGAAATGATACAATTACAGAATTTTTCATTTTTGGATGAACGGACCCTTTAAGAATAAAACTGCTCCGGGTGTGTGTTCATGGTGTGTGTGTGTTCACTGCTGTGTGTGTGCACTTTGGATGGGATAAATGCAGAGCACTAATTCCGAGTATGGGCCACCATACTTGGCCACATGTCACGTCACTTTAAAAAAAAAACATGCATACAAGATATGGGTCAGTGTGCTTCCTGCAGTGTTGTCTTGAACTGTCCAGTTTATGTACTTAATTCATGTACCATGAACACAAAATATAGGCAACTGATCGACAAATGTTCACGATAGAGCATCGTCAAATAAAAAGCCTTCCCATTAGGTTCTGCTCATTAAGAGAGAACAAATGGTATGCTGACAA
The DNA here is from genome assembly GCF_001515605.1 of Sinocyclocheilus anshuiensis. Taxonomy (NCBI): domain Eukaryota; kingdom Metazoa; phylum Chordata; class Actinopteri; order Cypriniformes; family Cyprinidae; genus Sinocyclocheilus; species Sinocyclocheilus anshuiensis. The sequence continues at coordinate 805,779 of NW_015548255.1, forward strand.
AGCCTTCCTATATCTGCCTCTAAATGCTTCAGATGAACTAATGCCCCCATCAAATATACGTTTAATTGGTGTCTGGTCTACAGCACGTTTTACACCCCCCAACTCACTTTCACAAACACACACAGCGTGAGCTGTCACCTGATATCACAAATGATAATGTATCTTTTGCCCTATTGATGGTTTATAATATGAAACGAGAGGCCAAAGGTGAGCAAACAGGGATGCTGGCGAATAAATGAGATCATGGCTGAAATAGCTAATTATGTGCATTTTATTTCTATGGCTTGTAACAAGTATGAACATAATAGCTCTTGTCAGGTGGGTTGCTGTGTTGACTAAAACCAGAACCCTGACCTAGCCTGACAAACAGCCCTCTAATCCATTAGAATGCATTATGGAAATTAATGTTGTTGTTTTTTTAATGTAAACCCACATATGAGAGTCCGAAGATCATTTTTGGTCACATAAACCTGCTCTAGCACAGCCTCTTGAAGGAAAGAAAGACAGAGATACATAGAGAGATAGAAACAGAAGAGAGAGAGAGAGAGAGAGAGACGGAGAGAGAATCAGAAAGGACAAAAGGCACAAGACTTTCCCCCCTTTTACATTCCTGTTCCTTTCATGGAGGAAATCAGTTGCATTTGAGAAACACGAGGCACACCTTTTACTTTCCTTTCAGCACAAAATGATCCATTGCTGCCTTTCAATAGTTGCAAGCTAATTTCATATTCAGCATTTGTGAAGGGAAGGGACGCTTTTTGGGATAGGGAAGTGCTTAATTTGCCTGTCTGAATTGAAGAGGCTGAATAGACATGACCGGGGTCGGGGGAAACGCTAACCCTCATCCCTGATCGCACAGAAGCTGTCAGAGAACTGGGCACTGATGGAGTAATCCACAATCTTTCCTCTGCTATTGTAACGAATCATCCACTGAAGGAGAGCATAGTGAAGAACCCAAGTGCAGTTTATTTACAGTGATCCAAACATCCAAACATAATCCAAACAGACGAAGACTAGAAACAATAATCCGTGACTTGACTTGACATGAACAGACTTGACTAGGCATGAACAGACTTGACATGAACAGACTTGACTTGGCATGAACAGACTAGACTCACCGACAGCGGGTTACAACTTCAAATACACGACAAGGGCACAATGGGAACATGATGGCTAGTTATAGCAGACAAGAGGGTCACATGACAAGAACAAACCAATGGGAAACAAGACACATGACTAAGACAACCAATCAGAACATGACACAATGAACAGAGGAACCAATGGCATGAAGACAAGAGGGCAAGGGAAGCATGACACTAACAGCATAAAACGATTACAAAATAAAAGACATGGAAAACATGAACATGAAACAAAAACAAAACCCAAACCCCACATTACAGCTATTTGTTCTCTTGGGCTGATGATGTCCAAGGAACAGCAGACAAGTGTAAATGAGAGCTAAAGAGACCTTGTAAATGACAGGAATCAATCAGGAGATGTGTTTAAAGGAATGTTTCAGGTTCTGTACAACAACATTTGTGACATACTATTGGGAGAAATTTCAGCTTTTTGAGGAAAAAACAACAAAAAAACTTGGTTACACTAAAGCACTTAAAATGGAAGTAAACAGGGCCAGACATAAACTATTACATTTTTTATAGCCAAACGTAGGAAAACAGAATAGCCAGAAGTTCTATTCTATTCTATTCTATTCTATTTTATTAATTACAAAATAATAAAAAAAATTTTTAATAATAGGTAGTTCCAGTCCTTGAATTTGATTGACGGAGTTACACAAGTGATGACATAGCTACAGTTACATCATCACACCAGTAGGTGGTGACACGGAGTCATTCACTCAACTGAACAAATTCATTCAAAACACTGATTCATTCTGGCTGCATCCAAAAACGCATACTCTCGGAGTAGGTATGTAGTATTATTTTGTATGAATGTAAACCGGACTTCCTACATTTGCCATGTTATTGTTTCAAAATCGCGCCAGAAATAGTAGGTCATCCGTGTACTTTTCACCGACTATTTTATGTATGAATATAAATTTAAACAAATTACTCTTTTCACATACTGATTTGTATAGTAGAGAAATATGTGATTTTGGATGCAGCCACAGTTATAATGAGTAAGTCATTGAATCATTCACTCGATCAAACTGAATCAATTTGTTTAAAACCACTGATTCATTCAGGAACTAAACAATGCTACAGTGTGTTGTTTGGAGATGTGCAACGAAACATTTTGCTTAGTTTGGAGCTGTTTTCATTGGCGGCAATATTATGCCTAAAGTTTACGTTACTTTATAACTCGTATTATATTAACTATTGTATAAAAGCAATATGGTGTACAATTGGCATTATGCAACAAATGCCATCAACTGAACTTGTATTGAACCAGAAATATTATTTTAAGAAAGAGACAGAATAGAGAGTTGCTACAAGTACCTAGCTGTGTTCATTTGTTACTGTTGTTTAGTGCAATCCAGAGATGAAATAAAACAACCTCCAAGCATTCAGAAAAGGTTTTGTGGAGTCCTTCTGTTGGAGTTATCCTTTTCAAACTGTTAAAAGAAGGACATTGGATGATGAGAGTACCTCCTTACCCCCGCCTCCACCCAAAATGGCTCCCTCACTCAAAGCCACTCCAGAGGGACTAAGGGTCTCTGACACTCAGTGCCTCATCGTCCACTCTGAGACCACCCTGCCAAGAAAGTGAAGGGTCTCTCATTATTCTGACACTCTTGTCCTTCAGCCTATTGATCGGTAGGGAGAGAACATCTCTACCATGCCCACTAATAGAAAGTGAAGTTCATCAGCCGCTGCCTGCTGATCCCCTCAACAGACATACAGATCTATAAAGGCCACCCAACTAACCTTTTTCTTTTTTACCTTCTCATGTCCCTTCTGTCTTCAACTTTTCTCACATTCTTTTTCAAGGGACTCTTGCAATGTTTTCTTTTTTTAATTTGTTTTCCCTTAATAACCTTTTATCTAGGACTAGTCCACTAAAAACTGTAGTATTCCAGACTGTTGTTGCAATCCAAAGCTTTTACATTAGCAAAGCAGGTTGTATGCAAACAAAGCTGAGGTTGTAATCAAACTAAACCCTTATACGAAGAATCTTCCTTTAGCACCTGTGATAATACGGTGGATCAGAGGACAATCAGACAGGAATATTTATGTGTTTTTCTACAGTTTCTTTCCCGCAAAGATGCTACTTTGAGACGCAGAGCTACTATTCGCATTTTCATTCACATTATTCCAATTGCATGCAGGGAGCGTCTAGCATTGAGTGTGTGCAATGAGAGGAGGATTACATTCTAATTTCAAAATAACACTGAACACCTCCATCGGGCTGAACCCTTTTATAATCCAGTATAAAAAGATGACCGTAACCTTGGGAGAAGAAAATAAGGAGAGAGAGCTTCTTAAATACACACACGTGAACGCACACACACACACACAAAGAGAGAGAACAAAATCCTGCTGTCTTTTTCTTGACTGAGTGAGGGAGCTTTATTTTGTTGGGGACATGCAATCGCGGTTTGTTGTCAGTGCTGGGGGAAATGCACATTTCTCATTCAGGCAACTAAGGGGTGAATGAGCTGCCGTATAGATGCACACTGCCCTCAGGCCTCCACGATGTCAGTCCTCAGCACAGCTCCACTGTAGTTCAGTGATAAGCTAAGGAAATAGACTCTGAGAATGACAGGTAAACCTGCACACTATTCATGTGTGTATGGGGAAGTTTGTCTAGTGCAGAGCTAGCAATTTAACATATTCATTTAGCACAAAAAAATGATAGGATAAAAATGAGCACAGTTACTGAATATTTGACCCCTACATACATTTCGTAATAATTAACAGAAAAAGATAGAGCAAAATTAAATGGAAAAGAACAGAAGGCAGGAGTCTTAACATGTATTTTTAAAGCTTGAACAGTGTTCAACATTACACAGAAATGGAAAAACAAAAATGAAAAATTTCTAGGGGTAAAAAATGTCTTATATAAAGTATATATATGTTCTATGTAGTATGAATGTAATCCGGACACACTACATTTGTCCCTGCGAAGTATGAGATTTCGGACGCAGCCACAGTCATTATGAGTGAGTCCCCGAATCATTCATTCAACTGAACTGAATCAATTCAATTCAGACTGTTCAGCAATCATCATTTGATTCAAATTTATTCTATTAACAGTTATAGTTTTATGTTTTTCTTTGTCTATATGAACACATCTAACAGTATTCTAATAGTTGGAAGAAAAAAATTTGTCAATTTTTTGAATTTAGAATTATATTTTTAAAATGTATATTTTAGTTAGGAAAGATGGATGAATTGGATCATGAATGAATCAGCATACTGTAGCTAGCTTAAGTGCCTCAGCTCATAACACTATAGGTATTAACCTATAGGCAACGGCAAACAATTATGAGGAAATATGAAGAATACCATTACAAGTAGGGCCTAGAATGAGAAACTTTAGAAAACAAGTGATTTGTTCTTTCACCAGCAAGCTTTTCCATTACCAGCACTTGCACAGACAGCTTTGTCAGAAAAGGACAGAGTTTGAGTTACATTCTGCCAGTCACAAACACAAAACAATTGGAGGAAAACACACATACAAAGCTGACCTTATACAAAACCTTTCCCATTTAGATCATATTTCCACATCTTGTTATCTTCTCTCAGTATAATCTTACACCAAATCTTGCTTAAGATTTGGTGGGGCAGTCGTGGCCTTATGGTTCCTCTCTTCCACCTTCAATAGCACGACTGAGGTGAGACCCTTGAGCAAGACACCGAACCCCCAATTGCTCCCCGGGCGCCACATCCATATGGGTGCCTGCTGCTCTGGGTGTGTGTTCACGGTGTGTGTGTGTGTGTGTGTGTGTGTGTTCACTACTGTGTATGTGCTCTTGGATGTGTTAAATGCAGAGCACAAATTCCGAGTATGGGTCATTATACTTGGCCACACATCACCTCACTTACTCACTCACTCACTTCTTTAATGATTAAGGGTCAAATAAGGGTAAAAAAAATTCAGATCAGTCTATTGAGGTTTTCGTGTGTTTTCAAACCACATCTAAGCAGCTGCAAGAGCAATACGCTTTCATAAAACAACATTCAAATCACAAAACCCAAATGCAATTATTGAATCTTGCTTCCAGGCATGTTATTGTGCAATTTTTCAGTTAGAGCTGAATGAATGTTGAGTAATAAGTCTATTAGTCAGGATAAGACTGAAATCCACTCCGCCTTAAAACACCCTGTTATTCCTTTCAATTCGAGCCCACAAGTGCCATAAAGCCAGCCAGAATGCTCAACTTATCACAAATTATGACCACACATGAGCCGTCACACCACACCCACTGCCATTCATCAAAAGAGCCAAGAGAACTGGAAGCCATCAATAAACAAGCGCAAATTCACACAGAATGTCTGATATTGTAAACAGGACTATGGTAACTGTTTGTCCCCTTTGCAGGGCATCAAAACACGGGCATCTCATTCATCTGACATTCTGATTGGAAGCAACTCAATTCAATTTCGTATGTTTATGTGAATACGGTCAGAAAACGAGGGTTTGATGGCATTGAGATATGCTAGAGGTTCAGTCATAACAGACAGATGGCCATACAAATCATTCGTAATAAGAAATACATGCTAACTATCTCATTTTACTGATACATTCCTATTCCACAGGAACACTGGAAATGTTTTAAAGCCACAGTCCAAATGATACCCAAGAGAATAAAATGCTGGGCTGAGTTGGGGTTGAAATTTATATTCATGTATAATCACTGGAAGATACATTTTCACGGAATATACATTTTCGGAGTAAGCTAGCAGACATATAAAAGTATGACTTACAGCATTAGAATCATGTTAGGAAAGAAAGAAAGAGACAAAAAGAAAGAAAGAAAGAAAGAAAGAAAGAAAGAAAGAAAGAAAGAAAGAAAGAAAGAAAGAAAGAAAGAAAGAAAGAAAGAAAGAAAGAAAGAAAGAAAGAAAGAAAGAAAGAAAGAAAGAAAGAAAGAAAGAAAGAAAGAAAGAAAGAAAGAAAGAAAGAAAGAAAGAAAGAAAGAAAGAAAGAAAGAAAGAAAGAAAGAAA
>NW_015548255.1:815455-826005 GCF_001515605.1 Sinocyclocheilus anshuiensis
ATGTGCACTTGGATGTGTTAAATGCAGAGCACAAATTCCGAGTATGGGTCATTATACTTGGCCACACATCACCTCACTTACTCACTCACTCACTTCTTTAATGATTAAGGGTCAAATAAGGGTAAAAAAAATTCAGATCAGTCTATTGAGGTTTTCGTGTGTTTTCAAACCACATCTAAGCAGCTGCAAGAGCAATACGCTTTCATAAAACAACATTCAAATCACAAAACCCAAATGCAATTATTGAATCTTGCTTCCAGGCATGTTATTGTGCAATTTTTCAGTTAGAGCTGAATGAATGTTGAGTAATAAGTCTATTAGTCAGGATAAGACTGAAATCCACTCCGCCTTAAAACACCCTGTTATTCCTTTCAATTCGAGCCCACAAGTGCCATAAAGCCAGCCAGAATGCTCAACTTATCACAAATTATGACCACACATGAGCCGTCACACCACACCCACTGCCATTCATCAAAAGAGCCAAGAGAACTGGAAGCCATCAATAAACAAGCGCAAATTCACACAGAATGTCTGATATTGTAAACAGGACTATGGTAACTGTTTGTCCCCTTTGCAGGGCATCAAAACACGGGCATCTCATTCATCTGACATTCTGATTGGAAGCAACTCAATTCAATTTCGTATGTTTATGTGAATACGGTCAGAAAACGAGGGTTTGATGGCATTGAGATATGCTAGAGGTTCAGTCATAACAGACAGATGGCCATACAAATCATTCGTAATAAGAAATACATGCTAACTATCTCATTTTACTGATACATTCCTATTCCACAGGAACACTGGAAATGTTTTAAAGCCACAGTCCAAATGATACCCAAGAGAATAAAATGCTGGGCTGATTGGGGTTGAAATTTATATTCATGTATAATCACTGGAAGATACATTTTCACGGAATATACATTTTCGGAGTAAGCTAGCAGACATATAAAAGTATGACTTACAGCATTAGAATCATGTTAGGAAAGAAAGAAAGAGACAAAAAGAAAGAAAGAAAGAAAGAAAGAAAGAAAGAAAGAAAGAAAGAAAGAAAAAGAAATTATCTTGATTAGTTTAAAAAGTTTTGAACTGTTACTGGGTGAAAAAAAAAAACACACATTCATGAACTCGGCTGTCCAAAACAGCTAAATTTGTCCGCTCAATTAAAACTGCACCAACTTTCTAATTCAAAGGAAATTACAATAATTATGACAACATTTCTCTGTCATTACTGCACCACATACCAGAGATTTGGATCCCGTTCAGACACAGCTCTCCTAACTGTCTGGGCGAAACCATCAGACATTTTTAGTAAACTTAATGGCAGCCCATTCCAGAGGGACAGTCTCTTCTCCGACCGCTTATATTCATTTTCTGTGATGGGTTTTATGTGCAGGATGATAGCCTGAAATAAAAGAAGAGACATGCTTGAAAAAAAATAAATAAATAAAAGGATGCCAAAAAAAGAAAATGCTCTCATCATTTAATAATTTACTTACCCATGTGCCATTCTACACACATATAACTTTCTTTCTTAAGTGGAACATAAAAGTTAGATTTCTTAAAGGGGTCATCGGATGCAAAATTCACTTTTGTTGTTGTTTGAACATAAATGTGTGTTGGAAGTGTGTGTACACATCCACCCTATAATGATAAAAATCCACCCAGTGTTTTTTTTTTTTAAATCCCTATTTTAAAATCCCCTTTCTCAAATCAGGCTGTTCTGAGATTCCTGTCAGAATGAAGTAGTTCTGCACAGGCCACTCCCACGACAGTTGATTGACAAGTCCATCTTACCTTAAGACCAGCCCTGAGTGAGCTGTCTGCCATTGTGTCGACTCCGGTGCAGGGGAAGACAAGAATGTCTCCGATTAAGCGATTGAGGTGTTTTGTTGCTGGATGTAACAATGAACATAGCAGTCGTCATTTACTCCCGACATCTGAGCCGCTGAAGACGCAGAGGATTAACGTTACTTTCGTTTTTTCGTTATCGAGAAGAAACAAAGCAACCTCGGCGTCCGATCGCAGGCCTTCCGCTCCTTGAGTTCTCTCCAGCGCTGGAGTTAGCAAGTTTCGCGGCTGAAGTTTACAGTCTGCTCATCACCCCATGGAAGAGAGGGGTGGGGTCAGCAGAGCTCATTAGCATTTAAAGCAGCATGGACTAGAACGGCGTGCTGAAAACAGAGCTGATTTTGACAGGGTAAAAAGGGTGTTTTTTACACTACCATTGAGGAATTTTAACCAAAGTATGTTATAGACTTTTCATTAAGACCCTAAAGAAATAATCATATAAACTTGTGGAAAATGGGCATCTTAAGACCCCTTTAAGAATATCTTGGCCACTCTTTCAATATACTACGAGTATATATACAACCGTTCAAATTAATGTCTTTACTGTTACTTTAGATCAATTTAATGCATCCTTGATGAATAAAATCATTCTTGATTGACTCCTATAATCTTGATATTCACCGCTGCTCTTCTTGCTGCATTCATGACACTTCATGAGACAAGTACAATGCTATTTCCTAAACAAATGATTTTGATGATGAAATGATGAGTTAATGAATCAGTTCAGAAAATCAGTCTGAATTATTTGTTTATAAATCAGACTGATCCATTTTGCTAGCTTAACTTATTTACTCAAACGCTGACTCAAGTATTTATTTTTATTTTTTTTATTTTGTGTTCCACAAAAGAAAAAAAGTCATACATGTCTGGATTATATATGGATGAATAAATAATGGCACAATTATAATTTTTATGGGTGAACTTTCTTTAAGATGATGGAAACAATACTTGCTGTAAAAGCATCTTTAACTTTTTAAGTCTTTAACCTTTGCTGTACATATTTATATTCAAAGGCCCACCACACTTGAGTTCTGTTTGTACTGATCCCATGGCTGAATGGCAGAACTTTTCATTTGTTCAGACATCAGCTCGTCTCCGCCAGATCATTTGCATGGGCTGGCAGCTGCTCACCTCTGCAGGGCACTTGAGATGCTGTGCATGGCCTCCTCTACCTCCTTCAGCCCTTTTTTAACTTAAGACCAATGGCTCCTATTAAGGATTTAGGCAGGGCTACTGACAAGCCAGTCAATAACAATGTGAGGTTACTTCATTAATGGTCTAATGGCTTATGGACTGAGGGTTGGAAACGGGCCAGTCAGACTGATTCTGGGTCGCAGAAGATGGAAGAAGCTTATCCAAAACCATCTAAGAGTGTGTTCAACGGCTGACGGTTACCTACACACTTTGAAGGAGTTTACGAAGGTCTAGGACACCAAGACACACATCCCTCCCTAAATCAATAGTGACATAGCCTGTTGTTTCCCATTGTTCTTACTTCTCCAGTAGCTGTGCACAAGTATAAAGGAAGACTCTCAAGGTCTGTGCCAGTCTGTCGGAGGCACATGGCTCAGACTCGCACAAAGGGCTCTTTTATTTCGCCGGTGACCCCAGCAGAGAACTGCCCATCATCCTCTAGCCAAATTAGCATACAGCAATCCATTAGACAGGCCCTGACACACGCAGCGGAAATCCCCAATAGGCCTGATCATAGGAGGACAAGTTCATTATTCATAATGGGAGGACAGAAAAAGAAGGAGAATGGAGAGAGAGAGAGTTTGAGGGAGGAGAGCATTGTTGGATGTAGGCACGTATATGGCAAAAATAAATGTACAGTAAGTGACATTATCGGGTGGCATCCCTCATATACAACTATAACACTTCAACAAAATTCTCCTCGCTGTACAGTATATATATATATATATATATATATGTATATATATACTGTATGTATATACGTATATAGTATATATATACATCAGTCACCTTTTGTAAAAAAAGAAAAAGAAAAGGAAGAGGGAAAAAGAAAAACAATTACAGTGATGTGCTATAGTTTTTACTATATATGTTTTTTTATTATTATTATTTCTGTGTGTAAAAGTTGATTATTTTGTGCTACTGGGAAGTGGAGGAGGCTATATAAAAAAGCTGGGAGTTTATGAATGTAGTTTAGAAATTATTTTATGATCACAAGAATGTTTTTTCATATCTGCATGTTAAATGTCCCTTTCCATTGCCGATGACAACAACTAATATCATAAGTGGCAGTGAACAAATACACATACATTAAGAAGCCATAAATGGAGAGTGAAGTTCTGCTGACATGTGTAATGTTAAATGCCAATGTACCATTTAAAATGAAAGGGCAGCAGCATTTCCAGTCTTTGTGGTGCGCCATTCAGACGCATTTAGAAATAAAATGGTCCTTTAGTGTTCTGCACCTGCCAAGAGTTGGACTGGTTAAAGACCTGCAGAAGAACAATAAGAACAGATGAGGATGTAACATTAGCATTTTCCCTTCTCAACATAAGAATAATACACTTTTCTTAGTTGTTTTTTCTCACTCTATGTATGATTTTATTTTAATATCTTATGGTTTCAAACTTTCTTTACTGTATACTGGCAAAAAGGGCTAAATCAAGTTTGACTCAAGGGAAAGGCCATGCTGACCTCCATTGCTGCCCTGACAGGCAAGTACTACATCTTTTCCTGCAGAGAAATGCCATCTCTGAAAGGCTTCCATTTGATTAATATTTATAATGGAAGTCTGACTCTTTTTTCTCCTCTCCACAGGCTGTTTTATTGTCAGATGGTCACCTCTCTAATTTGGGGGTTGAAAATGATGGTCTCGGTTGCGGCACTCTGCCAGCACAGGCAGTTCCTCTGATGTCTCTGAAGTCCTCAGTAAGTCTCCCTCTCTCTCTCTTTTCATATCAGGCTTGTGCTGCTCAATCCTTGGCAAACCTCTAATCCTCATATTATAAGACACCTGGACAGTCTTACACTGTCTGTCTGCCTAGAACTCTCCAGATTGGTCGCGCTATTTCACACCTTTTCTTTTGCCTGATGTTCAGGCAGCTTTTCTGATATGAATAGCAGTTTCAATGTGGAAATCGTTGGCCCAACCGGGACCAAATCCACTGTTATCTCTTTCAGAGCCAGGACTGCTTGGGAGGGTGTGGGATAGATTTCATGTAAGTGTAAAAATGAGCACAGAGGAGGTGAGGAGAACGAGAGAGGAACTGGCAGAAGTTTGCTGGAATACCTCCATGACCTCGTTTACACCTGAGACCCATCACAGGTAATCCAATCACAAGTGGCCAGCACTAAAAACAAGTGTAAACGGGGTGCAGAATATTTTGCAATTCAATCACGTAAATCACACTCGGAGCAATGTTGTTTTTTAACTAAAACAATTAAAAAGGGTTTCTTTATTGAAAGAAAATATAAATAAATAAATAAATAATAGATGAAAAGCTTTAAAACAAAAACACAATTAAAACATTTTAATGAAAAAAAAATGAAACTGAAATAGAATAATGGTTGAAGTACTAGATTACTAAAACTCAAATAAAAATAAGCTAAATAGAAATATATATATATATATAAATTAAAAATGAGAAAAGCATAACAAAATCATTAAAATCTAAATAAAATTAAAACTGACAATATAAAAATAAAAGCTAATTCTAAATATTTGACTTAATTTTTTTATTTTTTTTAGCTTTATCAACGTGAATTAATACAACAACATAGAGAGTGATTTATGTAGCTGACTAAATCAAAGGTGACTACTAGATCTCCCCTAACCACTTGTGACTGGATCCCACGATGACTGACCAGTTGTGAAGAGGGGGCCATGTTTTCCTCTTGTGGTGGGAGCTGGTGGTCGATGTTTGAGGTTTTACACCACTTGACACACAAAAAAGTCTCAGCTCGATCCCCTTCCCCTCGCGCCTCCATTGGTAATGTTCAAAACTTCACAGGTTGTATTGGCAAGGCTTTTGCTTTCTTCTCTCTATACTGTCATTGGTATATTCAGCTTCAGAAAAAGCTACTCGACCCACTTCAAATAGCCGTTGTGTTCAATTTCCACCTCTCCAAAACAAACCAGAGGCGGCTTTTCAAGCCATATGTCAGCAGTATGAGAGGACGGCTTTTATGTGGTGAAAGCAGTTTAATATTTTGTGAAGGCTTACTGCTGCTGCAGAGCGGCTGAATGGCAGTCTGACAATACACTCCCATCCATTCTGCTTCTCAGATCAAGCGCTCGCAGCAGCAACCCTGAGACACATTCACTCGCTCACCCGCCCGCTCTCGGCAGGGTGAGAGGGCGACGTGGCCACCCTGACGGAGGGAGCGAGAACGAAAGCGCAAGACGGAGAAGGAGAGAGAGATGTAGAGGTAATGCAGAAGTTTTCGGTGACCTTGGCTACAGAGGATGAGTGTGTTTATATTGCGTGTTCCAGATCCATTACTCACAGATTCTCTGCTGCAGGAGGTTTATGCATTTGTCTCTACACCGTACACACAAACACAGACGTTAAGGGTGCAGCGGGCATTGCCCTCCTTTGGCACCACACATATAGTGAGCCCGTTCTCTCCGGCTCGCCACATCTACGTGGAGTTTTCACACCGTTTCTCCTCTCATCTTTATTCCTATTTAAGTCAAAGACAGAAATTCAATGCACAGGGCACGGTGTGGAGCTAAGCTTCACTGGTTTTCTCTGTGCAGAAAATGAGATCTAATAATGATTTGCTCACCGTGGACGCTATCAGCACATAAAATCATCCAGGTTAATCAAATGGTTGTTGTGAAAGCCGTTTCTTTCTCTGCAGCGCTAACCCTTGCCGGCACAAGCTGAAAAGATCATTGATTTTTAATCTGCAATGAAAACCTCTTGTCACCCATGGTTGTTTCTGAAATAATGCTGTTTTCAGTAGTTATACTTTTTCAGGCTCTTCTGGGATGGGCCTGTGGAAATTCTGGCGAGCTTTTGGGGCCGCGAGTCTAAATGTTATGAACTTTGCCTTTTGACCACGCTGCAAAACATCACATGAACGAAAGGAAGCTCACTTTGTAATTCTGCCGACCTTAGACCTAGCAACGTACATACTGTGCATAATAACAAACAATCAAATAAATGCCAAGTACATGTAATGATATGATACATGCCTCTGGCTTTTATTGATTGCGCGAAAGAGACACGGTACTTAAACATAATTATTCTACCCAATCTTTCAAGGTCCTGTGATTCCCCTTAAATTAAAATATGTAATCTTTAAACTGAATTTAAAGAAACATTTTCAATATTTAAAAAGCCAATTCCACCACAATGACAGGCTGTCATTAGCAAGACCTTGTGATGTCAATGCAACGGCAAGACAAGAAAACAAGTTTTGAATAAGCCCTTGAATTAAGAGTCACCTGATGAATACAACTTAGCAAACAGAAAATTATTTACACTATATGGAAGAAAACAACTAACTCAAACAAGGTTTGCATCAAAGCTGTAATGAGAATTAATTCAACAAACAACACAAGGACATCTTCTAATATGAATAATGCGGGCCAAATAAAAAGCAAAGTGTTCTGATACTGGTTTTCTGGAGCGACTTAAAAGAAAGAAGTGAAAGAAGAACGTGGAGAAGACATGCTGGGTCTGGGCGGTGTTCGGCTAAGGCAAGATGATGAAGCATGCTGAGGAGGACAAATGAGACACGCAGAGAAAGGCACAAAGTCTTGAGGAGAGAAGACAGTTGGTTGAGCGTCCTTCATTCCTAAAGTACTGTATCTGCTTACCAGCAGGAATTTCTCTGAGAATGCAATGGATAGAAATAATAAAATAAAAAATCTACGATACAAAGATGGAAGAAATACATGAAATATAATATGAGATCAAATGATTGTTGGAGTTTAAAGATTTTTTTTCCCTTTAAACTCTTTTTGTAGTGACACTGTCCAACAATAACACCAGTGGCAGTATCTATTTTACTTTATTTAGCTCATTGTTTTCTCAGTGAGATCCTAAAGCAAAGGGTAAATGTGAGGGGAATGGCGATATGCAAACGAAAAGTTCTGCTCTATGATTGGCTGACTACCCCTTCAATACAATGATGCCTGACTATATTTAAAATGTCCAAAAATCAACCTAAATGGGTTAAACTGGTGGAAATGGACATACTGATTAAAAAGTAAATAACTCAACCACTCAAATCAACACTTTTAGTCATGTCCAGACCAAAAGTATCTTAAAATGACACTGCAGCTTGGTGCTTATTTGCCAAACAAGTAAAAATCTACACAGAAAATGTGTTTTACTGCATTATTGTAGCACTCATAATTGTACTTGACTATTAACAATTTTATAAGTTAATACTAATTATAATATTAATTATATTTATATGATTTAACCATATCAATTTTATATATCATTATAAAAAATAATAATAAATATATAATACACATAAAAAGACGGACGGACGGACGGACGGACGGACATACAGACAGATAGATAGATAGATAGATTTTCTTTGTAATTTTCATCACACGCCACTGCTGCTTACCATACAGGACACGACATGACAGAAAAGTTAGGTAAAGTGTCACTTTGTTGCACTTTAGATGACATTGTTCAATTCTGTTGAACTGTCACGGATACATGAACATGGCTCTCATGCTGAGGTTTCATAATGGACACACAAAAGACGAAACCCTTTTGAGAAATGCCTATACCAGAACTCCACTCCCCCTCTTAGAGATAGAGGGAATGGGATGAAGAGAAAAAATGAGAGTGTTTATTCTCAGTGGTGCTTTGCTAATGAAAGAACACATTCTTGTTTTCTTACTGCGTCATTGCGGAACTCAGAGGTTGTGGTATTGTCACACTCTTTCTTTTTCCACGTCTGTTTGGCGACCCACTATGAAGCATCGCCCGACTTGGTGACAAGGACTGAAGATAAAGCCTCCATAAATGTTCAGTAAATCATCTCCTGACCTTTCCTGGCATTGCACACATCGGCACCTGAAATGTTAAGGACAAAAAGGAAGATTGAAACATCCAGTGGTGTGATGAAGTACAGTCTCTGGCCTCCCTCCTCCTCCTCCTCTCTCGTAATCTCTCTTCCATTCTGTCCAACTACGTCGTCTTTTCTTCCTGTCCCCGTACCTGCCTTGCTGTGTGAACGCGTAGGGTGGCGGACATTTTGCATATGCGATCCGTCATAGGGGCAGGATTCATGTTGTTTGCTGGCTTCCAAACACAGCTTGTGGTGCACTGTGGGCGACAGGAAACTTGGCCAAGTCTGGCTGCCGCACGGCTGGGTGGAAAATTAACCCTTGGTGGCGGGAGGCTGGAGGCCGTAGCTCAGGTGTCCTTACATATGTTTGCGGTGTCAGGACAAGCCCGGCTCCGGGGCCCCCTGCAGGGAAAGAGCACTACCAGTGAGCTCAGCGTCAGAGGCCCGGAAGGGGGAGAAGGGGGAGAGGGATGCACCTTGGCACGGAGCGCAGTCAATATGCTTCGCTTTTTAAGGCCTCTCTAGCTGCAGATAGTGGAGCTGCTGATAGTTAATCATTATATATATGTATGAAACAGATTAATTTGGATGTTTTCATGTCATTTCGGAAGAGAGGCCGGGAGAGAAGAGGAGGTCCAGACCCTGCTGGGACACAGGTGTCTTCGTATCTCCTGCTATGCTAACTCGGAAGATCGCACAGTGGGACTATCACGCCGAATTGCTTATTCCATAATTACGGCTCAGCTTCCCGTAAGAGCACAGAGACTCAGAAACACCCTCATGCATAGCTTTCTCTGCAAATAACATATTACTCATCTGAGAAATTGCAAAGACCTGGTTAGGGTTTTGATGTGGCATGAAATTATTGTTTTTTGACAAGCAAAAATAGACTTCCAGTTCGGATACGCCAGAAATTTGAGAAAGAGGCAAGATAAACATGGAATGTGTAACTCGAGGGGCCAAATTAACAATATCCAACAGCCGTCATCATGGCATTGACCTTCACTTTGGCCTATGGTGACCCGTGGTTCTGCATTTAAACTTTTAAATTGTAAACTTGAACCTTGGCATTTCCGAGCCTCTGTGCAGGGGTGTTATCTTAGGGGAGAGTGACAGTTCACAAAACGTAACCAGGAGCAGGCATCTATCAGCCTTCTTCAACAAAGCTGGAAAAGAGATAGAGGACATCTACGACTTGGATGTCTTTCATAATCACATTTTCCTAAAACTAGGCTCTGTCTTACACAGTAAATCTGTGATGCTCTGTCAAAGTGGAGTTACTGTGGGTCAAGTACATGGTGGATGATAGAGGAGCCGAATGTTCTCTGCTCGTGACTGTTTAGCTTGACTTCCTGTGCTCTGATCCAAACTCCACCAATCAGTGGATCTGTGTTGCTCTGCTCCGGAGAACCACGCAAATGACAGAAATAAAGAAATAAGAGAGAATAACCCTGAGGCTACATCTAACACCTCCACCATTTTCCCCATCATTTCCAGTTGAGATTTGAAGTTGCTGCTACCTCTAAAATAAATACACCTACGATGGGAAACAGAATAAACCGAGAGAGAAAGATAGAGAAGTAATAAAACAGGGCTGTTCTTTCACACAGGTTACATACAGTTGAAGTTAAAAGTTTACACACACCTTGCAGAATCTGCAAAATGTTAATTATTTTACCAAAATA
>NW_015548255.1:826036-835750 GCF_001515605.1 Sinocyclocheilus anshuiensis
ATTGAATATGTACAGGTTTATGTCTCGTTATTCTATTCAAAATATCATTAACTCCGGATTGATTTTGCATTCCTGGCAGAAATGAGAACTATTCTTGTCATTGTAACCAAGTATTATCATAAATAGTGGTCAAATATCGAAGCTATTTAATCTCAAGGTCAAATCAGAATATTTATTGTAAAATGTTTCTGTAACAGCTGCCAAAAATTATATATATATATATATATATATATACACTACCATTCAAAAGTTTACATTTAAGATAACTGTTTTATATGTAAATGTAAATTATTTCAAATCTGAATTTTCAAATGTGCTAATTTGGTGCTCAAAAAATGTCAAAAGAACAGCATGTATTTGGAAAAGAAACCTTTAGTGAAAATAGATGTCTTTACTGACACTTTTGATCAATTTAAAAGTACATGGAAAAAAAGAAGAAAAAAAAAGAGCCCAAACGGTGGTGGTGTATTGCTATTATTTCATTAATTTATAGTATATGTTTTACTTTTGCCAAATGTATTTATTTATTTTTTTAAGGGTTTTGTCCTAACCGACCACCTCACATTTTGTTGGTCATTCTGTTTCCGTGATGTCAACCTGGGTAGCACCACCCACTACAAAATCTCATTGGTCCAAATTCTTGTTCCATATAACTCTGAATTACACATTAAAACATTCAATGTCAGCTGTATATTTTAATTAAAACAACGTAACCAAAAGCAACCAACATACAGTATAAATTACTCTTAAACATGTTTTTGAAGTTTATCTAAAAATACTCACCTTCATGTCAAGATGGCAGATTTTCAAATCAGAACTTTCAGTGCTAACAGTTGACATTTTTTTAAATTAATGCACAGATCCAGTGGCTGAACATTTAACCTCCTCTTGCATGTATCACCCAGTGGCCCCTCTCACTTCCACAACAATAAACACAAACAAACCATTAGAGATGGTCAGTGGCTCAGGCATTCACCATACACAGTTTCTTTAGAACAAGGGACCTCAGCATGAAATGATCACAGCACACATACCATAACTCCAGCAGGAATTTATCACGGGTGGGTCGCAGATGCTTAAAAAATCCACATAATATAGCAAGATGATCTAATTCAGTGCTGGCTTCAAATTCAATTGGGAAATAGCAATAAACATGACTATGATGTCTGTGTGGCAACTCCAGGTGACCGGGAAGGCCGGTTACACAAGTGCTTATTCTGTCACCCTAAAGCGCTCTATTAAGTAGGTCAAAGGTCAACTGAAAGGCATGACAGGAAAAGAGAAAACAGTACTGAGATGTTCTCATTTTGAAAAGAGGCTCAGAGATCCAGAGGTCGCCCCAAGGCGAGACTGTGGCTTTCTGATCTGCCTTGTGACTGGTGCTGAGGCCTTTCACATGATTCAACCCCAGCCTAACCTTGTCATCATTAAGGTCAGGGTTATTTATCTGTTCATTTCTCCAATACAGAAAAAGCCGGGCATCACAGAGAGGTCATGTGTGGTCATAGATCCTGTAAGAAAAGTATGAAACATGGAAGAATGAGCTTTTGATACAGGATCATTCTTTCTGGAGCGCTGCATAGCGATCTAAATTGCCGTATTATGTAAACTTAAGGTTTTTGTTTGTTTGTTTTTTCTATATATATTTTAACAGTGTAAACATTGCATGATTTTTAAATAAAATCCTAAATATCTGATGCCATCATTTTAAGTACACTTTCACAATTCATGTTACGTTTTGATTCCTGAGTACTGGGTTTGTGTATGAAGAGATTGTCTTGGATTAATCGGTTCAGCATTTACTGTGTGTTTGGATGCAATTTGCCACCTTTACATTTTTACAAAATGTGTTTTTTTTTTCTTGCCTATAATATTGATCAACACCTTCAGATATAAAAACAGCATGTCATAAATACTGAGAAGTGACAAATCTAGCATTTACCTGAATGAATCACAATGATTGAGACTGGTCATATCCCAAACAATTTCTTTACAATTTGCTTGAGTTGACACTTCATGGCTGTGCAAGAAATCAAATCAAAAGTGACAGTAAAGACATTTATAATGTTACAAAATATTAATATTTCATATAAATGCTGTTCTTTTAAACTTTTTAGTCATCTAAGAATCTAAGAAACATTTTCTACATAAACAATAAGCAGCACAACTGTTTTCAGCATTGATAATACTAATAGGAAATGCTTCTAAAGCACCAAATCAGCATATTTCTGAAGGATCATGTGACACTGGAGTAATGTCAGCTTTGCCATAGTCTCAGCCTCAGACGTCAAACCCACGGACCGTTGGCTGAACGTCTTATGCATATGGCACACATAAGTGGAAACACTTCAGGAGTTTTGAAGTGGTCATCGGATTGGTTGAATTATGCAGGATTTCTGGGAGACGTGTGTGTCGCATTCTTTAACGTTCCACCTGGAAACAAAGATGCCGTGGCGCCAAACCCACTCACGAAAGAAGAAAGCCATCGTGTTTACAACTGTGATGATGAGCGCTTATCAGGATCAACTAAATGCTGGATTCTCAAAAGTATGTGAAATATTTCAAGTTCGCAGCATATAATCTTTAAAATACGTCCGAGAGTTTTACACACCGGTCTGTTATTGTGGTGACATTTCCACGCCCCGAAGCGTGACGCTGAAACAAAACGAACTGTGATTGGTTGTTTGACATGTCGGTCAAACGGCCTCATGGGCGGGCCTTGGCCAATGAAAGCTGCCATGAATTCCAGACCTTCAGCCGTCAGTCTGAAGGTCTGGCTACGCGAGACTAGCTTTGCCATGACAGGAATAAATTACATTTTAAAACAGATTAAAATAACTTAACTGATGACATAAATGCAGCCTTGGTTAGAGACGTTATTTTGAAAACTGGCAAGTAAAATTGTAAAATTATATAAGCCTATCAATAATCACTGTAAGATATTTGGAATTTACTTCAGGGCTAAAGAATATGGCATATCAAACTGTTTTCCTTGATAATGACTATTCCACTGAGAGGACAGGGAACACTCTTACAAATGTCAACCCTCTGCTTGGACAAGAAGTTCAGCTCAACTGCTTTACATTAGGCCTGATCCTCAAGCATAATAATGCTTTCTTGCTCTTAAAAATCTAAAGCACACAAACTACCAAAGTCATTTGAAAAAGCTTTAATTAAGTTCATCTGTGCAAACATTAACCTTGTAAGAGGCTAAAGAGAGGGAAGAATGAAAGAAAGTGTCTATGTGTGTGAGAGAGAAAGAAAGAGAGAGATCAGGGGAAGGTTAATGAAGGAGGGCGAAGTTGTGTTTGCTTAGACCTTTGCGACGGAGACGGAGGAGGGGGGCAAAGGAGATCTTTCACGGAGAACCGCACACACGTCCCTCGGTTTTACTCGAAGTACTGCACAAACAGGCTCCAAATGACAAGGTGACACTGGGAATCCACTACTACGTGACTGCCACTGGAATTGCCTCCATCCATTTAAGATGACTGCAGCCAGACTGTCGTGCCAGTAGACAGATCTGGAGAATAAGCCACGGAGATAGCAGAGATTATCACGGCCTGTGTGTTCAAAGACCTCCCAAGGGCACAATGACAAGCCACACCGCTGAGACTACAACAGGAAGAAATCTGATGATGTATTATTAAACTGCTCATCGTTACGTTACTGCTGTTTCTAAATTGTGCAACATTTAAAGGAGCAGTTCACACAAAAAATTAAACTCATAGTTAGTAAAATGCTATTTCTTGCCATACAAAGACAGTGGATGGTGACAGGGCAGTAACCACCTTAGACATTAAGGGTGTGTATTCACACCTGTCTTGTTTGGTTTGATTGAATCAAACTCAAGTTCGTTTCCGCCCTGGGTGCGGATCTTTTGGGCAGGTGTGAATACAGCAGGGTTGGGTGCGGACCAAACAACTGCACCGAGACCCAACTGAAGAGGTGGTCTCGGTCCGGTTCCAAGCAAACTCTGGTACACTTGAGAATTTCTGTCCAATGAATGGATTGCCTTAGAACATGTGTGGTTTTGTTTACAATTTCTGGTGCACTTGCAAAAAGGGCAGTGTGAAAGCGAACCACACCAAACAAAAAAAATCTACATTTTATTTGGTCCGGACCAAAGCAAGTGAACTAACGGACTTTCCTGGTGTGAATACACCCTAAGTTTAAAGGGTTACTCCACCCCAAAATGAAAATTGTGTCATTAATCTCTTACCCCCATATCGTTCCAAACCTGTAAAAGCTTTGTTCGTCTTCGGAACACAATTTAAGATATTTTGGATGAAAACTGGGAGGCTTGTGACTGTCCCATTGACTGCCAAGTAAATAATACTGACAAGGCCCAGAAAAGTATGAAAGACATCGTCAAAATAGTCCATCTGCCATCAGTGGTTCAATCTGAATTTTATGAAGTGACGAGAATACTTCTGGTTCAATACTGGGCTGGTTCAGACCTTAATTAGTCTCAACATTAAAATCAGCAGCAGAAGTCTTTTCAGCGTTTCTTGCTGGGAAAAGTTTTTTTTTTCTTTGTTTTTTTTTTCAAATGACATTGCTTAATGTGAGTGTCAGAAAGGTCAACAGCCACTAGGCACTGTATGTACAGTCGTGGGCAGAATTGTTGGTACCTTTGGCAAATATGATTAAAAAAGGCTGTGAAAATAAATCTGCATTGTTAATCCTAATGATTAAATATATATATATATATATTTTTAAATCTAACCTTTCATTGAAGAATAAGAATGTAAAATTCTTTCATAATGAGATTTTCCCCCATTTTTAATTATTTTTCTTCAATGAAAGGTTAGATTTTTGTACATTTTTAAAATAAAAGATCATTAGGATTAACAATGCAGATTTATTTTCACAGCCTTTTTTGTTTATATTTACCAAGGGTACCAACAATTCTGATCACAACTGTATGTTTATGTAAATGTTTGACATTTTCATACATTTCACAGATTTTATTCAAAGCAACTTAAAGGCTTTTGGTGTGGACCCTGATCTGTTTGACACTAGAGTATGGTTCATTTCGGGTCCATAACAGCAAACTGCACCCCAGTCCACATAAAAAGGTGGTCAGGGGTACGGTTCATGTCACCTCTGGTACAATAAAAAATAAAATAAAAAAAAGTCTTACAGTGCATTTAAGGTATACATTTTATCATTCCATGTGTTTCCTGTGAGTCAAAACCATGACCTTTGTGTTGCTAGTGTTGTTGAGCTACATTGTAGCAGCACATAACATAGGTTGTGTTATGCTAACAGGAAGAAAGCTTTGACTGGATGTTCGAGGGCCCAGTAGAGCATTTGATGTACCCTGTTTGACAGCCCAAAGCTCCTTTTATTGGTTTTGTCCATTTTGGCTGTTGTGAGACAGTTAAGATGATATGTTATGTCTCCCCGCAGAGCCGCCTTTAGCTGAGTGAGATCTGAACTAGCCGGGACCGGGAGATGACATTTCCATGTCTGTTTAGATAGAGGTGTGGCGGACACATGTCTCTTTTGCTGATCGAACTGATAGAAGGAAATATATTCACGGCTTTCCGTCCTGCTGTTTTCTGTAACCGAATCTGATTTTCATAGCATTCCAATTAAGCAAAGATTAGATATTTCTATTAAAACCTCCCCTCTAAGGATGATTATTTATTTTGGCTGATGAATATATTAACCATGCATTGATCAAGTCTGCTCTTTAGTGTGGAGCGCTGTGGAGAAACGTTACACTTCTTGGCAAGCTTTTCAACTACCACGGCCTTCATACTAATACACACATACACACACGGACTGTCACTATAAGGCCAGCTGTGCAAGGGTTAACGCTGCTGAGAGCTTTTGCCCAGTGGATTGTTTATCGACTGAAAGAGAAGGTCTTCTTTCTCTGGGCCAGTTAAGTCAGCCTCCCTTTTGTTTGATGCTGCCCATTTGAGGAAAGATTATCCCTGACCTTCTGCCGCCGAGACTGATGACAAGGACAACGCACACTAACCTTGACATTCAGTGGGCTAAATGGCTTTTTCCACTAGCAGTCAGCAAACCAGAAGACAGGCAGCAGGAGGCCAAAAACGAATTAATCTATACCTGAGAGAAACTTAGCACAGCCACATTCTTTAAAGGAGCAGTCCTTAAAAAAGGAGTGACACGTACAACGGTATGTGCACGTGTCTCCGCACAGCTAGGTGAATCAGTACAAGCCAGTACTGAAAAAAAGTTCTTTCTCTGGGCCAGTTAAGTCAGCCTCCCTTTTGTTTGATGCTGCCCATTTGAGGAAAGATTATCCCTGACCTTCTGCCGCCGAGACTGATGACAAGGACAACGCACACTAACCTTGACATTCAGTGGGCTAAATGGCTTTTTCCACTAGCAGTCAGCAAACCAGAAGACAGGCAGCAGGAGGCCAAAAACGAATTAATCTATACCTGAGAGAAACTTAGCACAGCCACATTCTTTAAAGGAGCAGTCCTTAAAAAAGGAGTGACACGTACAACGGTATGTGCACGTGTCTCCGCACAGCTAGGTGAATCAGTACAAGCCAGTACTGAAAAAAAGTCTATGAAAAAGGGGTTAACTACACCAATGACTGTATTAGAGACAGTGGAACATTTGCATAAAAATGTGACTGTAAGACATTTTTATATATTAGAAATTTGGAATCCATTGCATTTAGACAATCGGCCATACATCATATTAAAACACATCATATCAATTGTTAGATCATGAATGCTTTTTGTGATTACAGAAAGAGGGATCAAAATGGTACAGAAATTACACACTTCACTAGTCAGTGCGAGTCAGTGTGAGCTGCTGTTTGCAGCCCACTGTTCTTCCATAACATAGCATATTATCTAGTGAATAAAAACACCGGAATGGAGACAAACCAATGCCTAATAGTGCAAATAAGTCACATTTTTAAACAGGTACAGTATGATGCCAGTAAAATGATGCATTATGGGACTGTATTGCATCAGGTAGTTAGCTAAACAAACTGTGACCAAACCAGTGCCCAGAAACACACAAACATGAGCCCACACACATACAAACAAGCAACACATGTGGTAAACACCCCCAACCCAAAGTCACATGGAAAGACTATCTAGGGGAGAGTTTTCGGGATAGTTCTGCTTTATGACTGCTGTTGTCAGAGCACTTAGTGCCGTGTCCTTTGTTTCTAATGAGATAAGACAGTGTCAGACGGATACAGTACTAACCTTTCTGCTTGTTTACAGTGCAGAAGAACAGGATGGAGGGTGACCTCTCTTAAGTTTATGGTCCAGCTTGCCAGACAGCTCTGTTTCTAATGAGAGGCCTTGTGGGAGCATGTCACAGTGCCTCTGCTTGGCACACAGAGATTGCTCACAGACAGGGGAGAGAGAGCTGGCTGTTTTGCTGTGGACAAACACAAACACTTAAGATTAAAATCTTTAATTTTGGGGTTGTGTGTG
Organism: Sinocyclocheilus anshuiensis; assembly: GCF_001515605.1. Taxonomy (NCBI): domain Eukaryota; kingdom Metazoa; phylum Chordata; class Actinopteri; order Cypriniformes; family Cyprinidae; genus Sinocyclocheilus; species Sinocyclocheilus anshuiensis. Next base: position 833,485 of record NW_015548255.1, read on the forward strand.
TATATATATATATATATATATATATATATATATATGTGTGTGTGTGTGTGTACATACATTATTTTTAATAAGTTAATATTTTTAATAATAATTTAATAATGTGTGTGTGTGTGTGTGTGTGTGTGTACATACACACATTATCTTTAATAAGTTAATAATTATAATAATTATTATTATTATATTATATTGTATTGTATTGTATTGCATTGCATTGCATTGCATTGCATTGCATTGCAGTCTGGGTGAGCATTAGAGACTTTTTTCAAAAACATTAAAAAAATATTACAGATCCCAACCCTGAACTTGAAATGTCTATTCAACGATTTACTCCTCTATGTAATGTAAACATTATAATGTAATGTGTTTGAATTATCTTATTTTGGGATATTTAAAAAAAAAACAAAAAAACAAAAACAAATGATCAATAAATAAGCATACACATAAAGCAATATTGATATGTGAATATATGTCATTCATTTGAGTAATAAATGAGCACAACATTCAATTAATTAATTTTGTTGCATTTGTAAATAGTTTGACAGCCCTATATTTGGAAGGCAGATTTTTTTTTTTTACCTTCACCAGTGAAAAAAGACTTCCATATAAAACACTTTAATATCCTCTGAATTAAAAATAAAATCTGGGCTTATGCCCAACAACATAATCTCTTGATACAGTGAGGTTTACTGTTACTCCTCAGCCAGCCTGCCACCCATGAAGCTGTCTGACCTTTCACCTTGGCGTTGCAGAGGGCTGATAGATACAACAGAGATCAGCCTGCGTTAAGGCAGAAGACAGGGCTCTGGCAAGAGCAGAAGCAAACCGAGGCAAAATAAACACTCTCCCATATCCCTCATCTCCTCTACTGTAACTTAATCAAGCTGCAGACAGTATGTGTATCTTTTTTTGGCAGTGCGTCTCTGTTCTATATCTGAGAGAGGCTGGGATGTCAGGGGCCAGGCTCCTCTCTTTATGAGCCATTCTGCACTCCGGCCCAACAGGACAGCTGCTCCACTCTCTCAAATACATCATCCTGTCCACCAGCCTCTCCCAGGACACCCTACTGTCCCCCCTCCCGCTCGCCTCGCTCTCTTTCTCCTAGCACGAGGTGGGGAAAGAGGGGGGCCAGATGTGTAGACAGAGAGTCCTTGTCCAGCAGAGGTCAATGGATCTAACAGAGCTCCTTTCTGTAAGGAGCAGAAAGCCTTCTACTGCAGCTCTCCATCTCGCCTCTGTCATGGGACGCCCTCGCGGAATGCTGAATCAACCCTTCGACAGGCTGCGAAACAGTTTAGAGTGGTGGATGAAATTAAGATCACAACCTGCATCCTCCCTAGCTTGTCTCAAGGTTTTAAGGGCGGTTAATGCCAGACCCCAGGTCCACCTCTCCTGCCAAGGAGTTCACCCACACTCCCCAATTCTGGATGGGAATGACACGTGTGCGCCATTGCGTGAGACTCCGAAGTGGTTTATGCTTTCAAATGCATTTTATCTGGCTCTTTCAAACCTGCCGCTGACAGTATTTAGTGGACATGTGATGAGCGAAAGGGTTAAACAATCACCTTAATGTAATCTTGTTTACTGCTCTGTCGTATGAGTAAATTATTTCACACAAGCTCTAGCCCAATCAACATATAAAAGCTGCCTTATCACTGACACGACCATTTGCGACGGCTTTACTGTGCAAAAATTATGAGTCATACTTTTACAGGGCTCTCCAGTTTTGACGGCCTTTTTAATCCCTGAACTCTGCTGAACTGTACATTTCCTTAATTGCGGCACAGCTTGTAACCTCTGTAATTGGCCTCCCTCCTTTACCTCTGCTTGGAGATGTCTAGACAGAAAGGATATGGGAAAAAAAAGTTAAAGTGAAATGCAAAAATAGAGATGGATGAAGCAAGAAAATTGTAAATGTTATATGTTTTTAATTGATAAATTTCACAGTTTCACTTTTTTATATATATATTACTGTTCTCTTTCGATACTTCACTCGTACTGCGTCTTGCTTAAGACTCGTATGGGAAAAAGCCTTTTTTCTCCTGAACTGAAGCCTATTTCATGCACGCAGTGAAACTGCACGGCCATTGGTTCGTGCAGGGCTTTAAAAACGAACCAATGTGACAGTTGTCACGACAGACGTCTCCAACTCAGGTTGGGGGGCGCTGTGCGAGGGCGTACCGACCTTCGGCCACTGGTCGATGGCGGAAAAAGGCTTCCACATCAACTGCCTGGAAATGTTAGCAGTATGTCGAGCCTGTCAGTTCTT
>NW_015548255.1:835955-841457 GCF_001515605.1 Sinocyclocheilus anshuiensis
TGGCGGGCTTCGTCGCCATAGGCTCGTGCAGCTCCGCTGCCGTGCCATTGGTTCGTTTTTAAAGCCCTGCACGAACCAATGGCCGTGCAGTTTCACTGCGTGAATGAAATAGGCTTCAGTTCAGGAGAAAAAAGGCTTTTTCCCATATGCGTCTTAAGCAAGACGCAGTACTCGTTCCCGTATCAGGGAACCAAGGTTACGTTAGTAACCAAGTACGTTTTTATTCATTCATTTGTTTGTTCATTAATTAATTAATTAATTAATTCATTCATTCATTCATTCAAATAAATGCAGCCCTGGTGAGCATAATAGACTTTATAAAATAATTGAATAAATACAAAATAAAATAAAATTGTACTGACCCCATTTTTTGAATGGTAGTGCATATACAAATTAACTCACCATCCAGTCCAGTAGCTTAGCGAGTTTCATGTTAGAGGACATTACAGGTATGTTTTTTTTTTTGGTAACACTTTATTTTAAGGTCCAATTCTCACTATAAAGTAGTTGCTTATTAGCATGCATATTACTAGCATATTGGCTGTTTATTAGTACTTATAGGTACATATTAATGCATTATTCTGTATGACCATGTTCTAGATTCCTTAAACCAACCCAATACCTAAAATTAACAACTACCTTACTAACTATTAATAAGCAGTAAATTAGGAGTTTATTGAGGGAAAACCCTTAGTTAATAGAGAATATGTGTTCCCTATACTAAAGTGTTACCATTTTTTTTCTGTATTTATCATTATTTAGCAACTTGTTAGCATCAGCAAATTTGTTTTTAAAGTGCATAATGATTTTAATATTCACGTTAAAAACAAATAAATAAATAAACTAATTTTCACCACAGACCCTAAAACCTGAAAACTACCATTTTAAAATCACATTATAAATTCCAGAGGGATCCCATGAATAAACTCTCAAAGCTGACCTACAAACTGACATCATGACTGAACAGCTTCATATACAATCCTTTTAGAATGGAAAACTTTAACCTGTTAGCCAACTTTAATGTAAGGCCTGTTTAAGCTGAAAAAAAGACCAAAATCACATGCTCTCACTCAAATCCATTTGGTAAATAGACACATTCAAAATCAAAAATCCTCAGTTCCTTTACATGCAATAATGCTGCAAATAGTCTCCTGATGTTTTTCTTTCTCTCTGGTGATGTTATTTTCCGTTAAGGGTTAGATGTGTATATGATATAAACCAGTGCTGGGGCCTCTTCTCTGACAAGGCCAGGAGTGTGTTTACCTAGTCATGTTAAATTCACACACTGGCCGGTGGAAGGTCAGCAGGAGGCCAGCACGTTCCACCACAGTCCTGCTATTCATCCCTGTCACTTACGGACAGGCCACACCCACACTCCGTCCTTCCTCTCTCATTCCTAACTTTGTTTTCCATTTGTGCCCATTGTTAACCATGGTTTATGTGGAGATGGTAAGCAGAGGTCTTTTTAAACTTAACACCCCCAAGTTTAGATCACAAATAAATCAGATACACAGGCCAATGATAAATGAAATACTCTTGGGAAGAGCTTCATTAGTATGTAATGAGTGGACAACCTACACTACAATATTTTCTAAAAATAAACATGCTGAGTTTATATCCCCACCAGACTATGTGTGTGTGGAAATGATTTACTTCGTCTGTGTGCAAGTATGCAGATTAAGTATGCATTTTCAGTCGCGACCGTCACGGTGGGCTGAATAGGCTGACCTCTCAGGGTCAGGTGGGTGGGGATGGTGTTGACCATGACCTTGTGAGAAATGCCACTCTGGTCCCTCTCGAGAGGCCAAGGCAGAAGCACCATTAGAGCAAGTCAGATGAACACTGCAAATCCAGCATGAACATAATCTGTATCTATCTGTCTGTCTATAGAGATAGCTATCTATCTATCTATCTATCTATCTATCTATTAGGGGTGCTCTGATCAGGATTTTTGAGGCTGATCACCGATCGCCGATCTTTTTAAAGCCTTCTTTTTATAATTTATAACTATTTATAGTGATACTCCAATCAGGATTTTTAGACATTTATTCAGGGCCTGAATTTCATTTTTGAAAATGGGGGGAATTCCCCTCTTAGGTCACTCTTGTGAGAGGGGAAGCAGCACGGACTGTGCTTTCACACAGGAGTCCGCTACTGATCCGTGGCTGTTTACCACAAACACAACATTTATCCATTATTTTGATTTTAAATCCAAACATTGTCACTGAAAATGCTTTTTCAGCATTGCAATTCTTTTTTTTTACACAGTACAGTAATACAATCTTTCACAGACATGTTTAAACACAATAAATATAAGCAACACATTATTCAATGCTTTTTACTTTTGCATTTACTTCTAGATTTATATATTGAGTTGCTCAAGCATTTGGCAAAACATTTAAACAAATTTTCTTACGTTATTACAAAAATACCATTGACAGAAATAGTCAGCTCTACTGCCTTTTGTTTTGCATTTAAATCTTTATTACAAGCAATCCTGCGGTTCATAAAGAATTTTGTTTTCCTACCTCCACTAATGCCATCTATTATTGCCTTGTTTATCTAAAAGTGCTCTTTTCCTTTAAATCTAGCCAAAAAGCCATATGTGTTGACTGTGAAACACAGTAGACTTTAATAATATGCATTTATGGTGTAATTACTACATTTTCGTGTCAATCCATGTTCATATTTACTTCAGCGCTTGCAGCACAGCAAAAATAGACTCTGTGTGGAAATTATCTCCACACTGCTGCAGACGCACCGCTCCTGAATGCACTGCCAGACCGCAACTGTGTGCAGTGAACGCTTTAATCCGTTAACATGAGCGCGGAAAAAAATACGCACCACGTATGCACTGCAAACGGAGTAATAATGTGAACTAGGGCTGTGCCAAATCACGATTTGAGCATGCGCAATTTCTAAATCGCTTTATAGCACGATTTTCCGTGCCCCGACCTCCCGCAGTATGCTATCCGAACCAATCAGAATGCAGCGTGCCTAAATGGAGCAGGAGAACAGAACAGACCGGGCGGGCATACAAACGTAACGCCAGGTTCACACACTCCGTCTGTGGTGCGCATTTTTTCTGCGCCCATGTTAACGGATCAGAGCGTTCACACAGCACGCGATTGCGGTCGCGCTGAATTAAAGTGACAGCGCATTATTCACAGTAAAATATAACATGGATTGACACTGAAATGTAGTAATTATACCATAAATGCATATAATTAAGGTCTACTGTTTCACAGTCAACACATGGCTTTTTGGCTAGATTTAAAACAAGGAAAAGTGCACTTTTAGATAAACAAGGCAATAATAGATGGCACTCGTGGAGGTAGGAAAACAAAGTTATATTTATTGAGTTTAAACGTGAATATGTCTATGAAAGATTGTATTACTGTACTGTGATAAAAGAGAATCACAATGCTGAAAAAGCATTTTCAGAAACTTTGAAATCAAAATAATGGATAAATGTTGTCTTTGGGGTAAACAAATCTATTTCAACATCTGAGGCAACGCCACAAAGAGCTCTATTACCAATGCATGGCAAAAAAATCCCTGGACATGGGAATTATTTGGTGCGTCTGCAGCAGTCATGCTGCAATATTCTATTTCTGCTGTGCTGCACGCGCTGAATTAAAGTGACAGCGCATTATTCACAGTAAAATATAACATGGATTGACACTGAAATGTAGTAATTATACCATAAATGCATATAATTAAGGTCTACTGTTTCACAGTCAACACATGGCTTTTTGGCTAGATTTAAAACAAGGAAAAGTGCACTTTTAGATAAACAAGGCAATAATAGATGGCACTCGTGGAGGTAGGAAAACAAAGTTATATTTATTGAGTTTAAACGTGAATATGTCTATGAAAGATTGTATTACTGTACTGTGATAAAAGAGAATCACAATGCTGAAAAAGCATTTTCAGAAACTTTGAAATCAAAATAATGGATAAATGTTGTCTTTGGGGTAAACAAATCTATTTCAACATCTGAGGCAACGCCACAAAGAGCTCTATTACTAATGCATGCCAAAAAAAATTCCTGGACATGGGATTTTTTTTTTCTTTTTTCTTTTTTGCCTTATGTCTGTTCTAGAGACATGTTACAGCTTTTTGACAAAGCTCTAATTGGTTTTCTTTTGGAAATATGTTTCAAATTCACACTGAATGCATTAATGACTGTAAAGTATGTCTGTGTGTGTCAAAATCGTGATTAAAATCGAAATCGCAAAATTGATCAAAGAAATTGTGATAGATTTTTTTTTTGTGTGTGCGCTGCGAGTGTGCATGAATGCACAGTCTCCAGGAGAGCGCGTGAGCGCTGAATGGTTAAACACTGACAAGAATAAAAAAGAAATGCAATTTATAAACTTTAGTGACGATGTGACACTGTGACACAGACACCTTGACTGTGCAAGTGACAATTCCTGAGTACCTCACCTTCAGCATTATAATTATTTAACCCACGCTGGACAGAGACTGAGACGGTGCCACTGCATGTCATGTCAAACCTCTCACGGCAGCGCCATCAGCTTGAGATCGTTTTATTGAGATCGGCCTTTTAGAGACCGCCGATCAATCATCCCAACGTGATTATCGGCCGATAGTGATCGGGAGCCGATCAATCGGAGCACCCCTACTATCTATTATCTGTCTATCTATCTATCTATCTATCTATCTATCTATCTATCCATCCATTCATCCATCCATCCATCTATAGATACGCATTGCGCTTAGAGTTATAATGAATCTTATGTAGAATTAGATTAATGGACTAGAGACCACTGTTAAGTGCCTAATGAAGACATATATACTTCTGACATGAAATTGATTAGAGTGTTAATGTTTAAATTACAGAGAAATTTGACTCCCAGTGTTGCACACCTATTATTCAATTACGGCACCAATAATACAAATAATAATAATAGTAACCACATCAATTATTTTATTATTAATAATTACAATAATAATTCCAGTAATATTACAATGATTACAATAATAATTAATAGTATATTAGGATTATCGTTGGCTGCTTGATGAATTGCTTTTGTTCCTCTTTTGTTGCTTTGGATAAAAGGCCATTATAAATTTCAGTACTTTGGAATAAAGTGTCTGCTAAATGCAAATGCAAATGTAAATAAATGTTTATATTTTATTTTTAAATACAATTATAATTCTACCTTTTTATATTATACATATATATTTTTAGACATTATTATTATTATTATTATGTGCAATATATTTTCAATAATAATTAAATGGAAATAAGAATGATTTTCTTATAGTCCTCTCTCTGACAATAGAGCATCACTGAAACGCCTGTCGTCCAAACAAAGAGCCTTCTCTCCCAGACACCGGGGTCATGCTCTGTAGTGATGAACCTCACTGTCACGTGAATATAATGTGATTCCCCCATGTGAATAACAGAAAACCAGAGAGAGACAAAAGGAAAGAGAGAGCTGGATGTGTGATGCTATTTTGTTTTGTCGACAT
>NW_015548255.1:841538-857414 GCF_001515605.1 Sinocyclocheilus anshuiensis
ATTTTGTTTTGTCGACATAACTATGGCTCAAAAGTGCAGATCTGGGGAATTATAACACTGCGTGTACTAGAATGCTGTCATTACAATCAACAAAGTTGTCTACACTGAAAGCGAGCAAACAGCCAGCTTTGTTTATTATAATGGGAGTGCTCTAGTTTGTCTTGCTTGCAGTGTAGCTTGGGTGTAAGCGGTGAGAACTCTACTCTGTCCGTGGTCCTGTGCTGTCTCTGGCTGAGATTTATGATCGTCTGGGCTGCTGCTGCTGCATGCACTTGGTTCTGATAATTACAGTTTTTCTCAATTGCTTTGGCACATTTTTTGAAACAATCTTAACATTCTCTAAACTGTGAGTGCAGATGTCACAACTGTTTGCTGGATTATGTTACCACAAATACACAAAAATACTTATTTGGAATACTTAAATTATTCTTGCTGGACATCCTGTCGCTCTTGTTGGTCAGGCCAAAGATTTTCATCAACATCACATCTGATGTTTTCCATTGCCATGCACCGGGGAAAAAATCTCCTTGAAAGCCGCACCCATCCCCTGCAATGATCAGCTGTGATGTCCTCACATCAGAACAGAGACATCTGATCTTGTGGTCTATGATCATATACTTTCCACCTCCATGCTGAAAAAAACTCTTCTATTGGATTTAGGAATGGAGAGTATGCTGACACCTTATTAGTGTATACACTGGACACTCATTAACTTCCACTGCCAGGAGAAACCTGACCTGACCCGGCAAAGCTCTGCCTTCTTTTAAACCATAACATGCTGGTATGAAAGCAATACCAGTGTTTTGATGAAAATGCTTCCTGTATAATTACTTTCTATGTTGAGTGATTGAGGCCTTGAAGCTGCATTCCCACTGGGACACCATTCAGTACTGACAGTGAAAGAGGGATAAAATATAGAAACTAGTTTTAATTTATTATAGTTGTTGATTTTTATCCTAAGCAGGCCGTTAACAAATACACCTTGGTTTGAATAACTTTTTACTGTATACCTAGACTATTCGATGCCTGGTTAGAAATGATTGATTTACCATGAATTTAATCTTAATCAATGACACAAGTCAATGTCTTTGAAATTACATTATATAAATAAGCATTTCCATTTCTTTCAGTTTTCATTTTGTCTTTGGTTAGCAAGCTAACTATGCTAGCATAACATAATGCTAACTGGTTAAAAGAAAACTAAGATATCATGATAACATGCTATGTTTTTAATCAGTTATTGAGGAAAAGGGGATATGCTGTCGCATAACATCAGAACCCGTTAATTTTAGCAATGACCCTGGTCTTGTAAGTATGTATGAATAAGTGTCAAATGATTATACTGAGACGTACATGATTAAATAGAACTATGACTCCCAAAGAACTTCTCTTCTATTACAGATCTTCACATTTTCCCCCTTTTTCTTGCTCTTTTTCTGTCAGTGGAGTGGGGAGGGACTTTTATCTTAACATCTTCATGTACTGCAAGGCATTTTCTGCACCTCCCCACACAAACACTCACCACCATCATGACTCCCTTAATCAATACAAGAATGTAGAGGATGAAAAAGAGATTGGGGAAATGACATGGGAGAAATGGTTCCTGACAGATTTTCCTTTTCATTATTTATTTAATTAATGGTTTATATTTATGTATTTATTTATTTATGTATTCATAAGGGAATTTGCTGTAGTTGTGTGAGCAAAGTTTACTAAACTTAATGTATGCGGTGTAATTGTTTTTTGAGAGTTGCACATTATATCTAGAGCTGTGAGCTAAACTCTCTCTCTCTCTCTCTGTGTGTGTGTGTGTGTGTGTGTGTGTGTGTGTGTGTGTGTGGTTTATTTGACCCCTCTGCCTCTTTATGTTGTTGCAATGAAAAACAACATAGACATATTCGTCTGGCAGTCCACACAAAAGAGAATAGTTCCACTTACCCTTTCATTACTCCACTAAAAAGTGATGTACTAACCAGTCCAATAAAACAACTCTGCATCTTTGTTTTTCATTCTCTCTTGTCCCTTCATTTTAGCAAAGTGCATGTGAAGCATCTGTGAACAATGCTTTCTTGAGCTTGTAAATGTCATTAGTAACGATTTGTGTTTTTTTTTCGTAGCGTTTCTCAGAGCACCTCATAAACCACCCTCCATCTCCCCTCCCAAACCCCTCAGGCCCCCCATCCCCGCCGTCTGTCCTCGAAGAAGTTGAGCGTTACATCCGCCATACAGAGATTTTAAAGTAGATTCTTTATCTGTATAAACAAAGCAGGTAATGGTGACTGTTTATTATACAACACACCCCCATGCTAACCTTTATGTCTTTATTGCTTGCATAACAGTTGCCTTGTTTATGTGTCTGTGTTCCCAGCCACTGCCCTTGAACTTAAACTCCGACACACCTGCCAGTTCCCCACCCCCCTCTGCTGGCTCCATCCTTGACTCCTTCTTACCTAAATCTCTCAACCCTCCTCTCCGTTAGGGATTGTGAATGCCAGAGAGACAGAAAGAGGGAGAGAGAAGTGGTACATATATAGCAATATTTGAGAACCTCTGCAATCCATAAGGTGATGCCCCACCCATAAGAAGGGCTGGGTATCGAGTTCGATACTTTTTAGGCACCGATCGAATTGCCGCGATACCATCGAGTATCGAAAAACTTCTCGTCATTCGGTACCAAATTTCAATACCAAAGGAGTAATCTCATCAGCGTCAGTGAGCCAATAAGCCTGCAGCACTAGTATTCGACTAGTAGCGGCGCGGCGCAGATCGATCAGTGTTTGACATCCGCGAGAGCGATTTGAACGCGTACGGAGCAGTCTGCTCTCTATAGCTCTCGTGGTACTGTAATACACCTATCAGTTTACACACCTACTAGTTTACACCAGTTACACTCAGAGATGTGACTCACACGTGAGGCTGTAGTGTGAATGCGTCCCAGCCCCATTAGATGTAAGGCTATATTTACACTAGAAAATTTTTGTTTTAAAATGAAAACGATCTTCGTCATACAGGCGTTTCCACTGCGTTTCAAGCCGGCTTTCCACTATCTCCAACAAACGACAGACCGGAAGTCATTCATTTCCAATGGAGAGTAGCGTGGGAGCTGTGTGGAGCTCCAATCATATGCAGAAGTCCGTTCCTACTACACGTCCGAAAGCGCGTGTTACGTGACCATTCATGCACACATCATGCTACATAAGACGATAAATAAGATTTATATTCCGCTTTTAAACCACCATCGAGTATTTTAATAACTTCTGATTGCCGTCTAATGTGTTTTGGCCATGTAATGTTGCTTCAATGACTCAGAACAGCGATCGTGGAAGAGAGAACACAGACAGACAGCGCTGGAAGCTGCTAATGCTCATCAGTAAATCAGTGGAAAATGAATAGAAATTATGAGTCTGTCTGAGTTATGTGTTTTAAAACGAACACGCACTAGTGTAAATGTAGCCTATAACAGATGTGTAAACTGAAGACTATTTGAGCTTTATTAAAACTATTTCGGTATCGAAGTCAAGGTATCGGTATCAAAAATGTTTGAACGATACCCAGCCCTACCCATAAGCAGTGACATCATGCATATGCATTTGTATCAGGGTGAAATAATATCGCCGACAGAAACAGACTGTGATATTTTAGGTGATATTATAGAAATAAAGTATCATGGATTTTATGGTGGAAGTGGTATTATAGACATAAAAGGGAGGAAGCAATTCTACAATTGAAACTTTTCTTGAAAGTTTCTTCTTTATCACTAGCTTTCATGCAGCTTTTATGCTGAGTAAAATCTCTCTAGATAGGCAAATTTAACCATAGTATAATGGGCTCAGAACACTGTGGTCTCAGGGACTGTGGGGGTGTCCCATACACCAGTGAGAGAAAGAGGAGCACCTGATGTCTTGGTGGTAGGATGGTAATTGATACAAAGATGGGGAGTCATGTACTGAATATTCCAATAGAGTGACAAGGCCACAGATGACAAGCTTTTGCCCACATGAAAAGAAATAAAGAATGGAAAGAAACAAGCAGGGAAAGGGGGAGCGAGAAAGAGAGAGAGAGAGAGAAACAGAACCACGTGACATTCCCCGTCCAGAGCTTGAGGATTAACGATGAAAAGAAACAAAAGAACAACAGTAAACAAAAGAGTAGAGGCTAAAGGGGGCTCCCCTGATTTCTCTTCCCTCTCAAGGAGGGAGAGAGGAAGACAGACGGAGGAAGCAAATGAGAGAGGGGCTCCTCTTTTGGGACGGACACATATGGATCTACAGTATATGCATGCATACAGTGGCCTGGTATTGTGAATCAGGCAGAGCTAAATCAATGTCAGAGCTCAATCAATATTTAGTCCCATGTGATCCTCCTTCCTCTCCTGCACTTGACCTCACCTTCCCCATGCTAACATTACCAGGACTTTCACATGTGGGTCAATACACAACAACAAGCCAAGGCTCAGCAGTAAATCTATTAACCTGTGTTTTCGTTAGAAAGAGGAGGAAAAACTACCGAGAGGTATAAACAAAGACAATAAGAATGAATCAAGTCCAAACTGAGAGTTTGCAGGTGTTCAGTGTCAGTAAATACTGAGGCTATAGGGGAGTCTTTCAGTGATGGTGTCATATGTTGGCGCCTAGCACAGCGACACAGTGTTGAAAAGCTGCAGGTTTGATTTGGTTTGGTTTAGGGGTTGCGTGCATTTTGGATGTGTGGTATTAGGGAGTTGTTACCACTTCCCTTTAAAGTTATCTGTGTTTAACAGTGGCATATGGGTTAGCCTGTCTCTCCTGCCTTGGGCTGTAGACACAACAACACTGCTTGTTAGTGACATCTGCTGGGAAGAGCTGCCCCTCTTGTCCTTTGGCCCTTACTGAAGCGAGTCCAGCCCATCAACACACCCTCAACTCCCCCCAACTTCCCACCCCTATATGTCCTTTATTACTGGGCAATGTGTGCTTCTTCCCGCATGCACATAATGTCCTCTTCTCCTCGTTCTGTAACCTATCCCCTCTGTCCTGTCTACAATACTCATACCAGGGCAAGCTAGAGGTGTCTGCATTCCTGGGACTTTTCCCTTCTGTCCTGCCCAAACCTGTCCAGATTCAGAATGAGTGCAAATGCATATTAAGTATGCACTGAAAAAAAAAATATATATAATAAAATATATTAAATTAATCATCATAAATTCTACTTGTAATATAAAAATCAAGGAGAACAACAATTTTCTAAGTAAAATGTACACATTTAATTCATGTAATTAATGAACTGCGTGAGAAGAGTAACTCTTATAAATATTTACTTGTAATATTTACGTTTTATAGTCATTGCACATAAATCTAGAAATATTGAGTACATTTTAATCTAAAAGTTCAGCGCGCTTGAATCCGTGCATGCGTGTTTGGACCCACGCTTTGAATCAGAGGGACGGTTGGGCTTGTCACGGAGGAGATGCATGGCTGGATTTTCTCGTTTTTAAGGTAAGTTTGTCTTTCTGTTTTAGATTTCTGATTTGAAATACGTTGGTCCGTGTGCATTTCAAGAGTTTGATTCTTGTTTGCTTGACTCATTATACACTGACGTTCATATTAATCACATAACCTCATTAAAGTTAACTTGCGTGCGGTCACAGTGAGTGATATTTCAGCGGAAATGTTTTCAATAGTTCAGAGATTCACAAAGCTGTTTTTCACGTAAAAACTTGAGCACAATTGGAAATTACTGGAAATGATTGCTAGCTAGCTAACATTATTGCAAAATTAAAACAATCGCATAGTTTAGCATAACGCTAGTTTCTGTTCTTTCAAACACTCGACTGACGTAATAGAGAGAGTTTAGAGCAAAAACATTGTAGTAATCTCATTAATTGCCGTATTTTGTCGCTATGCTAAGCTAACATACTACCTAACCCTAAAGCACCTGTTGCCACCAGCGATTATGTTTTATAGGACTAATTTTGAAAAGTGTGAATAGAAAGTGTTAGTAAAAGTGTTTTTACGCGTCTTTATGATGGTATTCAACTTAATTATAGTTAATTCCAGTACAGTCTTGTCAGTTAAAACTTTTATTTTGCTCAAACAATCTGTAATTTGTTGGTTAAAAAGCAAAGTCTTATGAACACTTGTTTCTATCGACAGGAAGGCTTTGGATTCACTGCAGAATAAGCCGGAGCGTAAGTTAAAATGTGTTCGTGCAATTTGTTACGATAATTTTTTTAAGTAAATCTTACAAGTTAGAAGGTTAACACGAAAGAGAGTTTATGCAAGAGTGCGTACGTATGGGTGTTCTGTCGTACTATGCTATTTTGCAATTTTTTTTTTTTTTTTTTTACACGCACACCACCTTGTTTGATTTCCATTGAAAGATATTTAGAAACACAAAAAAATGTGTGAACTAGTTTTTTTAAGAACACTACTTGTCTCACATACATTTCCAAACCATTTCTACAAGCAACAAGGTGCGTTCAGTCATCTTCTTAGCATCACTACACTTCCCAATGGATGCTGAATAAATTTTCATTATTTGATAGCAGCATGTCCTCTGCAGTCATCTGAAAGGCAGCAGTCATGTCACTCAAACTGTCATTGCCATTGTTTCAGGTCATAAAAATACATGAATCAAACTCATCATTCACCAGGACACAGCCAACCTCAGCACTGACAGTCATACAAGTGTAGCCTACCAGAGTATACACTCTATAGAAAGAGTAGACAGTAAAAAAAATAAAAATAAAATCTGATAGATGAAAGCACATCAACAAAGTTGTGAAGAGGACATGTATGTAAACATTGTGACTGGAATCCATCCATCCAAAATTAATAAGTACTGATTATTATTATTATTATGCTGACTGCTAGTACATCAGACACAACTCTAACTATCTTTGATCTGGAGCCACCAACCAGGCATTTTTGGTAAATTCAGTGACTAGTACTTCCACAGAAGTGTCCATATACACCCTGTACCTGAAGTTCAAACCCACATTTGCTACTGACATTAACCTGCTGTAAAAAAAAACAAACAAAAAAAAAAACAACTGTGTGCCCCGACTCTCAAAAGTGCTGTCCAGTTTTGTGTACCATATATAGACATCCAGTGAATGGACTGGGGGGCTAAGACTAGGGAATCACCTACAGTGTACTGATTAGATTAAATTTGTTGAATATTTAAGAACCCAACCCAATCTGACTTTTTGGGACGTAATCATTACATAAGAGTTTTGCTTGGTCACAAAATGGCTCCATAGGTTTATTTGTCTTTACCATTTTCTCTTTGGAGGTCATCAATAACTGTTCAGTAATTTTGTCCCCAAAAAAGTAAAGCTAGGTCACAAACACATTTATTTTTCTAGCACAGTGGGGGACTTTCCATTGGCATCTGTACTGTAAACTGAGCTAATGATATTTTCTATCCCTTAACCTGAACCTAATCCTCCCTAATTTTTAGATTTGCATTAGACATCAGTGTTTCCCCTGCCATTATATTAAGGGGGTGAGGGGCGGCCCGCCCTCCCAACGGCACCCCCTGCCCCCCTTGAAGGTCAAGTAAATTTTTTTTTTTTTACTTTTATTTTCTCTATAGCCCCAGATCACAACAGAAGTCATTTAAAGTTACCTTTTCTATAGAACAGGTCTATACCTTGTTCTTTTATTAAACAAACTAAAAAGCCTCATGTTATTTATCTTATTTACACGACGGCATGTCATTTCTGTCTCTATGTTACATGGTCGCGCTCTCTGTATCGCGCACAGCGGAGTTCCACCCCGATGCACGCGCACACACAAGTGAGCACACTCCCACTCCCACTAGTATTTGTAAATATTAAGCTGCAAAACGACTATTTAAATATGAATTATGTGTGTTAATGAATGGCGCAGACGCGCAGTTTTGTTTACTACTCGTACTGAAGCGCGCACACGCGCGCGACGCTTCCAGTGATATTAACGTCTGCCATCTCACTAATGAGGACATAAATACATGAACATCTCCAGAACTGCTCTGAGAGTCACTTAATGAGCATTTTACCGTTTCATTTGAGTAAAACTATCCTCATATCACATACACACAGAAACGTAAAGGTATTCACAGCAACCCGTCAAAATAAAAGTTCGGTTTTACTTGAAGACATTGTGGCAGAAATATATTACTGTTGTTCAGTAGAATGTACATAATACTACTACTACTACTACTACTACTACTAAAATGATTAAAACCTTATTTTTAAGGAAAAACCATTCAATATTTCTTCAATATTTTAATCGTAATATTAAATCCCCTTTATTTTCCAAAAATTTTCATAATTTAAAAGATAAATTAAATGAATGTTTTATGCCTTAAAAAATGTAAATACTCAACACATAATTTCTGAGGGGAAAAAATTGTAAGGCTATTGTAAGAATAATTGAAACTTGTTTTTATGCTTTCAAATAATTAGACATGCTAAAACGCAATTTGGTAACAATAAAATATAAGGTTGGGAAAAAATAAAACATTTCATAGGACCCTAAACATGTAATTTGTGTTCAACTTTTAATAAATTGATGTTAAATTAAGTTTCATGATTTTAATTAATTAGACATGCTTTTTGAATGTAGACAAAACCAAGACACACGCACACAAACAGATGAGGTTGCTGTTGCAGACTAAGCTGAAGGCCAGTGGCCAGGAGGAGACTTGATCATCACTGAACTTCTCTTGACCCGTCTGAGTCATTAAAGCTCAAATGAGATACATGACAAAGACCTGTCATCATATAAACACTCGTGCTAGCCTTCAGCTAACTGAACCGAGACAGATAAGTGCCCTGTGGTGTAATGTAACGAAGTAATACTACTTACAGTACTTAAGTATTTTTTGGGAGAATCTGTACTTTACTCGAGTTTTTATATTTCTGTCAACTTTCACTTTTACTCCCCTACATTTCCTAATTAAAATGTATACTTTTACTCCGATACATATTCGTTACTTACTACAAAATAATGTCAGAAGAATACAGACTGCAAGAAAGCAGGTTTGACGAATCAGTGGTCTGGCACTTACAAGTTAGTTTCCTAAAAAAAAAAAAAAA
Organism: Sinocyclocheilus anshuiensis; assembly: GCF_001515605.1. NCBI lineage: Eukaryota > Metazoa > Chordata > Actinopteri > Cypriniformes > Cyprinidae > Sinocyclocheilus > Sinocyclocheilus anshuiensis. Next base: position 850,600 of record NW_015548255.1, read on the forward strand.
AAACTTTGCTCATGTGCAAACAAGTGCTTGCATTTCATTTTCCACTCAATTCGAGGCTGGGGTGTGCGACATACAGTATATCCTCTGCGATAATATGGTAAGTGTTGTTTAATGATGTGAGATCTGACATTATCGAGTACTGTAGGCTATATCACAAAAACACACACAGAGAGTGCACGCATACACTCTAAAAAAAGATGGTTCTTTAAAGGTTCTTTACATGCAATAATGGTTTTATTTCGAACCATAGCATTCTGAAGAACCCTTTCATGCTGAAATGGTTCTTTGTGTTAGAGTTTAGGGTTCTTTATTCCCGCCCTTTTGTTTTTCAAATCTGTAACTGATAAAGCACCTCATTAATGATTTTCTGGAGTTCAGTGATCCAACTACAGACTGTCAACATACTCTCAACAGGTAAATTATTTCATTCTTAAAATTTAAAAAATACAAATTTAACTTTAAAAATGTAACTGGCTTCATATTGTTAGATTTTTTTAATTATTACTTGGGTTTATGTATAAACAGACCCGCTACTTAATCACACCAAAATTATGGACTTTAAGGCATCATATTGATTGGATTGTGATTGTTTCACTGAAAGTTGGTCTTCATCACATCTATTTTTTGTTTTTATTTTGTGTTTTACTTCTTTATGTATTTATTCATGTTCAATGTCAATTGTCATTCATTAATGTATTCAGCTAATAACTGTTGTTAAGAGCACTGACAATCTTGTATGTCAATAAAAACATACCTAATTCACATAACAATTGTTGTTGTTTTAATGTAAAACCCTAACCGAGGCTATACTCTAAGATGCCTCATTACTGATTTTCTGGAGCTCAGCCATCCAACTACACAACTGGAGCTTGGTCTTCAATACACTATTTTATGTTCTAGTTTGTTTTATTTCTTTAAGCATTTATTTATGTTCAATGTCCATTGTCATTCATTAATGCATTCTGCTATTAACTGTTGTTAGAACACTGTCATTTTTTGCTACAATTTCACGTCATTAAAAAAGTACCTAATTGACATGTCGTTGTTGATTTTATGTAAAACCCTAATAGACACTTCAAGATATTATAAAACCAGGCAGATAGAGGGGTAAAAAAAAAAATTAATAAATAATATATACAAATAATACTAATATTAATGATATTAATTGTTTAGAACCATTTTTCTTAAGAGTGTACACTACGTGATTTAATCTATTAAAACATTTAGAATAATCAAAAATTCAAGGCATTCTAAACTGTAGGTGGCAAAAATGCTTCTGTATGCCTTTTATATTTATATAATTTAATAGCTAGTTCATCTATATCACACGCAGAGTGACGTTTGTTTTTTCTCCAGATATCAGAATGATAGCAAATGTAATATTGATTTTATACAAGTTTAATAAAGTTAGCATTAAGTGACTTACAGACACAGTGTTGCCAGTTTCTTGCTCAATTTTGCCAACGAAAATAGTTCCAAACAAAGATCACAGCACTGTTTTGCATCTCTAAGCAACACACAGGACCAGGGTTGCCAGGTTTTCACAACAAAACCCACCAAATTGCTACTCAAAACTAGCCCAATCACATTTCGAGGGGGATCCCCCGGTAAAAATCGCATTCCGGTAGGGTAAAATACATTTTTTTGTTGGGCCTCCTCTGGTAAAATTCACATTTTAGGGGATAAATATCACGTTATTGGGGTCGCTTAAACCCGCTGACATGAAAAACAACCCGCAGCAACAGTGTTAAAATAGCCCAATTCCGCGGGAAAACCGCGGACTTAGCAACACTGCACAGGATGGTGTTTCCTTACTGAATGAATCAGCTTTTTGAACTATTCGGTTAAATGAATGATTCAGTGACTCACAATTAAATGCATCGCTCCGTTTGAATGAATCAGCTGACTGCCACCTGGCAAAACATTATTTTTCATGTTTTAAATAATTTCAAATATCAGTATTCAAGTTTTATGTTTAAAACAAAGCACTATTTATGCATTTGTAACTGCAGGTTAAATGCATCCATGCCCCCTCTGAGCTCCATTAAACTGTGTAAATACATCTAAATGCCACTTCAGATGCAGATTCCAGAAATATTTTCTTATGTTGGAATGAAAGAGACTACCAGATGAAGTGCCTCTTATGATAACCCAAAGATACAAAATGGAAGAAAGAGTTAAAACTGAACACAATCTAGCTGCTCAAACTGTGTATAAACATTTTTTTTTAAATATGTATTTGCTCATTTTCCATTTTGCACTTTTTCAATACTTAAGTGCTTTTATATATACATATATATGATACTTGTCATACTTAAGTACAATAAATATCACATACTTTAAAACTTTTACTCAAGTAATATTATAAACGGTGACTTTAACTTCTACCAAAGTCTTTTTCTGGTGAGATATCTGTACTTTTACTTAAGTGTGGCTTTCAGGTACTTCATCCACCACTGTATGTGCCTAATGTCTGCAACACAAGACAATAATATACAAGCACACACACTGCACACTTACTGGTTTAAATGCCCATACAAAATTACAAAGAGCTATTTAAGCTGGAATATTTGTGGAGGGCAGTGGATACAAATGAAAACAGTGATATAAAGGCCATGAAGTCAATATTGTTTATTTCCTTAAGTTCAGCACAGCTTAGTTAGGCAGGCTGTCCCCTACAGCCATCCATCCTGACAGTCCTGTCTCTATGCCACCCTGCCCTCATGTCACAACACATTTAGGCATCAATTCTGTGTGAGGTGGGGGTGTGTATGTGTGTGAGGGCAATGCAGACACAGACGAATGCAGCGGCCGGGTGGCGATGGGCATGTGTGTGTGTGTGTTGGTGCCACCGCTGTGGCCCTGCCTCTCTGTGGCTACCCTTCTCCACAGTGAGCAGCCCTCCAGCCATGGATTTGATCTTTGCAAAGGCTAACATCTGTCGGCTGTCATTTTAGAGAGATTGATGACAGGCCGGGGAATGGAATGGAGGGAGGGAAGGATGGATGGGGAAGAAGGAGGAGAGAAGGGTGAAGGGGGTGAGAGAGAAGGGCTAGAGGGATAAATGGCGACCGTGCCAGTTTAGGCCTGATGGTAACATGAAGGTCTCCTTTTCTGGATGAACAAGATAAAAAGAGGGAAAGAAAGAGAGTGCAATGGACTTAAAGGACTGCAGAGGGCCAAAAGTATGACATAGTTATGGAACAAAATGTAATATATATACGTCTTGTAACCATGTCCATTGTACAGCTGGTTTAAATGAATTGTTTTACAGTGTAATGTACAATGCTGGACACAGTACTTACAGTGAAAATATACAAGCTAGTTACTACATTTCTAGGCAGCGTCAAATGCATTGATTGGTATTTTGTAAATCAGCAAAAAGGCACTAAAATTCACTTCACTTGTTAACATTACATTTTATAATTCATGTTCTGTCAGCTGTTTAGAACCACTATGATAAGAGAAGCAATTTCTGATTCAAGAATGATTCACCCTTTGGATGGTTCTTTTCAATTAATTGGATTGCAAAAGGATCCAAACTTTCACAATTCATTATGAATCATTTGGGCAGCTTACTTATGCACTAAATCAATTGTAGTTTCTTTTTTTTCCCCACCCTAACTCTGTAATGGAATGCTTTTCAACATTGTTGACACTAGCTCACTCAAGTCTGAATCAGGACTGAAATTAGAAGAGGATTGACTCAGAGTCAAGATGAGATCAGAACAGTCCACATGCTCCCGAGTCCAGAACAAGACCAAGACCATGAAAATATGATCTTGGAGTCAGACTTGAGGACTTGTCTTAGTTATGTCCTGGTCTCGGTCTTGAGCGTGTCTCAACTACAATGCTGCCTTAGTCCACTATAATGCGAGCGTGTATGCGCACAAGGAGATAAAATGGACTCCGACCCTTTGCACATGTTAATTCACCATCAGGCTCAGCTAACAAGGCAGATCCCTCACTACTTTGTGTCTTTTGTTTACGAGTTAATGGAATTGGGGTCAAGAGGATGTGTGTAAAATTCAGTATATATAAAGCAGTTAATTGTTTAAAACACCCTGGCTTTCTGTCTACAGTTCACTAATGGAAAGCTGATATGTTTTTATGTATGATATAATGAAAGCATTTTAATCATGTTTGTCAGGAATAAGAACGCAAAAACAGTTCAGCTACATCTTACATTTCAAGATAGGCAGTAGAGAAATATTTGAACATGATATTGAATTTAATTAGCTGCTCATAGTACTACCATGCCTTATATAATAATAATAACAATAATAATGATAATAATAATAATGATAACAGTAATAAACATGTGAAAATCCAGCAACTTAGAACATTCTGCTTTGCAGATGAGTGGGAATGAATTGGGAACTGGAAAGTCTTCATGGCAAACATGGAGCTAAAAGCAAATGGAGAAGAATGGGTCATTTCAATCGCTCCAAACATAAGGCCTCTACCACATACGTTAATCTTGACTGGTTGCTACACAACACAAAGTGCTGTACAACTTTGAAAGCTCATGAAACATGCCATTGAATGTCCCCTGTACTCCTCTATAAAGCACGAAGAATACCAAGGCCATAGAGAAATTAACACTTAAAAACAACAAATAATACAATTCTACACAGTTATTGAAACTTTATCGAAGACCCAACACTTCTTTTGTATGTCTGTCTTCATAACTAAAGCTACACTGTTAGCTTTACAGCCCATATAGTAGCTAGGGTGACCACCTGGCAATAGATCTGTTGCGGGACAGTAGATGTGATTTTGAGGCACAATGCGTGACGTGTGAGACAGATACATTTACTGTTATACTATGTAAATACTGATTTACAGTAAGGGCTGCCAACTCTCACGCATTCAGTGTGAGACTCACGAAATCGACACTTCTCACACTCTCATACCACACGTCCATTTTCTCACGCAGTGAAAAACACCCTCTGTACAGTAATATTAGGATATTGGCGAAACAGATTTGGTAAATGCTTCAGAGCACATTTGTGTTTGCGCTCTGGAAAGCATCAAAAGATTGTATTTGCAACGTGTTTTCATAGCGCTGAGCAATGTTGCCATCCACAGACATTCACCCAGGTATATGTCCTAGCCCAGTCTTTACTAAAAGAACATTTTCTCTTTTTTGTTGCCATTATGACCCCTTTTTAAAATAGCTTTTACTTTACCGAATTATCCGGAACACTGGCAAGTTTGTTTTCTGACAGGGAACACAACGAATTACCCGCTCCACATTTTGATTAAATAAATAAATAAATAAATGTGTGCATAAATACACGTATTCTTGTTTAAATACATAAATAAATAATTAAACGTGATGAAAATAGGCAAATAAATAAAATAAATTGGTGGGCAAATGGAAAATGTTTAAGGAAATGCTAAACTCATCCTAACTATTTTCCTTTGATCACTCATTTATTTCTGAATGTAGTTCCACATTTTTTTTCCCTCTGCGCAACATGCTAATGAGAGGGTGTCAATTATGCAAGAGTAGGCGGATCGTGTGTGATGTGCTTGAGCGTTTGCCTGCACATGCGTATTAACTTCATTAGTCAAGGGGACTGATTATTATCTTAAACTTTTTCATAGGGTTAGTTTTGTAGTTATAATCATGAGAGAGCTAAATCATAAAAGATTTTAAGTGGCCAATGTAAAATATTAATGCTTACATAGCTCTTTGCTTAATAAACATATACTTTTGTCACCTGTATTTTCTGTTCTGATAACTAATGGGGAAAAAAACTGTCTGTAAACCACTTCATACCAGTTCTCAAGGATGTATATGAGCCTCTGTTTGTACAATAATAAATTGAGAATCAACTAAGATGCACCCTTGTGTGTCACTAATTTGGTTCTCCCGCCGTAAAGAGAGAGAGATTGCTGCAGATCGACTTGGTTGTAGAAGAATTTTACCGTAAAAAATATGGTAGCAACGTTTTAGGTTTTACGGTATTAACTTAAATTTACAGTTAAATACCGTAATTTCATTAACTGATATAATGTTAATATACCAACCTATTGAAGTGTTAATATCTGTTTTGAACTGCAGATGATAATGCACACCGCAGCTAATACACCATCATTCCGATGCAGAAAACAGAGATTCAGTCACCCAACAGGCCACTACAGAAGCTCTCCATCCCTACTAGATTTCAGCATGTTTAACATTTTACATGGTAAAGATTCTGATTATGCATGCATATCAGTATCTGTTCAGGGCTGCATGTGTATGAAAGCAAGAGCAGTAAGGCAAACGAGAGGGAGGAAAATAAAGAAGGACAGGTTGTGGGTGAGGGATAAGAAGACTGACCACAGCCTGCTCCCTCCCCCCTCGCCGCCAGCAAGGCCGAATTTCAATAATTTCATCAGTTAATTTGCCTCTTAGAAATGCCGGGAGCCTTTTCCATCTCCTTCCTGCATTCTCACTCTCTTGCCTTGACCTAGATTCGTACGGGGAAAGTGACATGTCTGCCTGACCAGAGAGCGGCCAGCCGCGCTCCGCAGCTCAAGTGCCTATAAAAAAATGACTCCCTATCTCCAAATAAGAATAATGAAAAGCAGTGCTATGACAGATTGGACATAGATGAGATTGCTGCTGTGACTATATGCATGCGTCGCTTGCTGGCTTTGCATCTGAAATGAAAAAAGGGTGGGTGGTGGGTGTCAGGCTGTCGCTTCTGACGTTAAAGGGACATGGTCCCTCAACCTTTCACTCAGAGTGCATACACACACACACACACACACACACACACACACACACACACACACACACCCCACACAATATTGGGCGC
>NW_015548255.1:861573-868448 GCF_001515605.1 Sinocyclocheilus anshuiensis
GCAGCAGCCAAGATGGCTGGTGGTGTGGCATGATGCCAGTGGGCACATGCAGACACCTGTTACTGCCGTGTGAGTGTAGGGGAAAATATATTTCAACACCTACTGCATGTTTCCTGTATGATGCTACCCCTTGCTCCAATTATGGAAATTGATCCAATTAATAGCAAATTATGATCAAACATTTCTCACAAGTGCAATTTCACATCTCACAATGTGACTTTATTTCTTATTTAAACATTTATGTGCACAGCATTTTTTATATTGTTACTTTGTGGGAGAAATTGTTTACATAAGAGACACAGAAACATTTGTTTTCACTAGTCGATTAGCTGCCCAGGTAAATTAGTATACACCTTTTTTTTTTTTTTTAATTATACTTTTATTCAGCAAGGATAAGAATAAAAAGTGACAGTAAAGACATTTACAGTGTTACAAAACATTTCTATTTCTAACAAATGCTGTTCTTTTGAACTTTCTATTAATCAATATATCCTGAAAAAAATTACATATCATTATTTCCACAAATATATTAAGCAGCACAGCTGTTTTCAACACTGATAATAATAAGAAAAGTTTTATCATATTAGAATGATTTTTGACAGATCATGTGACACTGAAGACTGGAGTAATGATGCTGAAAATTCAGTTTTGCTATCACAGGAATAAATTACATTTGAAAATATATTAAAATAGAAAGTAGTTATTTTAAATTGCAATATTTCTTTCACAGTTTTGCTCTTTTATTCTATATTTTAAATCAAATAAATGCAGCCTTAGTGAGCGGTTTTCATTTTACCAGCCCCAAGCTTTTGAAATGTACTGTTTGTACTATACACCATTCATGCAGTACAGCATCTCAGGACAAAATGTGCACAGTGGCACAGCTTCCTGCCATCTTGAGGGTATCTGACTGCAGCTTTAACCAGTCTAATGATGAGATGATGCCACGTCAGATGCCATTGGATTTTTCACACCATAGGACCGTTGACTGATGGGAGCTGATGTTGTTATGTTGAGCCATGGGCATCAGAGAGGGAAAAAAGGTCACTTGTGATTGTCTGTGACCCAATAAGGAGGCTTTTCACCCTCCAAAGGCTTCACTGATGTGACATTTGGCAGATATGTCCAAATAGGCATATGCACAGACACAAAAACTTTGACAGCGTTCACAGTGACCCTTTAAGCTAGACTGGACATAATTAAGATCAGGTCTTGCCCACGTAAATAAAAATAACAAACAGGAGACAGTTTATTACTATCACACTGGAAAGAACTTTATTAAAGCATAGTTCACCCAAAAATGAAAATGATGTTTGTACTGTTTCCAAATTGGAACACAAAAGAAGATATTTTGAAAACAACAATTGGACATATCAACAAATGAAAAAAAAAAAAAAAAAAAAATCTTTAAAAAAAAGTTTGCATGTGGGATTTTTGCTCAGTATCATATTTGATATTACATCAGGATTTTATGGCTCATATAATAAGATATAGTAAGTTAAAGAGACATTTTTCAAAATATTTTATGTTCCAAAAAACAACAACAACAACTAAAAAAGCAAATCAGACAGGTTTGTAACAATATGAACATGAGGGTGAGGCCCCATTGGACACCACTGACTTTCACTGTTTAAAAATTAATTTTCATTGTTTAAAAACAACAACAAAACCACAAAGAGAGATTTTTTTTCAAAATATAAGCTTCTATGTTCCACAGACAAGAATAAGTCATACAGGTTTGGAACAACAGACTTGACAGAATTTTAAATTTTGGCTGAACTACCCCTTTAAGATCAAATTCTGGGCAAAATACAGAATATGGATTGGGTACAATCCTTTGCTCAGGAGGGGCTGAGACTGTTGCGGGGGGATGATGTGGACAAGTTGGCACCAGAAGCATGTCGCGGTTAAGCAGAAATTAAGCTGACATGACCCTGCATAGAGCAGGTAAACAGAAAGCCTGCTTTGCCTGAGGTTACCATATGGCAGCAACACCAGCAAAGCGACCAGGTGGCTTTAGCTTTGCTTGCAGGGGATGTTTTGCTACCTGCTGTCCTTTTTGTTCGGTTTTGCTTTCTTTGCCGTCTCTCAAACTGTGACAGGCCCTGGCTGAGAGCAATGGGATGTCAGGATTGGGAAGAAAAAAAAAAAACAGGAAGAAAACAGCTACAGCTTTACACACATATACCAGAGCAAGTGAAAAGAAGAAAAGAGAAATAGAGGTGGGAAGAGAGCAAGAAAGAGGGTGCCTTCGCTGTTGGTTGCCAGCCATATGGTGTTGGGTCTGTATGCGGGGCTCCTTAAGTGACATTTCTGGAATGACCTGAGGCGATGAGCAGTGCAGTCTCCGCATGGGGAGACCAGCCTCACTCTAAAACCGTTTCTGCAAATTATTGATGAATTGATGCTCAAGCGGCATGGCAGTGATACCTGCACCCACTCCAGATGGTGACTCAGCCTGAAAAGCTTGTTTTCTCTAGAAAAAAAGTGTCTATATTTGCATATGCTTGACTGGTCTGTGTAGATTTGACATGGCGATGTACAAAAATGGAAACTTGAAGCAATTCGGTGTGCATTGATTTTTAGGAAATTAACATAGATATTCATAAAAATCTCTGCCCCCAGCTTCCATGAGTTCTGAAGGGGGGCATTGATGATGAGACATGTGTTGTGATGCCTCGAAGACATGTATAAATTATGAGATGGCGAGGGCCCCTGAATAAGAGAAAATGTTAATTATCAAGATTGCCACTGCCCCCCTTTTCTTTTAACCCAACATTTCTTTTCTCTTCTCTTCTCTTTTGATTTTTTTTGTTTTTTGTTTTTTTTTGGTTAATTAGCCTTATTACAATTCTAATTGGTTGAGTTTTACCCATCTTAGTCGATGACAGCATTATGAAGCTATTAAAACAGATCCTCAGTGGGGTGAAAAGTCTAATCAACCAATCACCACTGATATCCAAGAAATGAGCCTTGGAATATTATCATTTTGATCCTTTGTCCTTGTAAAATGTGCTTACTTCTTTTGTGATAGCATTGCATATTTGTTTAGCTTAAATATGTCTATTTAATCCTTTGCTTGTCTGAATGGAGTTTTACTATAACATTATCTAAAAACAACCTTTTTTAGATACCATAATTAATTTAGCATTAACTGAAGAGCATGTTTTTGATGCTATACTGATGTGTAAACGAGAGAGAGAGAGAGAGAGAGAGAGAGAGAGAGAGATGCTAGAATAATTCTCTAACAGTGCAAAGAGTCAGTGGTGTCTGGCAGTTCAGGGTAAATTGGTACTGCTGTCTTCCTGCCAGTATCCAGACCCTGAACAGAATAAACACCCTCGTTAAACACTGTCAGAAATGCTGACTATTAAGTCAAACTAGACAATGTGCTAATTAGTACATTTGCATATGATCATGCAAATAAAAAAGCTGAACCCAAACCTGAATTTGCATGTAACACAGTTGGGCTCTGTGCTGGAGGCTTGTTGCAGAGCAGAGGAGGTTACAGCTCACTGACCAGTTTATACTCACAAAGCGTGCATATTTCTTCAGAACCTGCTTTAATGATGCAGTAAAACTATGATACTTAAAAAAGTAAACTAATCAGAAATGTTTACTTAATAAGCTCGGGGCGTTTTTTGGTATTTTCGCCTAAATTTAACATACTCAAATTCAAATGTTTACCCTGCACACATACAATGGAGGAAATGAAAAAAATAGATAGATAGATAGATAGATAGATAGATAGATAAAGTTCAGTGTAAATGCAGCATGGGTCAGTTCTCAGAATAGATTCATTTTTATTTTTCCAGCACCATAAGAGGGAATTTAATTCACTCAATTTGCCAGTGAGATTTTAGCATGGATTAACATTCTCCTCCATTAAAACATTTCACAACCAACCACTAAACAGCAGAAACAGATTAAAGTGCAGAGGCGACTATAAATTATAATTTCTTTATTAAAAAGTAATGCAGCAGAATTAACTTTGAATTAAATTATATTTGCAAGGCACTACTGGACTCATTTAAGTAAATGGTTCGAAATCCCAGAGGAGACGTGGCTCATGTCGAATAAAAGCACTCTCTTCATCTGAGCATCTCTAAAGGTTAACTCCACTTGGACAAGACGCCTGAGGAAAGACCAGTCTACACTCCACCAAAGTGTTTCCAAGCTACATCACATAGATCGAGGGCTGAACTCCAAGGTGCTGAAAATAGACAGACATTTTTAACTCCTTATTTTCATTTACTGTACATTGCTAAAGGACAAGAGGTAGGCGATCAGTTCAGTCCACTGACATGTGACACTTAGCTGGGCTAAGTGACGTAACCTACTGATAATTCAGGACTGTAACGTATAGTTAAAGTCGGTCTTAAAAGCCAGGCATTATTCTTTTAATGTCCAGCATCTGGTATATTGTCTAAAAAAGCTACAGGAAATAAGTGTTTTTTTCCCCCTCCCTGTACAAATATTTTGTTTTTGTTCTTGCAAACAAAAAAAAAGTTTTATGATATATATTTGTTTAACTTTAGGGGATTTAATGCAATATAAATTGTGAATTACTCTGGGGAAAAAAGTGAGAAGAAAATGTTACGAGGAAGCTAAATGTGCAATTAATTTGATATAAATTGTAAATGCAACATTCAAATTCTTCTGAATATTTATCTTAAATAGCCATGTAACTAAAGTTATAACTAACATACGGCTATTAATAAAACAATAGGTCTTAATGAGCGCCACTCATTTACACTATATACACTCATACGCACACTCTGACACAAAGCATTATTAGTACACTATATTATATGTTTCCGTTTTAATTGCTAGCATTTGATCCAGCTCTCGCACACTGAGGCTGTGGGCTTTTCATATCATGAAAAGTGTGTGACCCTGATTGGGCGAGATAGCTGGAGTCTCAGTGTAGCCCTATCAGGTCCATCAGTTCAGGGCGCAGCAGTGCTCCGGACTGACACAGAGGACACGGACAGGGCATTATTGTGATATCAATTTTACATTAGCTTTTCTCCACACTCACAGAGAAGCAAAAGGCAGCTCGTGTGACCCAGGGGAGGGGTGTTCAATGTCGTCTGCCTGCTCGCTGAGAGCTGATGGCCTCCAATTGAGTGCAGATGCAGGCATATCATTTGAATAAAGAAATACCTCTGATCTATGGTATTATCTTGACAAGACAGCGGATAATCAGCTGCTCTGAGCTCGGCCATTACTGAACTCTTTTGTTTTACTTTTCAGCACAAATCAACCCCTGCCTTTCCCTTGACAGCTCCCATTTTACTTTGCTTCTCTTTTCTTCCTGTCTTCCTTAACGACGGAAACACAATGTGAGCATAACATGATGGAAGGACAAATTGAGTTTCACAATTCTGATTTAAAATCCAATTGTTGCCACCTTGAATGTGCCATGAATGTTAAAATTAATAAATAAATAAAAATGAGATTCAAGATAATCAGAATCAAATCCATGTTATACTCTCAAATTATGCACTTTGAATATGACACATTTTTTGACAACAGGCTAAAAAATTAACTCACTGATTTTGAATACATAAGTCATTCCAGTTGTTTTAGCAACCAGTTCAGTGAAGGAATTATGAAAATCAGGTAACAGCACCAAAAACAAACAAACAAATAAAAGAAAGAAAGAAAGAAAGAAAGAAAGAAAGAAAGAAAGAAAGAAAGAAAGAAAGAAAGAGAAATCTGTGTGACTGCTATGGTGCAATAGTTGCACTGAGTACCATGGTTTGGTACAGCACCAATGCAATTGAAATAAATAAATAAAATATTTAAAAAGTATGTATGCACTGTATGTATGTATGTTGTATTTAGTGTTTCTTAACATCATCCTATTGTGTTGCTTTTTGCATGATTGTTTTATGAATATAAAGTTCAAAAACAGCATAAAAATAAACAATTCAAATAAATTTTTTTTTATAACTTTTATGTTATAATGTATAATAATAACGTAATAATGTAAGTCACACTTTTGATCAATTTACTTCCTCCTTGCTGAATAAAAGAATAAATGATTTTTGTGTATGAACAAATGGTTTTGTGTATGTATATGTACATGTACATGCATATGCATGGTTTTAAAAGTCTTCATCATTTAATGAATTACTGCTGCTATAATAACTAGAAAATGTACACAACAGTCTCTTTTAAATAATAATATCACTTTTTAAGGCTACAATGAGCCTAATTTACATATATGATAATATACATAATTACACGTGAGCATAATTACATAAATACTTTTATATAGCATAAATATTTAGCGATTAAAAAAAAAGTCATGTTTGTACTTAATTTAAATAGTCATGACACAGTGCTATTTTATGATATTTAGCGTCTGGTTACATTGGATTGTGGGTAGTTAGTGAATAAGTTGCAGGTTTATGCACTAAGATACTATGTGCAAAAATGTTTAGCAAATTCGACCTTTCCTGTTTACACTAAGAGATGCTCTGGAACAAAAATACACTTACTCTTTTGAAGTAAGACCATCTACTACTGCAACCAACTCTGCCATACAGGAACATAAGAATTAACAAGACAGTAATATTCACACGTTCACCTATAGTTACAATCCATTGATTGTGTTTTGTTGTGCAGTAACAGACTGAGCAGCATAGGTATCCAGATCACCATGAAAGAGAGACAAAAATAGAGACTCCTCTACTCTAAGTGTGTTTGTGTGTGTGGTATCTCAACATCTCGAACAGATTTACAGACCGCATGGCTGTGCAACAACAGTTAATTTTGGCAGCTGTTCATCTGGATTTCACACACACACACACACACACACACACACACACACACACACACACACACACACACACACACACACACAC
>NW_015548255.1:872411-875644 GCF_001515605.1 Sinocyclocheilus anshuiensis
ACACACACACACACACACACACACACACACACACACACACACACACACACACACACACACAAGGAGTGGAGCAAGTACTACAATGAGCACCTCATCGCCTGCGAGAACTCTCCAGATCCCTCCCCCTTTAGATGCCAAAAGTTAAATCTATATTTAATAGGCTTTGAGATTCAAAAATAAAAAAAAATTATCTACTGGCTCAACTGTGCATTGTTTTTCTTTTTCTGTTTTCTAAATAATAAAACAATACAAAAGGAGTTGTGTATGGAGGAAGCCATCTATGGTGCCACATGAAAGACACATGCAGACTTACACAGTGGACTCGTGTGTGCTTCACACACACACACACACACACACACACACACACACAAACAAAAGGTCTGCTCGAATAACGCACGGGATTACTACAATAAAACACCGTGGCTTTCTTTACCTTCCTCCATAATGATGAGACACATTTCTGGATTCTTCAAAAAGTGATGCTCTCGTCCCGGCTCTGAAAGAGAGCATAGATGCTGTTAGTGGTTATAGCTTCCACCCTAACACACTTAGATTCAGAATTTATGAATCAGTTTCCTGTAAATAAATAAGTTGGAATTTGAATTGGCTGAATTGGAATGTCAGGAAATGAAATGAACTGAATTACAATTTAAAGGTGGTCAACACAGTGACAACATTACATCATTAATTTTGAATAATTATGTGTATTTATTTCCTAATCTGTATATTAGAAGATATACATCTGATTTTTTTCCTCAACTGATGAAATACATTTCACTAAACTTATAGATAAATACTGTCAAAACAGATAAAAGAGCCATCAAGATGTTTTGCCAATACACCACCACAACATTTCCACCATGTTGTGAGATAAAAGTAAGTAGTAGCATCAACATTTGTATCTACTGGTCATATATTACTATTTATATTCATTATATTCAGTATTTTATGTTCATATTAATGTATTAATTAAAAACAACTTACAGCAGTTATATTTTAATTCTCTTTCCTTAAATTCTAATTTTAGGAATTGGAATTTAAAAGGCAATTTAGGCATTCAGAGTGCTATGTGATATTGCCATGTGGTGGCACAAGCAGACATCTTGTCTTACTTATTTTTTCAGAGCTGCGTCTGGCGTGAACACAGCACTCAGCTGCTGCCTGTCAGCAACAAGCCCAACATGTAACCTCTGACTACAACACTACTAAGCACTAACACTTTATCTCTCTCACTGCATCCCATAACAGCAAATGGCTATTTCATTTAGGATCTTTTTTTTTTTTTTTTTTTTTTACAGTGTTGGTTTTATAACTCTAAATTAAACATTGTCACCAACAAATAATGCAACTCCAAAAAATGCGCGCTAAGCATGTCACCGCGGCTTTTGATAGTGTCAGTCAAAGCGCTTGCTCAACGCACAGAAAACACGACTCGCTATTTATCATCTCTCCACCTTCCCTTCCACCATTCGTCCTTCCTCGTCGTTGCGTTTTGTTATGAAGTCTGCATGTATATTAAGAGGAATTTTGTTGTCCCTAGACACCAATTTACATAAAGTGCAAGCCATCATTGGTTCAAGAGAAGCAAATTACTTCCCGACAAGATCACCCCCACCCCTTTTTATTATTTATTAATTTTGAACGTAGCACGAGCCGAGGTTGTTAAGAGAACTTAACCAGATATGCAAAATATCACTTTTCTATGACCATGATCAATGAGGAGAGGAGTGGGAATGAGAGAGAGCGAGAGAAAGGAGAGAAAGAAAGAAAGAAAGCGCTAAGTGATTGAATTAAGTGCTGGGCCAATCATTTAACAATTCCCTGAGGTGTGCTGTGTGAGAAGACTCTTTCTTAAGCCTGTGCTGTAGCGAACCTCGGATAATCACACACTCCTACACTACTGCACCGATGCCACCTCCCCACAGACAGACAGATACACCTAAAATCCCAGTCTGTACTGAAAGGATGAATTTGGGTGACAACAATACACTAAACACAAGGAAAAAGGCACTATAGTGCTATTAAAGGTAGTGTCACTTTAATTTCCTCACTTCATCTTAGCCAGAGTGTGCTGCTTGTGACAGTTGAGCCCTTTATCTAAAGCCATCTTGTCAAACGTGCCTTTTTTAAATCAAATTTGCAGTTTCAACCCAGCTGAGAAGAGTGCCATTAAGGACACTACATTACTCTAAAACATATGAGTGAACATTCACAGGCTACATCCGATGTTTCAAACATGAGGCTTCATTTCGAACTTTGAGTGACACTTTACACCTGAAACTAGTAATGGAGTTACTATGCAAATGTACAAGTAATTAAACAAGCCAAGTAAATTAAAGTACAATTAAAACGTGAGAGGTCCTTACTCTGTCATAGTTAGAAATGACTAGATACCAGCACATCTGTGACCTTGAGTTGAATGCTAGAGACAGGTAATAAAGAGGAAAAAATAACTTGGGGAAGATCATTCATTTTCTCACATTAGCTTTTTGATGAAACTCTTGATGAAGCTCGAATGTTCTTTTCTTGTCTTGTCTGGCACTACGTGTAATGTACCATTTTTGGGAATTAATGCAACTCGCTAAGTAAGATCCAGGGCTTATTGTAGTTCAAATGTTATTCTTCTTCTTTGTCCCGTCTATGAAGGATTTTCGATCATTGTGGTTGACTGTAATAAGAAACACTTTGATGAAAGATGTTATAATAAATTTCTTCATTATGGAGCAGCAATTTCACATGGCTGCATTCGAAATTCAGTCACCAGCTTTATACTATGGGGTCCAAAGATTCACTATGAAAAAAGTGATATTTGAATCTTATATTTGAATCTGATATTTGAATTAGTTTCTAATTTCAATTCATTTCTAAAATAATTTATTTAGGTATTATAACGATTTCATTATAAAAAAATAACATTATAAGCAAAACAACTTGAGTAACAAATTAAAATTGAAAAATGTCCATGAGTTTCAGAATTTCTTTTACATTTCTAAGGATAACCAGACTTTTGGCATGATTTATTATTTTTTTTTGACCAAGAAAAAGTGCAGAATCTTAGAATATTGTATATAGCCGCTGTTCTTTGTTTTACACATTTTCAAAATCTGAAATTTAAATGTAATATATATTATATTGTGTAGAAACAATTTGCATATATTATATCAAACTTGATAACAATAATGTTTAGTAAATACACACACAGACACACACACACACACACACACACACACACA
>NW_015548255.1:879810-883045 GCF_001515605.1 Sinocyclocheilus anshuiensis
TCAGTGGGACCGTGTCCCCTGGGGAGATACACACACACACACACACACACACACACACACACACACACATGCAAACTATTTCTACAAAATATAACACATATACAGAGACATTTGCATATTAAATCAATCTTAGGAAGAATATTCTAGTCATAAATAATACTTTTCCTGGATCTGTGTGGCGATCTATAAAAGTGTCTACAACACCACATTGCCAGGTGAAACAGCAGTCTATTTTTGATCACTTAGATTATGTGCCATTGCATCCACATGTTTGATTTGATCTCCAGCAAAAACAGTGCAGAGGTCTGGTTTTAATAATAACTAACCCTCCCAACATGATGGCATCTTATGCTGCTTTCATGTGTGGACATGGAAGCCAAGTCTGGACGGGATGTTCAAGACCGCTTCACATGTTTTCCTATAAAGTTACACCCCAGCCCCAAACCAGTCTTTGTATAATGCACCCAGTCTAGACTATTAAGTCGAAGCGCCCCATTCCGGAGCATTCTTCCCCACAGACATCCAGGAAAGCTCTCTAAATAAGCACATTTCTTGTCAGTTTTGACACTGATGTCTCGTTTTCTGAGGCTGAGCGAGGAGGAGGAGAAGCCCATGAATCCAGCATTCACCTCGGGCCTCCGTGAACACGTCTTTCAATGGTCAACTTGTGTTATTAGCAGTGTATGGGTGTTTGGTAACAGCTCACCAGCGCTTGTGGGCATATATCATGACAGATTGTTCCCATAACTACATACGGCAATGTTTTAAAATCACACAGCAATTATACAAACCTGTGAAACATTTGTAAAGGCTTGTGTCCGGGTACAATACTGTAGTGTTCACATCCAAGGGACATCAGAGGACTGTGTGAATTAAAAAAAAAATAACTATCAAATCTCAGTATCATTAATAATAAAGTGACTTCTGAATGTCCCAAGAACAATGGCATTGTGTGTGGAAGTGAAGACAAATCCTTTCCTTTTTCTCTCTGTGATGCTCCTCTATCTATTAATAATATTCACATGTCATTTTTTTCTCTTCCTGCTAATGTGATTTTTAATCAGGGACTGAAGCTAAGCAATGTAATTTTGACAATTATTAAACAGACTTTTATAACCAAGGTCTCTTGATCTCGCTCTGATCAATTGGACAAAAACTGTTGTTATAGCGAGAGTGATAAAAATTAAGGGCGAGTTATTTCTGCACTGAAGTTTTGGAGTTATCTTCTCACAAATATGAAAAGAAACCTACTTCAACTTCTTGTTGAAATGGATATTGTATTGCTCAAAGGCTGATGAATACAGATTAAATTGTTTTTTTCTTTTTAATCGCAAGATACAAAGTGAACATTTCCTGTTTTAAATCTAATGAATTAAGCATAAAAGAACAATCGTGCCTGATAACATTAAAATGCATAATTATGTATTTCTATAAGATAAGGCCTTTACAAAAATCCTATACATTTTGTTCTGCTATAGTGCTGGGAGGTCTTGAAGTGTCCACTTCCATAAACATCGAGGCATCCTCTCAGTCACCATGCAGAAATCCGTATCCAAAAACACAGAGCCGAAGGGAGACAGTGTGATTCAAAGCCTTTGGTCTTTGTCAGCGTCTGGTTTTCCCGGGATTGGCTAATGATAGTGGCTCCAGTGAGTCATCTTTGGGAATGATGATCAAAGCCAAATTAAGTCTGACTTTTATGCAAAATGTAATATGTAAGCCTCCAGCAATGTCTTTGCTATTGATTTTCTTCTTTCCCTCTCTCCATTTTTATCCAAGCACAATACACAGTGTGAAATTCGAAGAAAAGGGTTCTCTCCGCAAAAATGATTGAGGTATCCGGAGTTCTGCCTGTTTGCATTTAGAGTCAATTTCAAATATAAATGGTCATGTTCTAAAATAAAGTGTGTCATTCTGTATTTAGATTTGGCATGCAGGAGGAAAGACGGTAAAATGTGTCATGAAACCGCTCACAAACTGTGTTTCAAAAAGCTAAACTGTCTTGTACTACAAAGTTTTATACGTTTAGAGGTGACCGTGCATTCTCTGTAGTTGCCCCCAGACTCTGGAATGAATTACCTATCACAATCAGACTTGCCCCCTCTGTATCTGCTTTTAAATCTAGCTTAAAAACGTATTTGTTTGACAAGGCTTATAATCTGTATTAACACTTTCCTGCCTTACATTTTATTGTTTTTTATTATACTTTGTGTATTTTTAAGTAAATGTGTTATAGATCAGTGCTCAGTTCATTTTTTTTTTCAGCATTACTAAGGTAAGATAAGAAGTTCATTTGTCCTGAAATTACTTTCACTTGCATTTGATTCATGCTGTTTACTAGTTGTTTTGTTTTCCCTACAACAAAACTACGGAATGAGTCTAGCTCATACTTATAAATAAAATACAGCAATGCAGAAACCAACTAAATCATACAGTGTGTAAAAATTGCCTTTCTTGACAGGAAATAACGCTCCAGGAACCATGTAATTCAATTGACAGCCCAAATGCAACTCTATGAGTGGCTCAGAGCTGTTTATTTGCAATAAAAACAGCCACTGTAATAACCCCAAATAAGTCAGAGTAACAGTAAAAGCTCATCTTACATGCCGTGTTTTCATAGGCTCAGTGATCTAGGGGGCTAGCACTTTATCTTGAGGACCTGTGCAAAGAGCACTGTATTGCTGATCCAAACAGGCACACCTGGAGCCCAAACAAAACCCGAGCACCTGCCCACTCAACCTGTGTACGCAGCCTCTTTTCTCAGTGTGAACCGTGTGCCAAAACTCCCCCACTGTGAATGCAATAGAAACCTTCTTCTGTTTACGCTCTGTAACACCTTTATGTCTAAAGCTCCAACTTGAAATGCCATTGCCATTACGAGTACAAATAATAATGGCACATTTGTAAATTACCTCATTCTGAGTAAAAGAAAATAGGATTCACAATCTAAGCTGCATGAAACTGTGTAAAATGTGCACAAACATACACAATACCATTCCAAAGTTTTTATGTTTTTGAAATAACTTTCTTATGGTCACTAATGCTGCATTTTTTTTAATTTTTTTTTGGATCAGAGAGAAAAAAAAACCCCATCAGTAATCAGTAAGTAAAAAATTATTACAATTTAAAATAGCTGTTTTCTATTTTTAATTTAATGTATTCCTGTGATGGCAAAGCTGAATTTTCTGTAGCCATTACTCCAGTCACATGATTATTTATAATTCATTGTAATATA
>NW_015548255.1:883428-888509 GCF_001515605.1 Sinocyclocheilus anshuiensis
TTCCCTACAACAAAACTACTGAATAAGTCTAACTCATATTTATAAATAAAACACAGCAATGCAGAAACCAACTAAATCATACAGTGTGTAAAAATTGCCTTTCTTGACAGGAAATAACGCTCCAGGAACCATGTAATTCAATTGACAGCCCAAATGCAACTCTATGAGTGGCTCAGAGCTGTTTATTTGCAATAAAAACAGCCACTGTAATAACCCCAAATAAGTCAGTGTAACAGTAAAAGCTCATCTTACATTCTGTGTTTTCATAGGCTCAGTGATCTAGGGGCTAGCACTTTATCTTGAGGACCTGTGCAAAGACCACTGTACTGCTGATCCAAACAGGCACACCTGGAGCCCAAACAAAACCCAGCACCAGCCCACTCAACCTGTGCACACAGCCTCTTTTCTCAGTGTGAACCGTGTACCAAAACTCTCCCACCGTGAATTCAACAGAAACCCTCTTCTGTTTACGCTCTGTAACACCTTTATGGCTAAAACTCCAAATATTGGAAAGTATGGATTGATTTCTGCTGTTGCTGAATGATGATAAACCGTTATGGTTATATATTAAAACCATGGATGTTTTTTTTAAGAAGGAAAAGGAGGCGCAGTATCACTGCAAAAAATAAATTAATTAATTAAATAAATAAAAATAAATAAACTGGGATGAGACAATTTATGACAGCGTAACAGTAAAACAAAATTATTATGAAATATGACCTCAAAAAGTGTGTAAAGTACTGTCCAACAGACACATGGATAAAGTTTCAGAGGGAGACAGTGTCTCTTTTTCTCAAGCTCATTGAGTCTCATTGATTTTCTAAAGCTGCCTTGTATGTGAGGGCTAACAACAAAATACATTTCAGGAAAAAGTCATTTCAGAGGAGGCGGTATCTCCTTTTAGCACAATGAATGGCTAATAATGAATGATCAATATTATTAAAAGGTATTATTTAAAATATTTATTTTAAAAAATCTAAAAACTTAATTTAAACTATATATTTTTTCAATTATATAAATTACATTACTAATAATAGACAAACAACAAAAAGTAGTAACAAATACAATGTTGTATTACAGTATTATTTTTGAAGCATTGTTTAAAATGATTAAAATGCTTGATGTGACAAATGGTAATATAACAAGAGAAAAGCATTATTGCTTGTTGTATAGTTTCGTGGATAGTCTAAGGAAAAATGTGTTCCAAATGCCTTTAAAAATGTAACTGGAACATGAATTTCAATAGAGGGGGGAGAGGAGAGGGGTGGGGGGGACACACTCAAATGCAGAGAGGGCCTGTTCCTCCCCATTTCAGAAGTCCAGCACATGCCACTGATTACAATCACATTTGGGTATGGAGCAATGGTTTTGAGGGTTTGCATTTGTAGTATTGCAGCACTTCTTTGAGAGACTGCAAATCACCACCTGCATCCATACACATCCTGAATAAAAACGCTTTTATGTTCTTAAAAGCACTTCCATTTTCTAAGAGCTCCATTCTGTTGGCTCAGTGCATGGATGATGGTGACAAACCTTTAATTTCCCTTGACAAGCTGTTGACAGCCTCCTTATGGAGGACAGGTGACTTTTCAGAAGGTTATTCATGTAATTGTTTATTTATCATCATCTTTCTGCTGAGAAATCCCTCGCTCTCGCTTCCTTTCTATATTTCTCTTTTCCTGCTTACATATAGGAAGGTCTCTTTAACTAACATCGGATTTTAAAGAAGTCGTTTGCTTTGAAAACCACCTAAGGCAGCCAATAAGAAGAAAACTGTGCATTCTTGCTCTTGAAAAGCCTGATTAAAGGACACAGGGACACATCTGTCTCTGGTTTCAAACTGACCTCTAATAATCTGCCTACAAACGTCATTCGAGCTTCTAAAGGGAGTAACGGTCATTGTTACCATTTGGTGAATATAGCGTGGATGCGAGAGACATTTCTATGATGTGTTTATGCGTGTGTGTGGTACAGTAAATCATGTTTGTCAGAAATGATGCCGACAGCTTTTGATGCAGCGAGCGTCTGAGCCGGCATAGAAGCCACTTTGTGGCTTGCCATCCTGTAGCCACATGCATAATGCGTGTTTAATGTGATTTACCCAGGTTTATCTGGCACTGGGCTGGGCCTTATTGCCATTCCTGCATACTCTTAAGGATGTCTCTTTAGAACTGTCCAGACACATACAGTCCTGTTTCATAAGCCCCTCTTTGCATCTCCACCAACTGCCTTAAGTACTTTGAAGAGTCTTAGAGTGCACTTCACAAATTTCCACACAGGGAGCATATCAGCGGTCAAAAAATCAAGCTTTCCCATTCTTTAACATATTTTTACCCCTGCTTCCTCCCAAAGCCTTTCCAACTTCGCATCAGGTTTGGCTAATACTTGTTTAAAGCGCGTTTCCAGCAAGATTCATCACACGAACTTTGACGAATCAGCACTCTGTTAAACTCAAAGTCTGAAGGCAATGCTTGTCCAGGTCTTTTTTATAAGGCTAGAAGAAGGGATACATCAGTTAAAAATCACAGATCTGCGGTTGAATTCAAACCACCTCGACCTCTTCATTTTTAAAAATACCGCACATATCAGCAAAACAGCAACACGGCCCTGTGCGCACACCATTGTGCGTGTCTGTGATCATATAAAGAAGTTTCGGTGCTGAGCTTTTCCTTTATGCAGAAGTTTCCAACTCTTCAAGGTGCCACGGGTCTCATCTCCCCCCGTTCTCCATCCTCTAGTTTTTAATTCTCCTTTTCTTTTTCTCCTTTCCCTTTGCTCTCACACGGAAGAACATCATCTATGCACATGTAGCACTGGGTGTGATGAGGGATTCAAGTAATACAAGCATCTGCTCAGGGCTTTTGTGTTCAAAAGATTCAATTAAAAAATTATTACGAAAAGATTAGTAGTAGTCGAACATTACTGTACTGTTTGAATTGATATTTCTTTTCATCTGGTTTAATAATAGAATGCTTTCTTAATTAAGAAAAAAGGGCCACTGCAGTGCACTCTGACTGAACAAAAGTTTGTTTGATGTGTTGAAAAATTAAATATTTTTTTGATCTAACAAATTAATCCCCCCGCCCCCCTTTCCCTTTTTTCACTAGCAGGATATAAAGACAATTTAATTTAGATACCAATGGCAAGAACAAACCATTCCCTGAGCTTCAGTCAATGAACAAGCTATAAAACCAAGCCCAGAACAATTAATTGCTATGGTGTTCATCTACAGCGTGGGGTTAGCTACGCACAGATGTGATAGAGCATATACGACTGGTAATGATATCGGGAGAGAGAATCTGGTGGAATTTTCTCCTTAAATTACCTTCTCAGTGGTGTCCCACACCGTGCGGCTAATGCACAGCTTACAAATCCCACGCGTGTATGCAAACACAGCGGGAATCTCCCGCGCCGCCATAATTATCCTGCCATTTTAATCTCTGATGGCCTTATGTGAGATTACACACACTGGAGCATGTATCAATGCTCCGGCTCGGGCTCTTGGGCTACACCACACAGAGCAAAACTGAGCATATTCATGAAGCTGGGCTATAGTGATGTCTGATTCATGAACAAAATGTGCTTTTGAGTCTGTTCTTTTCAATGAATCGGTTGAACTGGTTTATAAAACAATACATTCCCAAATGATTCTTACTTTTATTCAGCAAAGACGCATTAAATAGACCAAAAGTGACAGCAAAGACTTATTCATTGTTACTAAAATAAAAAATTAAATTAAATACTGTTCTTCTAAACTTTCATATCAATTCATATTCGTCAAAAAATCTTGAAAATATATCTCCTGTCAAAAATATTAAGCAGCGTAACAGTTTAAACATTGATAATAAGTAATGTTTCTTGAGCATGAAGTCATCTCATTGAATGATTTCTGAAGGATCATGTGACAGAAAACTGGAGTACTTTTTTATTATTAATAAATGCAATCTTGGTGAGCATAAGACAATCCTACTGACCCTAAAATTTTGAACAGTAGTTTATGACCAACCCTGAAACAACATACAGAACTACCAAATGTTGCTATAAGTTTGATTGCATCATATAATAATTGCTGTTAATAGTGTTCATCGTCTGTTTGATTACATCTTTAATTGATTTTTCCGTACATTTCTGCCATATGTACATTAACTGACAGTCACCACTGATAAGCTACCACTAAATATTGTAGAAACTTAATTTTCTGTAAAGTTGCTTTGTAACGATTTGTATCGTAAAAAGCGCTATACAAATAAACTTGAATTTAATTGAATTGAAAAGTTTATGTTTAAGAAATAAACCCAAAAATCCTCTCACATCAAAATCCACCAACATATTTGTTTAGAACTGTTTTGTGTCAGAGAGAACCTTTCACTGGAGAAGTTAAAAATGTCACATGCATGCATCTTGTCACTTGACAATACATTAATTGATGCACTGGAGTTGTGTGGGTTACGTGTGGATTATTATCAGCTATTTAGACTTCTGACGGCACCCATTCACTACAGAGGATCTACTGATGAGCAAGTGATGTAATGCTAAATTTCTCCAAATCTGTTCAGATCAAAAAACAAACTCATCTACATCTTGGATGGCCTGAGGGTGAGTAAATTTTCCTTTAATGTGTAAACTATTCTTTTAATGACTTCATTGTTTGACACAAAGCTGCTTTTATAAAATCATTTACTAAAAAAAAAAAGAAAATTGCAGAGTGAATTAATTTTAGTATTGTTCATTTCATTACAAATTAAATGGAACATTTAACAGCAATATGTGTCTACATATGGCTTTTTTAGGTCATTTTTTGAGCATGTAAAATACCCCGCCAGGATGCCAGGGATCATGTGGTGATGTACAGATGTAAAAGAATCAATGCATTTTTATTTATTTATTTATTTTTTTTTGAAGGGGTTAATTGAAACAAGCAGTAAGAAAGAACGATTCACAGAAATGAGTCAGACTTCCCTTCACTACAAGGTTAGTCCCTCTGTTTGTCCATGTTAGTTCCATGCTTCAGAGCGTTGACACACACACACACACACACACACACACACACACACACACACACACAGCACCTCCCTTCTCTC
>NW_015548255.1:889118-896246 GCF_001515605.1 Sinocyclocheilus anshuiensis
AAGTATTTTCTTGTAACAATGTTAAGTGTTATTTTAGTATTACCTATATAGTATTATAGTAATATTAATGTCGTTTTTATTTTAATATTTTAATTTTTAATTTTAGTTTTAGTAATTCTCTTTATGTGGTTTTGTCATTTTATTATTATTATTATTATTTAATATTTCTATATAGCTTTCTTCTTCCAATTTTAGCAGTAATTTAAGTATTATTTCAGTTAATTACATTTTTTTTTAATGTTTTATTTCAGCTTTATTTCAATTAACAAAAACAATTGTAATAGTCTTAGGTTTAGTTTACAATAACAATACTGGTGCAATGAATAACAGATCAATGACTTACATTTAATTACAGAAAATCACATTTTGGTTTGTTGAGCCGGTTCAGAACTGCAGTTTAGTTCAAGATGACCCGTTCTTTGTTAGTCTTATTTTACAGTACCTAAGAAGCTGCTCTGAATGTTAATTATGCCTGACAAATCTAATATATATAATACATATAAAAAGAAACAACTTTATCCTTTTGGGGGGATTAATATGTTCTTGGCGTTCTTTATCTTTGAATTATCCGCCTTTGTCTACTTTGACTGTCCCTGAATATTCAAGAAATGAATGCTGGCAGAGAGAAGAAAAGATATTAATTAAGAGTAGATTCTGCATTGACTCAGACTTGTACATAAGACAAAAGGTTAAGTAAATGCCAGGGCTGCTATGTCACCTCAAACAATGAGTATTAGCTTTGGAATCATTAATGTCTGCTGAGAAAACACAGTCAAATTGGAGTCTTGATTGCCAGAAAATGTGAGGCCAGGGCTGTTTAATTTCAATCTATAGTTAAATTAGCCTCCGACAGCGGGTTGAAAACACACAATTAACTGAGCTAGGTGGGGCGTAGGGGAACAGCACCTCTAATGCACCACTAGATTGAGATTGAGCTGGGCTTCCAAATAAGAAACATCTCATCGGCTTTACAAATCAAAGCAGGGCCAGGCTCCTAGCCATCTAACCCCGCTGAAACCCGTCAGTATGAACTCATTGTCAGGGCCTGACTCTCTCAGGACCCTTGATGGAGATGAATTTTGGTCAAAACATGTGCATTTCTGTCAGGACCACTATCGTGAAAGCTGATTGACAATTAGCATACAGTTTGAATTGGCGGTATGGTTCTGTTCTGGGCAAGAACTCCCTGTGCATCCATGCAGCCTAGCATGGATGAGAGCAGGGAGAGCAGCGATAACCCCCACAGGTTAAACAGAACTAACATAAATGTATTGCAGATATTGTTAAAGTTCAATAATATTATATACGCATTTTAGAATTAGTCTGATTCAAAGGAGAATCAGAAGGCTGAATCCTGACTGGGGAGCTGGGGATGGAGGAGGGTAATTAGCTATTGAGCAATGCGAAAACTGCTGATAATACTGAGGGACCTTATATATGAATGCTTAGATAGGTGTCGTATTCCCATAGGTTGATGGGGATCAGCTGAGAGTCAGCTGATGCGAGCTTGACTAACGTGACTGCCAGAACTAACGCTACGCTAGATTTTTACAACACATTGAATAACCAAACGGCATCATGCTACTAAAATGGCAGCGCTGTTTCTGCATTACTGATGAACATGACAGAGAGTGAGATGGAACAAATAAACAAATGAGCAGGAAGAAAATATATAAATAAATGGTTGAGATGCTCTGAAGATTTCCCTCTTTAAACTGATAGAAATTGCAGAGGCATTTGAGCAGTGCCAAGGTAGCGTTTCCAAGCATATGGCGTTTTAATTCCTGTTTGTCTCATCTGGGTAACTCCGGCCCAGCAAATCTCCGACTCCATCCAGGGAAATATCCGAAGAAGTGAATGCTTAAGAACAAAGGGCTTCAATTTCCTCTGTAATGGGGGTTTCATTCACTATATTTTCCACAGAATTATGAAACGGAGAATTCGGTTCACTCGCTGATTTATTTGCTGTTATCATCTCTGCCAGTCTTTTCTCTCTCCGCGATACAAAAATTAACAGACATTTCAAACGTGCGTCTTTCCTCAAAACTGCTCCATCAATAAATCGCACAAATAACCCAACATTTCGCTCGTGACACCAAACACGAGACCATCCTGAACAAGCGGCGTGTTCATTTTTAATCATGAGTCACCTTTGTGGCTGTTGACAGCTAGTGAAGTATGACTAATAAGAGCGGTGTTGTTGCTTCCCCGCTGAGGTGGAATGGTCTTTTCAGACACAGAGCCCTGTAGATCATAATAAATTTCATTGCGGGATGGCTAATAATCTCACTGTTTCACTTTGGTGGCAATCATAGCTACTACAACGCATCATGATTCACCAATTAAGAGGCCATATTTCTTCAGGCTGCCAGTGCAAATGGACAGCAAGTGTTGTTGAAGTCAATGGATGCAAAACTGAGCTCAGTGGTTCACTCACTGCAGCGTCTAGCTACAGATCAACAAATATCCTGTGAGATTAATTTAGGTATAAATATATAAACATATCACACACACACACACACACACACATCTTTAGACGTGAGCTGTTCATGGAGAAATTATAAGGTGAAAACTTACAAACTTTAAGTTTTGTTACTTTTGATAAAACAACCTCTCAGCTTTCAAACTGTCATTTAAAAAAAAAAATCAATGAATAAATGCTGTTTTGACTGCTTTAATGTAGCTGCTCAGTTCAAACTTGGACAGTCTCTCATGTAATCTCCCAATCAGTGTTTCAACTGTGGAAAGATGTCAATAAAACAGCTTGTGAATGATGTCACCTGACGTTACATTTAGTCATCCAGTGTCCATGTCTCTTTAATAAAACAGACCTTTAGATAAGAGAAAAAGCAAAGAAAATGTAAGTGTCTTGTTAAATATTTGTACTATTTTAGAAATACATAGCCTAGTTTTTACTTAATTATTTAATGTAGTTTTGAATAAATAATAATAAAAAAATGTTCGATATTCTCTCAAAAACAATTTTTTTTTCTCTCACTTTTTTTCTTCTTCAAAAACAGGCGATTTTCTCAAAAACAAGTATTCATGACAATAATTGTACCATTAGAAAACAGAGACTCAGTTGGAAAAACTCAAAATGAGCTTCTGGGTTCAAACAAAATGATTTTTATTATTATTACATAATTTTTAATGTTCAGTTATTCTAAATACATACATACATAGAGAGAGTTGTGGCATTTTCAGGGCCCATCTGCTGCCAGACGCCACCCCTCATGCTAACATGCTCCTCCGGTAAACACTGCAACGCAATATGACACTAACCCTCTGCTACAGTTTAGAGGCCTGCAGAGAAAGAAAGACAGAAAGCGACAGGGAGAGAGGGATAGAGTGGCAGCGTGAGAGAAAAAGAGCTGTCTATGCCGGCAGTGCCCACACAGCGCCAGCATCGATGCTAACAAACAGACTCGAGTAGCACATCCCTCAGCGCACTGTTGAACGAAATAACTACACTAGTTATCTTGAGGGAAAACTCACTACTGTTCAACAGCCTAGGACAACAAACAAAAGTAAGTCTATTGTTTATTCTGTCCATGCTCGCATTACATCACGGCTTCAATTACAGTATTTTGGTTATTACTGCCAGCGCTGTCTCCCTCTAATGTGACAGCTGTTCCCAGTTTTACTTTAAATGTTTGTAGGTTAAATACTGTGTTTTGGATCATGAGAACAATAGGAGAGAGGAAAGCCCCTGGGACCCCGTATTCTGCAGGACAGTCTCAGGGTCTGGCCTGGAAAATCAAGCTGCGGGAACAAGAGATACAAAGCATAGGAATGAAAATAAATAAATAATGGAGAAAAATTGGACAGAGAAGCGTCGACCCCTGCTCCCCTAGGAACATATGTGCCTCTGATCTGCCTAGTATTTCAAGAAAAAGCAAGGTCTTGAACCCCAATCCTTAGACACATAACAAAGCACACTTTTACAGCTGCCATGAACAACTAGGAGCTCGGAGGCCTGAGTGAGTCCCAAGACAATGTCCTCTCTATCAGCCCCAGGACAAATATCTAGACAGCAATATTTCCTGCTTCAGCGGCTGCACTGCATGTAACCGTGAGTGTGAGAACAGAGGGAGAAAGTGAGAAAGAGTGTGCCAAATGATTCTTTTAATAACTCATATACACCTAAACAACGTAAAAGGCACATGGGCACATCCCAATGAGCATTCCTGAAGAGATGGACATCCATGCTTAGCCTGTCATGTGGCTATGCGAGTAACTACTGAATCGTATGAAAACAGACACTTTCATTTGACACATTTTACAATTTACAAAACATTTTACAGAATACTTTTTATGTATTATGTCAGTGGCTTCTAGATATGTTCAATAAAATGAAAACAGCAATAAAAGTAGCTAAACACATTTTAAGACACAACAAATGTGTCTAGCCTTTTTAGAATGTGGATTTATTGACTATATTCAACAATTAAAAAATATTGTGTCATATATATAAAAATATGTATATTAGACTTGCACTCTATTCATTTGCTGCTTGTTTTCTTTAAAAAACACTTGCTTTCTAATCTTTTTGTTTTCTATCTGTTTTCTTTCATTTATTATACAATTGACAAAAGCAAAAAATACCTCTTACACTAGCTTGCTCTATTCTTTTTAATATTCTATCTGTTTTCTTTCTTTATATTTATTATATTATTTAAAAAACCCTTGCTACATGTACTGCGTTAAGCTAACTGAGACTTGTTAGGATTAGAATAGAATAGAAAAGAATAGAAGGCTGCGTACCATATGTAAGACCTAAGTGGATCCCATATGTGTAAAGTCCACGGTATAGCCTTGAGCCCGTGTTTCCCCGGCAGACTTCTGCCATTCCAAGAGGATTACAATCACCTCCAATCTTCCATATGCACCTAAGGAATGTTCATATGTGTATTTGCTTCCGAAACCTCCTTCGGGAAGGTTGGAGCTTCCATAACGTCCCTGTTCCAAGTAGAATGGGCCGTTCAGGAGAGAACTTTTAATTATTTTGCATGTCCCCAGCCTAAGGAGTTTTTGTGATGGCCATACAAAAATAGGGTTGTCTGTGTTTTAGAATTTGTTTGGGTGTATGGGATGGCCTGGATGAGTGTGAGATTTTCCAGTCCGTAAATTAATGGCGCAGACACGCGGTTTCATTTAAGCGTGCATGTGTATCGCTCGTGGTCTTTTCAGCCATCTCAATATATATGAGTACATGAACACATAAACATAATCTCTAGAACTGCTCTGAGTCACTACATGAGCATTTTACAATTTCTTTTGAGAAAACTATTGTCATATCATATAAACAGACACTAATGTTTCAAAAAGACACCAATGTTTCAGGAGTTTAGTACAAAGAATAGGACACATGCTTGTTAGATACCCATATTTGGGTTGATGTATATGCTTTTATTTTATTTTTTTAATTAACTGTTTTTCCCCCAAAGTATTGTTTCCTGTATTTATGCGAAAATTTGGTTTCAAAAACAGTATCAGTAAACTATTTCTTATGATTTTAAATCTGCATTGAACTTCAGATCAATCTCAAAGTAAAAGGCGGTACTAAAGTCTGATTCTGTCAGTAAACCTCATAACTCCACCCCCTCTATCTTGACTGAATGAACTGAAGTTCCACAGCAGCTGAACTAGGTCTGCAAGGGTAAATAAAGATCTTGTTGTTTGAATAAGTACAGCGTTTTCTTTACGCAAGAAACACTGTCTATAAAGGCTCATAATTTATGTATTTGAAACTCAGTGCTGCGCCCATATAGCTACAACAAACACCTGGTCATGAAAACGTAACGCCGCCGTTTTAATGACGGACAAAATGCACATTTGCACACATTCACTGGTCAAATATATTTCTAAGAAATTTATGATTGCTGATACGCTTAATTTATTAACATTTAATCATATTATATGGTCGCATGGCTAATTCATGTTTACGCTGTTAATATGCATGTATTCTAGCTAGCTAATTTTTTTATCTAGTATTCTATACTCTCTGCTCGTCTTCAAATGTATAAACGTAGTAAAACATGGTTTTACTACAGTAATGTTGTTGTAACCAAAAAAAAACTTTACAGAATCAAATCACTGTGAAATCTTTACATTTTATCATGCATAATGTAATACGTTATATATATTACATAGCTAAAAAAATATGTTTCTTCAAACGTAATTTTATTGAACTTTATTTGTGCAAAGCAGAGAAAAATTGAATTGTGTATATACTGTATATATATATCTTCAAAATATTGGATAAGAAAAAAATAGTAGTACAAAAATAAAACAACGCCAATATTACAAAATATAACATTAAAAAGTGTATAAATCACTCGTTTTTCTAAAGAAACATTGTCCAACAGCGACACCAGCAGGTAAAGTTACAGCGGGAGTCCGAGTCTCTCTCGCCTCCCCTGAGCCCATTGAGTTTTAACAGACCAACTAAAGCGTGCAGTGGGGGGGTACTTGAGAATGAATGGGGGAAAATCACGTGAGAGGAGGCAATGCCTCCATCACGATATGATTGGATATGACTGGTTATGTTTGGCTGTGATTGGTTCATGCAATAAATCCCGCCTCTTGTGTTCATGCACGTTCTACGTTCGTGAATCAGTCTGAATGAACAATATAATGGCATTAATGGGAAGACTCATTTAAAAAAGTAAGTAAACAACTCACACACTTAGATGTAACCACTTTATTACGTCAAAATAAGACTTGAAATGGTCTGAAAACATGATCTGTGGGAGTTTTTAGTGAGTAAATCAGCTTGTTGAAATTTAAAGTAAATGTCTGTGTCTGTGACCAATATTTACTGAGCTTTGATGACTGATGAACCGAATAATTCAAAAATAGTTAAAAGTTAACTATTAAAAAGAATAGCTGAACATAAGTTCACAAATAAAATATTTTGTTTAAATTGTTACTGCCTTGAGTTATTATTTTGGAATAAATGTAAAATGCTTAATAACTTGATGAGATTCATACTTGGCTTTAATAAACAGAATATTGATTACATTGTTAATGTAAAAATATAAAATATAATTGTATTTGTTGTTTTCTGGTAAAGTAATGTTTATTTAACCAGGAACATGTGACTGAGACAGGAATTTACATTTGATT
>NW_015548255.1:897085-908777 GCF_001515605.1 Sinocyclocheilus anshuiensis
TCAGTTTCAGCACATGCTACTCAAAAGGTCTGTGCACGGCCTTGATCTTAATTCAAGTGATGAAGGATTTTGAAAGTCTGACAGTAATCGTTGTTGAGCACATGCTGTAAGGTTAACCCTGCATGGTGTAAATGTTTGAAAATGATTAACAGTTGAAAACATTCATTAGAAATGTAGAAAAGTAATCAAAAAGTAATCAAAAGTAATCAGTTACATTACTTTAATAAAGT
Source organism: Sinocyclocheilus anshuiensis (assembly GCF_001515605.1). Lineage (NCBI taxonomy): Eukaryota > Metazoa > Chordata > Actinopteri > Cypriniformes > Cyprinidae > Sinocyclocheilus > Sinocyclocheilus anshuiensis. The sequence goes on from NW_015548255.1 coordinate 897,316, forward strand.
AATTTAAAAAGTTACACTACTATTACATTTTAAATAGAGTAACTTGTAATCTGTAACCTATTACATTTTCAAAGTAACCTTCCCAACACTGTATATATATATAATGCATATATATATAACAAATCTATAAGCAGTATAAAAATAATGATATACAAAGACATAAAGTTTGTCACAAAATACTTTAGAATACAATTGTTACCCTTTATTAATTTTTTGCTTATTTTCTGTTTTATGTTGATGTGATTGTTAAAAAAACTGCATTTTAAATTATAGTTTGACACACCCAACAGGGTTGTAAAAAATGCAAATGCATAAAAAAGTAAAATAAAATAATAGAGCTCATATAATATTTAATTAAACAGTCAAACTGAACCAACCTGAGATCTTTGAGTCTTGCTCAATGACATTTAGCGATAACCTTTTAGCTACTAGAATGGTTTATATATATATATATATATATATATATATATACAGTATATACATAATTTTATTTTATTTATCTTCACTATGCCACATGACCACAATATGTTTAAAGATGCTATAAATACGTACAGTATATATGTAAATCTGACAAAATATGATACAACAAAATCATAGGATTTAATTTAATAACCTCTTTTCTAACTGCAAAAATCAAAAAGATCTTCAGATGACTTTATTGTGGAAGAATATCATTGATTAAAAACATACAGGACTCTTCAGAAGTGAGCGCATTTCATAGCTAAACGTCTCTAATGTCCAGGGAAAGCTACAGTACAGGCTGCAGTAGTATGTAGGTCAAACCCTGACTGAGTGTTAATGAGAACAAGGGTCTAAGGGCTTGAGAGCTGGCATAGAGGCAGGCGTAGGTCCTTGACGAGATCCCACCTTGCCCAGTGTCGGCCCCTGGCTCTGGACTATTTAACTATCCATCACCACCAACACACAAGCCTGCAAGTGCTGCTCTACACAAGGGAGGGAGAACGGACTTCCTGTTGGCAGGTCAGCTCAGCAATTACACAGATCGATAGGTATGAGAGGACAAAGCCCTGCTGCAGGCCTCGTCCTGACCGTCTGACCCCATCAACCTCAAAACCAACCACAGACGCAGAACTTAATTTATTTACACTGAGCTCTGAAGTGTAAACAAAAACGCCCATGTCATTAATAGCACATAGAACTTGAGATACAGTAAATGAGTTTGCTTTCAATTTAACGACGAGCTTTGTTCATCGTTGTAGTTTTTAATTGAGTTTCCCCTAAATTTATTTAACAACTGCTCGGTAGACTCGCCGACTGTTCCCTCGGGGGGAAAACGGGTGATACCTCAGATGCATGAATTGTTTTGATATATCAGGATGCAAAACATCAGTCAGATGGTGTGTGTTTTTGTGTGTAACCTCTACTTGAAACAGTGCGGCTTGCGCATAGGTGTGGGCTCGGGTACGGAGCAGAGCTATGAGTAGAACATATGGCAGAAGACACAAGAGTCTCCAGTCAGCATTCACCTCCGCTGTAGCCCTCCACCACCCGAGCAAGGATCCACATCAGTGCTCTCACTTTCTCCCTCTCACTCGGTCGCTCAGACACTCAGCTAATTGCATCCTGTGTTTGTCAATCAAAATCTATTTTCCTTTCCCTTTTTCCTTTTTGCCTTTTACCACCTTCTATTAATTCCCCTGGTTCTTAAAAGCTATTTGTCACTCTTGGCGCGTGTGATGAGGGCTGGTTTGTTGAAATGAATTCCATCTGAATTGAATTGGTTCGCAAATGTTGGCCGGGCAGCGTCGAACCCCTTGGAATTCTACACAACGCTCTGTCGAAATGTGAGGGGATCTGTTGTCACCCAAACCACACATTTCATTTGTATGAGCAAATCACGCAGGAGAAACTGAACTTGGCTTTGGAGCGGGGTTGTGTTAAAGTCGCTCTCCCATTCAGAGCTATTCAAGAAAGTCAAAACAAATTAGTGAAGCATTATAGAGATGATGGAGTTTGTAGAAATAAAACAACTCCCTGATGAACGGGCCTCGATTGTGGTGGATTTCCCATTGTCTTTATAATTCTTTCCAACTGGAGAAGCACATATTATGTATTGGCATGAAAACGCGCTTCTCCACAGTGTGGACAACAAGATTACAAATCAAAATTATTTTATTTTATAAAGTAGTTATTTTTCTGACAGATTATTTTTGTAAACTAGCTTCATAAAGAGTCAAGTAATTAATTCAGCAGATACCCAATATGGTACAGATACTACGGTTTAAAAGTTTGGGGTCAGTAAAACTGTAATATTGTAAATTTAAAACAAAATCTTTTGTAACATTATAAAAGTCTTACTTTAATTTTAATCAATTGAATAAATAAAATTAATTAACATGAACTAACTTTTACAGTATTGGTTAATCGTAATGTTAAATGCAACATTTACAAAAATATTTTTAAGGTCAACTGTAGTATCTGTTAACATTATAGTCAATGCACTGTGAACTGACAAACATGAACATGTTTATTAGCTAACATTAACAAAGGTTAATGAATTCTGTAAAAAAAAAAAAAGATATTGTTAGTTCATGTTAGTAAATGCATTAACTAATGTTAACAAATGAGAGCTTATTGTAAAATGTCACCAACAATTCTTACTGACTGCAAACGTTTGAATGGTATTGTATTATTCATTCCTACTCTCTACAAATGATTATCAGTACTAATGAAAAAAACAAATGTGTGACCTATAAAAACCTGTAGTTGAGTAAATTACCGGAAATTAGCGTCTCTCTAAACACTGCGCACACCAAAACTAGCACCCTGGTAATGGGAATAAATCAATTTTGGCATCTTCAGAAGCACCACTTGAAGAACGGCGCTAAAGATCCTGTGTGTGGATCCTTATCTGGAAAGGTCAGAATGTAATACTCCCTCACTCCAGGAAAGAGCTCACCGAGCACGTGCTTTAATTACTGCCCATAGGACGTGGATTAAGAGACTAAATGAATATGTCATAAAAACAATGGAGAGAAATCTGTGTTATCGCTGCTTTAACTGATCTTATCATTGTGCTGTAATCACAGTCGCTTCCATTGTTCAGGGTTGTGCATCAGGTCCCTTTACTTTTGTGTCGACGTTCAGATATCAGTGCATTTGACAGTGCATGTTTTCTTTTGTGCCACATTTATTTTAGCAGTTAATAATTTTTATAATGTCAACATTTACATTAAATGGTGATTGGGTTGAATTGACAAATTTGTGAGATTTTTTTATTTATTTATTTTTTTAATTTGAGAAATTGCTCGATTGCTCCCTCAAAATAAACTTAATCTGTAATTAAAAATAAATACAAATTAAAACACATTTGTATTGACGCATAGATGACAGGACCAGACACATTTCCCACATAGGCACCAAGGCTCAACTTGTTAAAAATGGTTGACTAAACACTAAGCCACAGCTGCAAAACTCAAAAAAAAAAAAAAAAAAAAATCTGTCTTTATCTGGTTTAGGTGAACTCCTTAGTTGTTTCTTTACTCATTTAGGCTAATTTGATTGCACAAATTTTGGTTTTCCATTTCACAAAACTGAATCTGTAACTATGACTGAATCATAAAGCCCAGTTAGTCGCAAGTCAATGACGATTTGGTGGATTTTAACAAAGGCTGTAACTTTCACGGGGAGGTCGCGGTTCCAGTGCTCTGCGAAGTGAACGCCAGAGATCAGACAGACATTTCTCCTCCCTTCTGCTGAGAATAGGGCTGGTAATATACGCTGGCAGCCTCTGTCAGCTCAGCCTGCACACCTCTCACAAATTAGGACCTATTTATCCAGAGCACCCTGCACTCAATGGAAATGATTACCAAGACAGTCAAACCCTATTTACACAGTACGTCTTCATCAAAGCAGAAAAAAAAGGAAATGACATATTCAATTTCAAGGACTTTTTCTAAATGAGAAGGTAGAAAAGTGGAGCTGAACGCGTGTTACGTGTTAGTTTTACAAACAAATACAAAAGACCAAACATGTACGATATGCTGAAGTGCACATGTATTTAACTGGCTCTCTTAACATACAAATGTAGATACAGTGGAACTGCGCGAATATGATGGCATGCGTAAAAAGAGAATGCGTTATTGTTAAAAGAACTTCAAGGGCTTTTATTTCCTTGTTTATTCTTTTTCTAAATGAGATCAAAAGAAGAGTTGAAACCATTTAAAACGTAAACCTCAACTGGGAAATAAAAGAAAAACAGAAAAAGGAAAACAATAATAATGAAATGAATAGATAAGTCAACAAACGAATAAACAAATAAAAGTACAAACAATCGGAGACCTGAAAGACCCTGAGAGAATTCCCCCCTCGAGTACTTTTTAGTTCTTTATTTCTTTTAGCTCCAGAGGACAGGCGAATAGAAGCTCTCCAGATCCGCTGGTCCAGTGTGACTTGGATCTAATTAGTTGAAAGGAATGAATAATTATCTCATTTCTATTACACTATATTTGCATGTGATACCAATCAGTAAGTTTTCCATCACTGTGACCTTGTCTTGCATATCTTAAAAATACATATACAAAGCGGGAAGTAAAGGGCAGCCAGTTACTGACCTTGACCTACAGTCAAAACTAGATATCACTGTCAGATGCATCAAAGAGTTCAAGAGGACATATAGACAGTCCAAAACTTTCTCTGGATCAGTCTGGATCGGAAAGAAATGTCAACAGATTGAAAGAAAAAAGCAGCAAGTCATACTTAAAACTAGGGCTGCACGATAAATCGCATGCGATATTTAATGCGGATTTATCTTGCAGCCCTACTTAAAACATACAAATGTGTGTGTTTTTTAAACAAAGAACTTGGCTTTCAGCAATAAATTATCTCTCTTGATATTACCAGCACTTTTTTTTTTACACACAAATGTATACTGTCTTATTGAGATCCAAGGTAAAATTACTCTTTTTCTATTTATCTAACCTAAAAATAAATAAATAAATAAATAATCTTTTCTATAAAGTCACAACTGCAGATATGTTAAAAGTATATCTAGAAATCTAGAAATCTAGAAAGAAAGAAAGAAAGAAAGAAAGAAAAAGAAAGAAAATCAATGCCTTAGACTTGTGTTTCTTACATTCGGCTGAAGGGTTTCTTGAGAAAAAGAGTGCAGACTGAAGCGGAGAACATTTCAGGTCAATAAGGAATCAATACTGGTGGGTGAATCTACACAGAGGAGATGAAGCCAGTGTAGAGGGCCTTGGCCTGGGTCATTGTTTGCTGGATTAGGCCATAGAGGAGAAAAGATGTTTAGCTTATTCTACAGTGCTTCATGGCAAACCTAACAAGAAGTTATTCTTGCAGAAAGGTAGCTGTTATGTAACCAGTGATGCACTTTGGACTACTGGATGCACTGTATTCTTTTAAATACTCGTCCACTGAGACATTTTTACATTTTGTCCCCAGTTAACATCATCCTTGTCATATTATTAGGCAAAAAAAATAAAAAATAAATAAAACCAAGAACAAGCCTTCCAAAGCTAATCAAAAAGAATTAAAGAAAATATTCGTTAAGAAAATGAAGCCTGTATATTACAAAGTAAATGTCTTTAATACACTCTCTACTGAAAATTAAAAAAGGGGGAAAAGTATGAAGTGCAAATATATGACTGTAATGTAGTAAATAATAGACATAACATAACTGTGGTTACAATTACTGGCAACATTTTACAATGAGGTCTCATTTGTTAGCACATTAGTTCAAAGTGCATTAAAGGAATAGCTCACCCAAAAATGAGCAACTGATGAACTAATCCCTTCAACTAATGTTTGATTGATATAACTTTTGATCTTACAAATGCATTAGTAAATCTTGAGATTAACATTAATAAAGATTAATAAATGCTGCATAATTATAGCACATTGTTAATTCATGTTAACCAATAGTTAACTAATGTTAACAAATTAAACCATATCGTAAAGTGTTACCTCTCTCTTTCTCTTTATATGTATATATGTATAATGTATACATTATATATAGGCTTTATAGCAAGTGTTAGCAAGTGAATCCCTGACATAAAAAATAAGGATACTGCATTTCTTTTTTTTTTTAATTGCTGAAAGCTGCCATAAAGTAACCCTACTTAAACAGAAGCTTAAAAAAATAATTACCTTCCCATTGTCTGCATGGAGGTGTTGATGCCATTTAACGTTTCGGTGTAGAATCCTCTGCTTAGCAATCACTCAATCAGACATCCAGGGATTCCCTGATTCCTGGGTGTTTTCTCTCTCTTTATCGGCTATTCATAATGGGCTGTTATCGATCTGACCCTCTCCTCCCCTGCTGTAATTGCTTTGGTGATTGGTTTAACTTCACAGTCAGTCTGAACCTAAGTTGATGAGAATGCATTTATTATCTTTTCCAATCTGGGAAAAAAGAAAACAACAACAACAATATAATAGATTCCACTACTGTCTTTACGGTGTATGCATATATCAGTGCCATATCTACAGTTTAAGACCAGTGTTTATCTGCCGTCTGTTTCTCAAATTTCTTAACGGATTAAAATATAAATAACCTCAATCAAATGTGCTGTTTCTGTAGATTTTTACATTCACATTTTGCATGTGATTTTACAGTAAAGCACACTGTAAAAATGTATCCATTGTTTTAAAACATAATCGTTGTTTTCATCAATTTAACAATAATTAGTAAATTATACTTTGTTATTGTTATTATTAATTAATTAATTTACATTAGTTAAAAATATTAACTGCAATTGTAAATGTAATAAATTAATCACACACACACACACACACACACACACACACACACACACACACATATATATATATATATATATATATTAGACCAGCCTTGGCTAGTAAAAATGGCTAGTCAATTTCTCATTATGCTAGATTATTACCAAATCTCGGATTCAATCTTTCTGGCAACTTGTTTTCTTTCATTTAGTATAGGTTTTGTATTTCTTTTGGAAACTGACTGAAGAAAAAACAAATCATTACTTGTGGATATTTCGGCTATGTTCACTCAAAAACTGAGGTGAATAGGCTCAGATCAATGAGGCCTTCAATTAATTAGTTTCAAAATGAAATGTGCTAATTGAAAGAAAACTAGTTGATAAAAATATTTAACCCAATATTTGGTAATAATATTGTGTAATGATAGATTTACAAGCAACCAGATACATCACAAGCTGATTTACTTAAAGACGTTTGAGAATGAAAGTATCAGTGGCAAAGAATCAGCCTCACTTCTCCATAATGTCATGAATGTTTTTTTGTTTTTTTCCCCAGATCAGACCTGACAGGCAGCTGGTGAAAGGTGAAGAAAAAAATGTATAGGCACTACAGAGACTGTTAATGAGTGATGTCCACAATATGGTTGCCACCACAATGCTACAGTTGTCACTCTTTGTCTCTCTCTGAAATGTGATATGTTTAGAACTATAGTTTGATACATGTGCTTCAGTAATGATCCTCTAACAGATCTCTCTTCATGATAATTAAGCAAGCTGTTTGTGCAAATCCGTGCCCCATACACACGCCATAACCCCACTCCCACATAGATGAACCCACATACACAGTTTCCAAACACACAGACACAGTTGAAACCGTATAAAACTGCATTTGAGCTCTGGATGGTGTTAGTTGTTTGCAGTGGGAGGACGGTGAGGTAAGAGGTTCTGAAAAAAAGTACAAGGTCAGGCTTTAAATGAAACAAACTCTCGACTTCAGGCTCAGACATGATCAGATCAACTGAACATACGGCCTCACCAGCATCCCAAGAAACTAGCATGAGGATTCAGTCCAAAAACACCTAAAAAAAATCCACATGACCATGTTGCATTCAGATTTACAGGGGGAAAAAAATAATTTTCCTGATCAGTATTTTTGTCTGGCTTTCCAGGAAACCATCTAAATTTCCTTAAAACAAGATTATTTTTAGAATTACACTTCTTTTTCTTACTGAACTGGCTAACTGTTTCAAGCACTACCCTAACGGTCACACTTTATTTTAAGGTCCAATTCTCTGTATTAACAAACCATTAACTATGACTTTTGCCTCAATAAACTCCTAATTTGCTGCTTATTAATAGTTAGTAAGGTAGTTGCTAAGATTAGGTATTAGGTAGGATTAGGGATGTAGAATATGGTCATGCAGAATAAGACATTAATATGTGATTTATAAGTAATAATAAAGAGCCAATATGTTAAAAATAGGCATGCTAATAAGCAACTAGTTAATAGTGTGAATTGGTCCCTAAAGTGTTACCAATCTAATCTAACAATCGACACCTATACTCAACTTGCCCTATTTTGTATATTTCTCCATATGGATATTTTTACGGGACCAAACAGTTAATATCTGCTGATTTTGGGTAAAGGTAATGCAGCAAGTGAACAGTAATATAAATAAATATCAATACACTGATTTTAATGCTCAAAAAAAAAATTTGCAACAACCAGCTAGATGCAAACATTGCAGTTGTGGAGAAAAAAAAAATAGATATCTATTAGTTTTATTAGTTTTAGTTATTCATTTTTTCTACGTTTGCCGTATTATTCCCTGCACCTACTGAACATTTGTTGGATATGCATAAGTTGATATGCATGTATATCTCTATATAAATATTTTTACTGGAATTCAAGATAAAAATGCTGATTAAGCTAATGCTTTTTACAATGCATCTACAGAACTGTCTTGGCTCTAAAAAACAAATGTTGAGCTTTCAATTTCAAAACAGATTAATGTTCAGTGATGTGGCATTCCAGTTACAAAAGACATACGATAATAAGATGCATACATTAGATAGATATATATATATAGAGAGAGAGAGAGAGAGAGAGCTGAACTTTACCGTGGTTTAGGTCACTGCTTCATGTGACAAGTGGGAGAGTTTGTCAGCTAATGCAGTGAGCTGCTGGACAGCACCGTGACGCCACAGTACATCTTGGCATTCATAAACATGTCACACTCTTACACACACACACACACACACACACACACACACAGAGAGAGAGCTACTGAGCATTGGCTAAAAAAAACAATTCCTGAAAGACCGGCGATATGGCTTTAAAATGGACATCTCTGCTGTCCCTGCACATGATGGATAGCCATGATAATGTTACTGGGACCAGCAGCAATAAAAGTGACTCTGTCCAGGCATAAAGTACACAAATCAATCAAACTCAAGGTAATATAATTTATTACCCACCAAAAAGGGAAATATGCTGAAAGACAAACACACGCAGTAATTCCCCCATGTTCTGTGATAACCATTACTGAAGAAGAGGCAGTGGCAGGGATTTCTATTGGCCGCTTTGTGAGGCACTGGGCAGTGCATCTTGGGAACAGGATGAGCTGTGATCCAGGCCTGTTCCACTTGCTGAGGCCCCTGCAAAACAGACCAGCACCACTGACAGCCATCCAGGCTTTAACCCACCAATTAACATTTGGAAAGGATTAATAAGCTCCCATTTGGAGCCCAGTTTTAATGAGACTGAGTATGCTTTCAACCAGATGTCCTCCTCTGTAGGTATCTATGAGAGCCTGTTGGTTTAATTAATTATTGATGTCTTAATGCCTCCTGCTTTGTGAGTTTCAGTCACTGGTGAGCCATGTGTCTCCAGCCTAAGCTAAGCCAGCAGTAACAGGGTTTTTTATATTTATGTGTGTGTGTGTGTGTGTGTGTGTGTGTGTGTGTGTGTGTGTGCGTGCGTGCGTGCGTGAGAGAGAGAGAGAGAGAGAGAGAGAGAGAGAGAGAGAAGGAGGAATGAGCTACGTGGGGAAATGCATGAGAGAACAAGATGCGCTTGGCACTTGAATGCACTCGATTGGCCTCTTCTTTTCCTGCACTGTTCCACATAAACATACACGCAACCTGACCTCCGCTCATGCACTTTAATTTGAGGTGATTGCATGTCCACTTACATAAATTATACACCGCTCAGCATACATTATTGATGCAGCAGAATTCAAAAGAGATGCTGGATAACTCGACTGATGGCACAATATCAAAAACAGAATAATTGGTCCAATTCAGGTGAGCAGTTTCGTCCTTGTCACAAAGCAAGGCCAGACACAACAGGTAAGTGCAAATCAGGATGGTTTATTGACTGGGTAAGGGGATGACTGGAATAGGTGTGTAAAAGCAGGTGAGTGTCAACACAGTGAATGGTTCCAGGGTGCTTATCTGAGTTCTGATGGTGAGGATCGGATGCCGGTTACGTTGGAGATCGTGGAACAGTTTCCAAGGAGTCGTTGGAGGATCGCGGGAGGAACAGCAGGTAATTCGTTCTAGGAGAATTTGGCAGAGAGAGGCCAGAGTAGTTCGTAGGAGTGAACGGTAGACCGGACAGTGAGTGACTGCGCTGTGTGTGTATTTGTAGTGTGGCTTGATTGGTGACAGCAGGTGCGGGTGATCAGAACTCAGGTGACTGTGATCGGGTAATTATCCTGGATGGTGACTGAAGTGACTGTGATGAATCCCTGACAGTCCTGAGGTGGCCCGCTATTAGAGGACAGGTGTACTGTAATATTTCATATTTAATGTTTTATATTCAAACAGACACATCTGTATCTTATTATCTTGTCTCCTTACTCTTATTGTCTCACATCCTCTCCTTTCTACTTCTTTCTTCTCCTCATCTTTCTCTCCTTCTGTTTCATTTTTCTTTTCATTTTCTTTCCTCTCCTCTTGTTTTCCATTGCCCCCTTGTCTCCTGCCCTAGTCTCTTCTCAGCTCCTTTTCTCATCTCTTTTTGTCTCCTCTTTTCCTCCCGTCTCCTCTCATAAGCCTTGCCTCGTCTCGCCTCTCTACTTCCTCTCTCCTCCCATATGCCCTGGTCTCATCACCTCTTTTCCTTTCCTTTCCTTTCCTTTCCTTTCATCTCTCATTATCTCATATCCTCTCCTCTCCTGTTCTTTTCATTCCTCTCATCTCCTTTCCTTTCCTCTCTGCTCCTCTTGTTTCATCTTCTTTCTTTGCTTTTCCATTATTTTGCATCCTTGTCTCCTCTTGTCTCTTCTCAGCTCCTTTCCTCACCTCTCCTCTAGTCTTCACTCACTTTGTCTCATTTTCTCTCCTTTTGTCTCCTATTCTTTTTCCTCCCACATCCCCTCTTCTAATCTCCTCATCTTTTTTTCCTTTCGTCTCCGCTTATCTCAAATCCTCTTCTCTACCAATTGTTCCTCTCCTCTCCTCTTGTCTAATCACCTTTCATTTCCACTTCTTTTGTCTGCTTTCCTCTCCTTTTCTCACTTTATTTATTCGTATCTCCTTCTTTCCCTCTCCTCCTGTCCTTGTCTCCTCGTCTTGTCTCTTTTTCTCTCCTTTCCTCAACTTATTTTCTTTTCCTCTCATCTCATCCTCCTGTTTTCCCATATCTTGTCTCCCCGTCTCATCTCCCCTAGCCTTTTCTCAGCTTCTTGTCTCCTTTTCTCTCCTTCTCTCATCTTCCCTTATTTGTCTAATCTCTTT
>NW_015548255.1:908787-924058 GCF_001515605.1 Sinocyclocheilus anshuiensis
CATATCCTCTCGTCTCCTGTTCTTTTCTTTCCTCTGTTCTCTTCATGTCTCATCAACTTTCGTCTCCCCTCATCTCGTCTACTTTCCTCTCTGCTCCTCTTGTCTCATCTTCTTCCTTTTCCTTTCCTTTCTTCTTCTCATTTCATCTCATCTCCTTCTCTTTCCCTTTCCTCCTGTCTGGCCTCATCTCACTTCATCTCATCTCTTTTTTCCTTTGCTCTCCTTTCTTTACCCAGTCATTTCTAAGCTGACTATGCTCAACACACAAATTCCCATACGCAATCACACACACTCAAAGTGTCTATGTGTTTAAGTGGCGTACGCTCGCAGAGGTGGGGGGATGAAAAACGATGCCACGCAACAGAAGTGTTTCCGTGTTCGCCAGTTCCTGCGCATGTGTTTAATCACACTTAATAATGTATCTACAGCACCGGCACCTACTCAGATAAATGGGAACACATGCTGAGGTGCAAGAGATATTTATCAGAACGATGGCAAAAATGCAAACTCAAGCACTTCCCTCTCCCCTGCCCTGCTATTTGGGAAGAATAAAACTCTAAGCAGCGGGTCAAATGGTCAGCTCGAGGTACTAAATGATTGAGTTGTGTTGCCATAAAGCATAGCCCTGCTCCTCTCCTCCCTCGTCCTTTTTGCAGGAGCCTTCCAGTTAATCCCTAGTGAACACTCTGCATTTTTCATTAGATGAGATGGAAGTTGACTCCAGGCCAGAAACAGTGGGGATATACTGGAACAATATTTTGACAAGCCAGAGTTGTAGAACTGGAGTGTTTGTGTGTTTGCACGTGTGTTTTTTGGGACCACGTCTGGCGTGTGTGAGGGAGATGGAAAAGAGGGGTGGCATTCTTCATAGTTTTTATCTACTTCAATTGTCACACTGGCTTGGGCACATTGTGAGCCGTTCAAAATACACAGGCTGATTTAAAAAAAAAAATGTATTTATGCAATTATTCTGCAGTGTGTCAGCCATAAAGTTCAAACCAGTATGTGAAGTGTCACAGCATGATATTTTAGCAAGAGCTGTCCTCCTGTGTAAGTCTTTGGACACTGGAGAAGGCCAGAGCGCCAACGCCAGAGATGGAAAAAAACAACAACACTGCATGTCAAGGCTCACACGGATGACTTAACTCCTAAATATAGAACGGGAGCTCCATTCATGTAATGTTATTACAGTGTTAATGCGCACAATTGTGGATTTGGTGCAGGAAGCCATATAGCCGCCTGAGCTCCTGAATATGTATGCACTGGAAAAAGAAAGGAACATCAACTGAGACACTCTGGATTTTAGGTGCAATAAAAGAATAAGCCTTTGACATGAAATATGAGTGGAGCTTGCCTCAATATAAAAGAATGAGGAAGAGAGTTAGAAGTGTGGAGAATTCTCTCAGATGTGCAGTGTGGACTGAATTATGAGAGGGATAGAGCACATGTGTGTGTTCATGTCATAATAAAGTGTCTTATACCTATGACACTCCAGAGGTATAAAATTGGAAAAATGAAAGCAAGGAAGCTGGATGAATAACTGACATCATGAACACAATAATTATTTCTGTCCATCATGATTGGATGTCAAACTGTTGTAAAATGTTAATAAATGTGATTAACAAACTATATAAGAATATAATGGGAAGTACTTATGGGAAGAATTATTTTATTATTATCAGTATAAGTGGTAGTAGTAGTAATAATAATAATAACATTATTATTATTCTTAATACTCTGAATATTTATTTATTTATTTATTTGTTTGTTTGTTTGTTTGTATTACTACTACTACTTGGGGCTGTATTTTACCTTGCCGTTACTTTAGAAAGTCACACTTTATTTCTAAAACATGGTAAAATAACAATCTCAGAAACAAAAAAAAATCCATTAAGTGATGTTCCAAACAAAGCTAATATCTGTAAAATCAGTTAAAGCTTATTGTCTTTTTACAATCATTACTGGATCTGGAGTGTTGACAAAAGACTATTATGTGATTTAATGAAATGTCTTAGGACCTGACCTCTTAATGAAACATCATAAACCTTAAAGGCCCCAGGGGGAAATGTGTAAGACAATGTGAGAATGAGAGTGAGAGGATGACAGAATAAAGCTCTGAAAGCAATCACACGTTTCCTAGACCCACATACAACAAAGCTCAGTCCAGACCAGCTGGAATGGGAGCAGTGGTGATTGGAGGAAGTGACATCAGCGAGAAACAGCTGAAACTTGCAGCTTGGAGCTGATGCTTGAAAGACCTGCTCAAGACACAAAGCACTCTGAACGTTCAGTAGAGGAAAGTTTCATATTAAGTATGTTTTCCGTTGCAATTAAGGCTTGGGCTTGATCCCTTCTGACATCGTAATTGTTATTTCAAATGTGAATTAATAAATCATAGCAGCCTAGTTAAGAATGAAAATAGGTCTCCACCAGTGGAGCTTCAGACCACTGCTGCATCTCATGAGAGGTTATTTACCCCACACAGCCCTTAAAACATGCCATACCGCTTTTCTGCACAGAAAAATACATACAATGAGAAGAAAGTGAAACCTACAGATTAAACGTGCAGTTGGGATCCAGCAACAAGAGTGTCTCTTTTCTATACTCATCACTAATACAGTATGCAAATGGTTTACCCTTCTCCGCTCCAAGTTCAGGGCTGAAGATAATTCAAAATTTATGCTGAATAATGTTAACTGGTCACATCCCGGTCCCCTGCCGGATCCTCCAGGGTTAGCTCTCTCCCGCGGTATGCGACGAGCACTTTAGCTATCACAGTAAATTAGTGTAAGATCTGTAATGCACCTTTAAGTATGTGAGTCCTTTTAAGGCACTTCGAGGTCATCTCATTGGCTGAATATATAGTACAACCTTTTGACCATTTATTTTCACTTGCCAGGCCAGTGGCACAGATAGCACGCAAAGGATGGCATGCACTTTCCTGACCCTCTTCCTCTAATGGCCTGAGCTGAGTAAGAAGGGAGAGAGAGGGAGGACAAAAAAGAACAGAACCGAGAAACCCTAAAGGCCCCTATGAGGAACAGGGAGCCACTTGTTATCCCAGCATGCACAGTATAGACATGCCAACCGAAAATGCTTTCAGCATGTTTTAGGGAGGGTAGACTGGTAACAATCGTACTAAACGCAGGAGAGGTGGTGCTGGGTGAGGTGAAATGAAGCTTAAATAGATGGAAGTAGTTGTAGAACCAAATATTTTGCCTACAGTTAAGGAATTGTGGGATGGGAAGCTAGTGATTTGCAAGCAAAGAGGATATTTTAGACCATTTGGGAATCATCTTGTCTGAGAATGCATGGGTGGCACTTTGAAGGAGAAGGATTGTGATATGACAAAATGGTGAATGCTAAGCTCATGAATATAATTAGCCATACACATATAAATTATCATGGTGTTTTCATTCAAAAATGACAAGTAAACGATAATGTTACAATTATAGATGTCCAAAAATAATTTAAACAATTAAAATGTAAAGCTAACTCGCAGGAGTAAACATTCTTTCTGAGTAATTCAACTGCTCAAGCATGCATTTAATTATTATTATTATCATATTTATTTTGATAATTTCATAATTCATATTTGCCATTGTCCATTGCTGGATTTTAAAGAGCAAATGTCTGTGTGTCTGTCCTTTAGTGCACTGTAAGAGAAAGAAGCATAAGTGGCGGACGGATGGGTAAAAGAGCCACACCACAGACCCCGCCTGGGCATGAAAGACCACTAATCTAGTGAGCCTCTCAGCCATTGGGCTCTTAACCTAAAAATGGAGAGATGAAAGAGGAGGAGAGTGAAAGGGAAGAGTATGCGGGGGGTGGGTGGGTTGTGTTCTGCTGACCCCATTAGATGGGGCAGAGCAGTTCAGCCGGAGATATGACAGGACCAGAGAAGAAATGGAGTTAGAGGGGATCATGGGACAATATAAAAGAGTAGGAGTGAGAGTACGAAGGAGTAGAGAGAGAAAGAAAGAGAAGCAAAGGGAGTCACAGAACGAGAGAGGTCTGCTGAGATGGCAAAAAGGCACTGAAAAACAGCATAGTAGGAAAAAACTAAGAACAGAATGTAAGTGTGTGTGTGTGTGTATGTGTTTGAGGGAGCCGTAAAAAGAGACAAGGCCCTTCATGAAAGGACTAAAGTGGCCACACACTTCACTCTGCTTACTGGAGCAGCGCATCAGAGGTCAGCTTCAGATGCTCTTACTGGACTAGTCGATCCTCTACACTGGAAGTGATCAACATTTCACATAGCAATGGCTAAAGGTTGTCTACAATGAAATAATGTTTACTTATCACGGACCAATCAGCTGCAAGAGAGTAAAGCAAAGCAAAGAGAACTGAGCAGATGTGCAGAAGGGGGGCTGAGGGCAGGATTGTGAGAAAGGTAGAAGGGTCTGTCCTGGTGGTCTCTGCACCATGGCTGCCCCAGACAATAGCCGCTAATTGGCTTGGCTGTTGGTGGTCCAGCTGGAATTGCTGCCGGCCCATTGGACAGAGCGCCTCTGGTTACAGCACACTCGTGCAGTGAGGTGCGGTGCAGTGCAGGGGAGTTTCGTTTACACAGCCATGCCACATATAACTAAATCACTTTCCACTGTGTGAAATGACGGTTGCCACTGTGCTGGTATCATGCAAACTCCAGGAAACATGACTACATCTACTCATCATCACACCTGATTCAGAGGTACTGAAGCTGCCTTTGCCACCTTACAGAGGCCTAAAACTCATGCTGGTGATACACACATACACAGACATACATGGGCATAGACACACTGGCAAGGCAACCCCACAGGGGAGACATCTGTGTGTTTGCTGGAGCAGTTGCAGGGAGTGTTAATTATGTATCAATGAGCCAAATGTACACCAGGATTCCATGCAACCAGCATCCTGTGGCCATTTTCAGACATGTCAACACACAGACTGTGGAAATGTTTAATGTACAGAACTGTTAAATATTCATCCTGCATTAAGATAGACGGCAAACACTTTGCACTAAAATAGATAGAGAAGGGTAAGGAAGAAAGGAAGAAAGAAATAATTGCAATGCTCGTGCAAACCTATAGAATTGCTATAGAACCGGTAAATGTGGTTTACAGGTTTCATAAAAAGAGAATGATGTGCTCCAAATCAGTCGCTGTAGAAATCAATCTTTTAAAAAATCTTTTAGATGTTTTAAATGATTTTTTGACAGAATTTCTTGGTTAGAAACACAGGACTGTAAAAAAAAAAAATGTTTTCTCAGGTAACCTAAAATGTGCATCATTTAGTAACATCAAGGGTCAAATCAAATATAAATAGCACATTAAAGTTGAAAGTTACACACTTTTTTTGTTTTTGTGTGTGCACTGTACAGGTCTGGTATAAATAATGTTTTTGCTCAGGTGGCCAAAATGGCCGCACAATAGAGAAAATTTCTGCTCAACAAGAAAAAAAAAATAATTAGAGAGAACATTTCTTGTTACATCAAAAAAAAAAGTGTTTGTCATGTGTTTTCATGTATTATACTTTCTAAAGGTGTGTTCAGTGAATAGATAAGTATTATAATGTATTATAACTGTGGTTACAATTATTCATAAGACCATATAATGTGTAAAGGGCATTACAAGGCATAATTAATGTACCACATCATTTTATTTTTATTTTTATAATTATATTATAAGATGTATTTTTAATTTAATATTATATTTGAAATTAAAAATAATATTTGTTCTTATTAAAAATATATATATATATATATATAAGGTTATGGGTAGGGCTGCACGATTAATTGAATGCGATTGTCATGCGCATTTTGTTAAAAAAGCCGGTTCTGTAATCAGCAGATCACAGAACCGTGCTTCACTGAAACATACGCATGACAATCGCAGCTTCTGTCGAATCGCGATCTCGATTCCATTTCGATTTATCGTGCAGCCCTAGTTATGGGTTTGATTCCCTGAGAAAGTCTGAACTGACAAAATGTGTACTTTGAATGTAATGTAAATCACTCTGTATAAATGTGCCCAATGCATAAAACATGTAAAATGTACATCAAATGCATTCGAGCACCACGATGAAACTAAACTAGATCACACCCACTATAATAAACTGAGCTATCTACACTGGAATTTGATGGATGCCTCATTTCTCTTTTTTACACACTGCTTAGCTACACCTGGCAAGTGGCCCCCAGGTAGTTTGAGTTAGAGACCCCTAATCTAAGCCAACGTGCAGTTGCCTTACATTTAGTCTGTGATTGTACAGTTGAAGGAAAAAAAGTTGTAGAGGTCACGTAAGAATAATTCTGACCCAGCATTCCAAAAATACTTTTATGATGATACAGAGGTGCAGCTCAACCAGGTAGATAAATATGATAATCTTTTGAAAAATGTAGTTCATGGGCTGAAATATTACAGTTGCTATTGTCACAGGGGCGCAGCTGACAGCACAACCAGCCACAGCTGAGAATGCTGGGCTTCTGGAGCCAACTGGGAAAGGAAACAGTTCCAATTAGCCAGCACAGGCAGGTCAGCTGGGCTCCTAAGTCCTTTTCTCAATTCAGCCTGAAATCAGCATATGCTGCATGTCTTAAAATAAAACGGCAATTGAGAAAAGAGAGAGAGAGAGATAAAAAGAGAGGACTGAAGAGGAGAACGAGAAAAGGGACAGATCAGAAGATACATGGGAAAAGAAGGGACAGATGTGAGAAAACAAGAGTCAACAAAGAGAGAATGGGATGGGGAAGAAGGAATTAAACACAACATTATGCACAATTACAAGTACTTTTTTTTTCTATACTAACTGTCACAACAAACTAGTTTTAGCACATCCTTAGATCTGAATACTGCATTAGTAGGTCACTGCGAAAACTAGTGACTTCAGGAAAGACTGAAGGGAATGTAAAAGTGATTATAGAATGGATTTGTCTGTATATCTGCCTCTATCTGTCTATCTGTCCGTCCATCCACACATAAACTGTAAAAACCGGCTAACATGTATCATTATTAAAGCCCTTTAAATCACAGGTCAGAACAGCTGCACTCTACAGTAGTCTAGGTAAGGAATGCTGCCTCTAGTGGTCAGACTAGAAAATATACATCTGTTCAGTATCCACACATGCATTATCAGAAGTCAAAAGTCAGAAAAAGCTTTATTGACAAGTATGTTTACACACAAAAGGAATTCGTATTGGCGACATGAGCTTCCAGTGCAGAAGAAAGTGCAGATCCTTTTCCTATTTAGCACCCAAACTCTGGAAAAATCTACCTAGCATTGTTCGGGATACATTCTGTCAGTTTAAATCTAGATTAAAGACCCATCTCTTTAACCTGGCATACACATAACACACAATCACTTTTCTATAATTCAAATCCGTTAAAAGATTGTTAGGTTGCATTAATTAGGTGAACCGGAACCGAGAACATTTCCCATAACACCCTCTTTGTTAACAGTGTTGGGGGTAACGCATTACAAGTAATGCAAGTTACGTAATCAGATTACTTTTTTCAAGTAACTAGTAAAGTAACGCATTACTTTTTAATTTATAAGAGAATATCTGACTTACTTTTTCAAATAAGTAACGCAAGTTACTTTTTTTTCCAATTTATTGATTGACAGCTCTGGTGTTGCCATGGTGACAGAAATCAGAAGATGTTACTGTAGTTCTAAAATAAATATGAATATGCATTAATTCATCTCACTCACAAACCCCCCTGACAAACAAGCAAGCCCTGTCCAGATTTAAAAAGTAACGCAAAAGTAACGCATTACTTTCCATAAAAAGTAACTAAGTAACGCAATTAGTTACTTTTTTAAATGGAGTAACGCAATATTGTAATTCATTACTTTTAAAAGTAACTTTCCCCGACACTGCTTGTTACATCGTAAGAAGAATGGCATCTACGCTAATATTAGTCTGTTTTATTCTTATTCCGAGGTCACCGTAGCCACCCACATCCAGTCCGTATCCTGATCAGATGGTCACTGCAGTCACCTGGATTCAGTCTGTATCCAGTCCAGATGGTGGATCAGCACCTAGAGATGACCTCTACAGCCCTGAATGTCAGCAGGTTCCATGCCACTGTCGCCTTTGGCTTGCTTACTTGGGGACACAATTTCTGGCAACATTGTTGACTTGACTGCACAGACACTATTGGAAGAGAACTGAAATGAGCTGCACGATGACATGACTGAATCCACAATGAACTGACTTTAACTGATAAACTAACTGTTTTTTATTGTACTCTTGCATTATCAGCACACATTTTCCTGCTTAACACTGTAAAGCTGCTTTCACACAATCTGTATTGTATAAAGTGCTATATAAATAATGGTGTCTTGACTTGACTAGAGATTCAATAAAACACTAATATAAGAAAAAACATAAAATTAAATAATGTTATATAACACAGAAGTAGAAATCAATCACATTCCATCAGTTATAGAATCTCATTTTCATACAAGAATCCAGAATTACTCAATTCAGATTTGTATGGTGCTAAAAAAAGAGTTTGGCTGTAAGTATTTGCGGCATATCAAGCGTCACACTGATGAGGGTGTGTGTTGTACACGGCCGGTCCAGATGTAGCAGCCTGCCAGACACAACAAACCCAGCCTCTGACCTTTATGCATGGCCCACATTTAAGAGTGGCCGTAAAGGATCAGGTTACAGACTAAAATAGCTGCCCCAACCCCCTTCATCTCCACTCCTAACTCAGTCTACCTTTAAATTCGGGGCTGTGGCTCTCGACAGATGTTCCTTTCAACGCGACCCTGCAAACTGACAGGGCATCTGGATAATTGAAGGATGTTGTCAATCCAACTATGGTCTTTACATGGAAGTGAGATTGCATGACCCTTGTCTGTCTGAAAGAGTTTGAGGAAGGAATTGTGTCATCGCTCAAGGTAGCAATCTGGTCCCCTTTGAGTTTCTCCAAGACTAAAGAGTCAGAGTAGCAGGTCAAAGAAGTTTCATAATGAATCTATTGTTGA
This sequence comes from Sinocyclocheilus anshuiensis, assembly GCF_001515605.1. Taxonomy (NCBI): domain Eukaryota; kingdom Metazoa; phylum Chordata; class Actinopteri; order Cypriniformes; family Cyprinidae; genus Sinocyclocheilus; species Sinocyclocheilus anshuiensis. The sequence goes on from NW_015548255.1 coordinate 917,767, forward strand.
ATGAATTGTTTTTCTTTTTTACTTTTCCAATTCTTATCTATGGGTTTAAAAATGGAACAAGTGTTGCCTTGTTGGCTTGGTATTTGCCATCCAGAGGTCAAGGATGTCTAAGGGAAGTTATTGTACATTTATACAAAGATAAAAGGTATTCTTGTACGAAAGATGGGCTGTAGAAGTTGTCCTTCAGTTTGAATGGCATTGCTCCATTCTTCGCCCTGTAAAGCTAGGCTAATTAGAATGATATATGTGTGCACACATACAGTATATCCTTGTGCTCCCCTTCTCTTTTGACACAAGCCCACACTGTGTTTGATATCAACACCAGTGGTCCACTCTCACACATGACCTCTGAACATGACCGTGACTTGGGCAGCCAGAGGCGGATGGGGCAGACCATGTCTCTTTCTACTGACACTATGACCTCACTCCTTTCAAGTGCATCTGCTTTATTAGCAAACACGAGGAAGGGGAGAAATTAAAGGACCTGAGGCCTCAGGGACACACACAGTGTCGTGTCGTATAACCAATATTGACCTTGAGTAGACTGTGAATATTTAAACTATTTGCCAATAGAATCTGCCCATTTGCACAAGGGCTTGATCTGAAACTACCACAAAAGAGCTCATCATGGAAGACTGCTGGTGGACAGTATTTAGCACAACCGCAAAATCCAGCTAATCACACAAACTGAAGGTAATTAAATACGAGACATTCCCCATGCCATCATCCTCACACCTGGGAGCTTCTTACAGCGTTTCTAACAAATCTATTTGAGAAAAATTCATACGAAAATCCACCAGAGTAATCCAGGTTAAATGAATCTCTCTGAGGTATGGCAGCAAGTGTTCCACCAGGGATTGAAGTCTGGAAGACTCCAGTTCCTCTCCCTGTGTTTGATTTAGTGTAGCTCGAGACAGACAGAGTCAGACGGTCCCCTCAAGACTGCTTTCTCCTGAGGAACTGCCTCCACTACCTCAACTTTTCCTGAGAGATACACCACCTTTCAACAGAGCACCACTTAGATGAGGTGATAAATGATAGGTCGTGTGTCTATTGAGAAGTTTAATCCGCTGAAAACCGAGAGTTAAGGGCCATTCATATCAAGGATGATAACTATAATGATAACTATAACGTTTCAATAATCATTCTAATTCTATAAGAATAGAGAAGTTCCACACTAAAACTATAATGACACAGATGAACAATATAATTGGTATCACTTTCAATATATATATATATATATATATATATATATATATAAACATTGTAATCCAATCAAAATCCATCCGACTTTAAGTGCTCCAGTATTTAAAGCAGCAGATGGCATAACTGCAGTGTGTGCTTATAATAAACAGAGTGTTATTATGAGTCTTGGAGTGGATGCTAATATAGTTATTGTTATAGTTATTTTTATATTTATCATACTTGGTGTGAATGGGCCTATACACTTTCTGATTTCCATCCAAACATGTCAAGTACTGAATATATACTGTATGGTATTTAAAGGTAATGTGTGAATTTTTTGCAATGTTAAAACACTTTTTTCTAATCCTAGCTTAGTATGTAGAGAACTAAGTAAGCCATTTTTCAGGCTGATTCCCCTGAAAAGTGTAAACACAAGAGTGCTATCAAAACAATGCTGTTTGTTTGAGAATCCCAACCTGCCTGACACAGCAACAGTGGCTCAACCAATGGCATGAATTTGGAGAGTGGCTATTTGTTTGGCTGACCAATAGAATAAGATGATAGTCTTTGAAAAGAGTTACACAAAATAAAATTGCTTCATCTTTAGTGACCTGACATAAATGAATCAAAAAAGCTACAGTGGATCTCAAAACAAATTTTACTTATTCTCTATCTGTATTTGTGTGTTAAATATCCAAATAGTGCTTTTTCCCATCAAATTTGGTAACCTTTATAGAGGGAAACTTTATAGATCCCAGCAATTTAGGGACTTCCATGTATCACTACAGAACAGGAAGAGGTTAAATGAGTTCAGAATCGTTTTAACTAATAGAGATTGAGCGACTTTCACTGTTACTACTAAGGAAAAACGACTACTGCTCATGTCAATAAATCACCGAGAGAGGCTTGGGAATGACAGGGAACAGGATATTGGGACACTGCTGTCTCAATGGGTCTTGGTCAGTGGGGCAGAGGCCTAGGAAATGACTGTTAGCACACTATCAACAAACTCCTTGACACCTGACCAAACTTCCTGTGTGGAAAGGAAGTGAGAGTGGCCGCAGGGGCCACAGTTAACAGTCAGCTCATGCATTGATGGGGAGGAAGAAGGAGAGAGAACGATAAGGGCAGACTTAACCTGCCATTTATCAGCTATCTGACAAGAGGAGATGGGCCCAGTGCACTGTGTGATCAAATATGACATTATTTAGGTTATGTAATATTATTCCAAACTGGCCAAGAACGCACACACATACCATGTTCTCATTCTCGTACACATACAATAATAGGAAGTAATGCTAATGCCATGCCTAAAATATTTCAGGGTAGAGTAAAGTCGCATATGAAATGCAAATTACAAATCTGCTGAAAAAAATAAAATCAAGAGCAGCAGAGCCACGCACTCCTGAAGTGTTTAAACCGCTAAGATGTCATGAATATTAATGTTCTGAAAAATGACAATAGCAGCACCGAGCTGTTTACAGGAGCGAGCAGCATGTTTCGGGCCCCGAATCTACTGTTTAGCATGCGCCGGTACCAGTCTGCATCAAACACGGCACACGTTGAGACAACACCGTCTCAGTCACTGCTACTCAACTGACATCATGCATTGTGACCTATGGACAGGAGAATAGAAAAACGGGCCTTTGAGACAGGAGATATAGAGAAAGGGAGCGTACTGGAGCCCAACACTGTACATCTGACCTCCTGTCTTTCTAAGCGCGGTGTTAGCGTGTCTCTGAAGCAGCGGTGCATGAGCATCCTAGCACACTACATATGTTCCAGCCCAGCCAGCGTAATGAAACAACGACAATCCAACCAATGCCTGGCAGTGAGCAGTCTCTAAAAACCTAACATTACACACTACTGCTAAGCCGAAACATTTAATAGGACATTATCATTATCACGCACTGCTGTATTAACCTAATAAACATCAGTGGGAGTTACTGTATGATAGCAAACCGGAATTATCACTGCTGTTATCCCGTCATAATTGCACACATAGTAATAGAAGTCACCGTAAATTGGATATTAGTGTGTTGAAATGCTTTATATCATATTGGAACCTGCTGAGATGGTAATAACTAAATGGGAGTGTTCATTGCTCTAAACAAGTTTATGAATTTGATAACTGAGGTGAGACCTCAATTTTATTTTGATGTTTCACAAACCGTTAGAGTTCGCTTTTGAATTTTTCTCGAGTGCGTTCAAGGGAGTCATTCAAATATGACCACAGCTATTCCGCTACGGCTTCTGGTTGATGAGGACGACGCTTTTGAGGCTTATCTCACCTTTTTTATAATAGAATTTCAAAATGAAACACACATACACACACACACACAACACACACACAGTCAGACATTTACTCCCACAGTGAAAAATAGGCACGGGCAAAGAGATTATAATGTCGTCCATTCCGTGACACCTGTGAGGACACCACAAACAGTCACTTGTGCTTTATCTTTCCTTTGAGCCGAATGGAGGCTACAGCTTTTATTGGTTTGTTAGTTAAGAAAGTAGGCCAGCATAAGCAGGACACAATAATAATTCCTTGAGTGGCTAGGCTCTGGCCTCGGCGAGCCCGCAGATGATGAATCTGTGTGCCACGGTACATTATAGCGGGATAAAAGAAGAGGGGGGTGAAGGACAGTGCCTTCTCTGAACCTTAATCAGATGCAGATCAGACTAAAAGCATCGGAGCAGCAAATCCCCGCTCCAAAGCGCAGCGCCACACCACGCCGGCCACCCTCTCTCTCTTTTCTTGCATTTCTCTCACTCACTCCCCCCGCCAGCCCTCTCCCTGCACCCTTTATAAAAGGTTGGTAGATAGATTCAAGTCTTTATTGGAAGATCATATGGGATGACTGCAAAATCCCATTACTTGTTGATTAAGTATTGATCCCACCCCCAAGTATTAACAAGTAAGCTAATATGGAATGACCCGTGAGACCAGTGGCTGTGGAGCAAAATAAATCAAACGCTTTGGGGACAGAGAAAAAGAGAGGGAGGGAGAAAGAGAGAGAGACAAAGAAAAAGAGAGATCATACAGGAGACACAAAGAAGGGCACTGAGTAAAGTGAATAGAAATAGACAGATGTGAAGAAATAGACATTGTGAACGAGAGGGAAAGAGGCGCTGCTTCACATGTGTTAGTGAACTTCTGTCTCTTGACTCTGGTTAAAATGTCACACATCAATGTGCAGATCAATGGACGCCTTATTTTTCAGCCTGCTCCTTATTGCCATCATCAGATGGCTCTCCTCTTGTACCTCCTAATGACTCGCGCTGAATTCCCTCCCCCTGTGACTCAGTGTACTGCAAACTTCTCTTGATCTCTCTTGATTCCATGCGGCCCCTTCAACTGTGCCCTGTGTTCTTCTGACACCGCCAACCCACCCACATGCTCACACCAAAAGGGCACTGGATGTATTCAAAATATGGACCAAAGCTAATTTTCTTTCACTTTTTATTCTGGCCTTTGAATTCCACTTGGTCTTAAAATCTTTTTTTCTTAAGCCAGTTTTTACCCTTTTCCAGCTTATTACCAGTTGTAGGGAAGCTATTTTAAAACTGTAGTTTGACAAGTTACAAGCTACTTAGCATAAAGTATTTAAAGGGATAGTTCAACCAGAATGAAAATCATTTACTACCATCATGATACTCCTCCTTCTCTTTTCCATGGAACACAAAATATGACATTCTTATCTTCTTTTGTGTTCTGCAGAATAAAGTCATACAGGCTTATAACAACACATTGATGAATGACAATTTTTTTTGTGTGTGAACTGTCCTTTTAAACAGCTGTCAAGCAGCACTTTTAAGAAAAAAAATGACCTACACTTCAAGGTAAAAAAAAAAAAAAAAAAACTATTTTGAAGCTATTTAGGGCACACAATCTTATCTTCTAAAATATAAACTAACTATCGGATTACATTATTTATTTTTGCAGAGCAGTATTTATATGGCAAATAAGCAAAGTCACCATTACACTTTAACAGATGTGTTTACAGTCAATTAATAAAACTATAAAACAATCTAATTCAAAACTGAGTTAAAGACAGATCATCCCGATCCGGAACCCCTCCGCCGGCCGTTCCCGGGTCGAGTCAGCCGGCAGTTAGTGTGGCGAGCCCAAAGGACATTAATGTGGCAAGCCCGAATGATGTTAATGTGGCAAGCCCGAAGGACGTTAATGTGGCAAGCCCGAAGGACGCTAATGTGGCAAGCCCAGAGCCCGCTAATGTGGCAAGCCCGAAGGACGTTAATGTGGCAAGCCCGAAGGATGCTCCAGGGTCGGCTCCAGCCCCAGAGCTCGCTCCAGTGTCGGCTCCAGCCCCAGAGCTCGCTCCAGTGTCGGCTCCAGCCCCAGAGCTCGCTCCAGTGTCGGCTCCAGCCCCAGAGCTCGCTCCAGTGTCGGCTCCAGCCCCAGAGCTCGGTATTCCCCAGCGTCTCCTCGTTCCTCGTGTGTGTGCTTCGTGACACAGGTGACTTCTTTGTACAGACCAAATGAACTGATTGTTTTACATGAACTCTCAGGGCCAAACAAACCACTAAAATGAATCTTCCAAATGCTAGATATGAGAGAGAGGATAAACACTGCAACAGCAATGACAAAAAAAAAAAAAAAAAAAATAAGTACCAAAAATGAATCTTCCAAATGCTAGATATGAGAGAGAGGATAAACACTGCAACAGCAATGACAAAAAAAAAAAAAAAAATGATGTAGCATTTTTATAAACTACAAGTATAAAGTTCACATTTGGTTCTTTAATCTTTCTCAACGAGGTGTAGTGTCAGCTGTCTACACTTGCTTTCTTGAAGTTAAGCAAAAACAGCTACAACTGCACATAATCTGGGAAAGGGAGCTATCTGTATACCAGAATGATTGGGAGAAAAATATTTTCTGCACATCAAAAAATCCGAACCACCAATTAATTCCGAATTTCAGAAATTATACTGGACACCAAAGAAGCGTTCATTAAAGGGGTCCTATTATGCTCTTTTACAAAGTCTTGATTTTGTTTTGGGGATGTACTAGAACATGCTCTCATACTAGGTTGTTCGAAAAACACATTATTTTTCACATATTTTACATTATTACAACACC
>NW_015548255.1:924132-943343 GCF_001515605.1 Sinocyclocheilus anshuiensis
TCCGCCTTCCGAAAAACAAAATGTGTTGTGATTGGTTAGCTGTCCCAGTGCGTTGTGATTGGCAAACAGCTTAGACAGTGTTTCATTACTGCCACGCCCCTTGCTCCGTCTTTCAGCAAAAACCTTTGGGCGAATCCGGCACTGTACTCACTCGCGTTGTGGAAGCTGTCCTCAGTAAAATGCGCAGCACACAATAGCAAATTGGGGTTATAATGCTCAGGAACAGAGTCAAAAAATAAATTGCTCTAAATCCCACCTGTAGCTTTTGTCCCTACCAACAAGTGGGGACATTCATGCATATGGTATGGGAATGTGAGAAGTTTAATGAATTTTGAGAAAAGATCTCATCGCTGCTGTCTGACATGATAGGAAAATATATACCAATGCAAGCAATTGTGTTCCTTCTAAATTATGATTTCAATTTAGATTTAACGAAGCTGCAAATAAAGATCTGGCTAACAAGCAGAGCCGATCCTCCCTATATGCAAAGTGCAAGCTGCATAGGGCCCCCGAAACATCAGGGGCCCCCTTGCTCTCAAAGATGATTTAATTTTAGTTTCGTTTTTGAATTTGGCCAGCGGTTATTAAAACCGCTTATGTAATTTCTTTTAATGCGGTGCGCCGTCACCCTTTCTACGTAAAAATCAGTCAAATCATGTAACTTGAATGTCATACAGTGTCTTACTCGAGACAAAAAAGAGACACTGTTTCTCAAGCACTTTCCGTGAGCGCGATTCGAGACAGAGTGAACAAAGACAAAGGCGTCCCCCCACCTGGTCGACACAGTTTTGCGTAGGGCCCCCAGAAGTCTAGGATCGGCACTGCTAACAAGACTAACATCTGCCAAAAATATAATGTAATTGCAAAGATGGCTCCCTCCCCATACTTTATCTGGCTACCTCAGTTTCATGCTTGTCATCCCTTTTCGGGCAACATGGAGTCAAAGTCACACAAATAAAGCCCAGTCACCTCTTGAGACTTCATGAAGCTGTGGCGAGTGCACACCCCTCACCCACGTGCTCACCGTCAATAATTCATATTTCATTTAAAAACCATCACCACCGAGATCACAATGTTTGTTATTGCACACAGGAAAATTACTTCAGCAGAAGTGCATGTGCAGAACATAAACAGATTGTTTGTCTTCATGTAACTGTCATTCAGTACTTTCCTTTTGTGTAAAGAGAATGAATAGAGATGATAGAACAAGAAAGAATCAATGAGAGAGACTGTCATAATTTTCATATTAAAATGGAGCCGAGAAAAAAAAAAAAAGGACACAAAGGATTTGTTATTCTGGCAGACTGCTCGGTCAGTCGATATGTCCACAGATTATTCCGATTAGTGAGAGGTTTAACTCCGCTCATTGACTTGACGAAGGTTTCGTCCGGTTAAAAAGCTGACACAGTCCATTACGAATAACATTCTGCTATTGATTAGTTCATTCCGAGAGAAACTCTTCTACATCTCTCTCTCACTCTGCCTTTCCAGCCTTATTACAAAGCTGTGTAAATTATGGGTGTATTATGTAACCCCACAAGGTGCATAAAATAATTTTATGAGTACATTTAAAGGTTTCTCTAACTAAATAGTATCAATAAGGTATGAAGTCAGATAGATGCACTCCTAGTGTTTTCTGTAAAGGCCATGTTGGCTATATTTAAGTGATTGACTGATGTCTATACCATCAAATGTTTCACTCAGCACAAATTCCAAGTTGGGACCATTCAGAATTGAGTTGGGAATGTCTTTTAAACCCATATAACTAATTTCACTATAATATAACTGTAAAATAATGATAGAGTGATAGAACGACAGATATAGGATAGATAGAAAGAAAGAAAGAAAGAAAGAAAGAAAGAAAGAAAGAACTATTAAACAATATATATAATGACAGAACAATGGACGATGGATGGATTTTGCTCAACCGTTGTTCATTGGTCCCCACTAAGTTCTCCCAGAAGAAACTTCTTGAATGTCTCTGGACTGGGCTCTGGGTAGGAAACACTGTGCCTCTTCTGCTTGCTTTTAACAGGCACTTTGATGGAGTTTAGCAAAAGTTTGCTTTAGAATATAAATACAAGGAGGCACAGCTAACTCCTTTTTTATTAGGTTTATAAAGGTCTATTGATCGATCATTAAGAAACTGTCCGGGTCTCAGTGCACAATGTGTAGAACCTGTTTGTAGAGCTTGCTGAGTAACCAAATAATTTCTCAGCCTCTATTTATTAGAGATGCAAACTCCTTATAGCACGGAGGACAGAATGGATGAGGCGTGATATTTGTCAGACTAATGGCCAATTAAGCCCCTAAACAAGAAGGTAGGCGATTAGAATCTCGCTGACCCCCTCTGAGACATTAACATGCACTTTAAAAGTTCGATTTCAGTTAGACTAATACAATAATTTGTCTTTTTACAATATCAACGGTTTGACCAAAATCGGGCCAATTAATTAAACTACAAAAGTAATTCCTTTGCCAAACGATAAGACTATTTCATAAAAAAATACATTTAAAGCAATTCTTTAGGTCTAACAGTCTTTTTAGAGACAGCCTACATGCAATCCAATTCCTAGCAACTTAAACAATACTACACAAACAAAAAAAATGGGAATATATTTAATCCATTAATATACAAAACCCAGTAATTTATATCTCACTACATGTTGTCATGTGAACAAGCAGTCACTACACCATGAAGTTTGACTCGGAAGACAGTCATTCAGTCATTACATTTCTAAATGTAAAAAAAAAAAAATGTGGAATCTTATCTGGAACTCAAATTTCCAACCCTGATTATAACTGTATGTGTAAACGTAACAATTGAGAAAACCCCATTTTCCCCCATCAAACTTTAGCTCGGTTGGAGAAGAGAGGGCTGCTTCCTGTAGAAAACTCTGAGAAGTGTTATGCAAGACTTATAGCGGTAGGCCCTTGACATTTTTGGTTTAAACTGCACTCTGAAAACATTTCTTCCTTCACAGGATGTATTTTTGCACATTGTTTTAGACATTTGACAAGGTCTTTTAAATATACATTAACAATTCCTAAGTGACCAAAATTTGTAGCTCCACACTGTATCAATTTTTCCCAGTCTGCGTGAACTAAAATAAAGCTTTCAATATGGGTGCTCGGTGCACGACTTAGTCGACAAATGTATTGAAACCAGGCCCGTTGTATGTTGCCAAATATTCTGTGGTTTTCTGGAGTTTAGACGACTCTCCTGTGATCTAAGATGGCTTGGAAATTGGATCTTGGCCTATAATAAGCAGGGCTCGAGAACCTTGGGCCGCCTCAGCTGAAAAACAGAGACATGAATAGGTCCCAGGAACACTGGGTCACACAAAGCCTTGATTGACTGGATCAGATGCTCGGTACGATCAGATACTTGGGCCCGGTTGAAATCAAAGGAAGGCGGGCTCTTTTAAGCACACATCGGGGGAAAGGGTGGGGGTCGAGGCTCAGTTCTAAAGAGCCCAACGATCCTGTCATCTGACGCACTGGAATCCTGCAGTATCGGAAGGTCAGTGCAGCTTGTCTAAACATGACAAATAATGCTCACAGAAACTGCTCAAGTCCTCCAAATCCCACTAATGTGCTTTGGGATATTAAACCGAGTTAGAGGGAAAGGTTTTTAAGGAACATAGTGGATGCAGTCCATCGTTCCCTTCATTACACCCATGTGGTGACAATTGTAGTGCCCCCTCCCCCCACCATGTTTAGGAGTGGAGGACATCAACATGCACAGCATGTAATGATGTCAAAGAGCTATTTCATGGTGAACGTTTGGTTTGAATTAGAGGCCAGCGGGAGTGCGGACTCTCACACACTCTAGCAGCGTCCCTTTGTTCCTCCTGATCTGTGGTGCGGAGGAGACCTCTCTCTTTTTCTCTTTCTCCCTGTCTACAACACGCTCTCTCCACCCATCTCCCGCCCTGCCATTATGCATATACTCACAACGCCTCGATGTTCGCACTCTTAGATGGATGATCTTGCAAACGCTGACATTTTCTAAACATGCAAACTCACACATACACTCTTTAGCATCCATTTGGCACTTTTAAACGCACTACTACGGTGCATAACACTGTTGCTTAAACACATATATGTACATTTACACTGATAAAATCCTAAAACGTGTTGCCACGTAGCGTTCCCAAGTCATTACATTACTCAGAAGCTGAGAAAAAGCAGTTTAAACATCCAGATTTTCTGTGAGGTGAATATGGATTGAGAGTAGACATGGATAAATGAATAAATGGAAAGTTTGAGAGGCTGAGAGGAGAGGAGCGGACAGTGTGACCTTTTTAAGATCCCAGTCAATGGGTAAATAAGATCCCGAGGTGACTGTCATTTACAGGTTGGGTATTGACACGAGGCCGGCCAGTCCTGAGAGAGCAGGCCACTGCGAAACAACGACACAAAAAGTACACATGTGCCAGAACACGCAGACAGACTGAAAGTATTATATAAACACACATTCATACACAGCTAACAAGCTAAAGGCTAAACCTAAGAGTGGAAAAAAGTGGTAAATTTGCTACAGCAAAAACTATATAAATATAAAATAAAATATACAATTATAAAATAATAATATAAATATAAAATAAAAAAAGTCAAACAAAAATGCCATCATGTAATATAGGGAACATCCCACTATTTATTTTTCTTTCTTTTTTTTTACAGTAAATTTCAAGCAACCACAGTTTTCCGTTTTTCATAAAATGTAACAAAATTATTTATAGTGTATTATATATGTGGTTACACTTTATTTGGCTTCTCTTCTAAAATGGTTTTGTCATAGGATCTGATAGCATAGTGCTATACAGTACATTTTTTTGAAGTTGATCTCTCTTGCTATCCCTCTGTATTTGCCCATCACAATGTGAACATGTATGATTTTGCTGAGGGCAAACATGTCTCAATCCTTACTTCAAAACAATGCATAGAATTTCTGTCATTTCTTTACGGTTCCTTTCCTAGAGCCATTGGTAATAAGGGGGATGTTTTCCTAAGTTATGGTCAAGGATGCCTCCCTTTAACTTATCACACGAGGAAATGCCAGAGACAGCAGGGCTGGAGGCTGATGTGCTGGGTAAAATTTGGCATAAGCTCCTATCAGAAAATATTAGGTTTATGCCTAAAGGTGCTTGCTTGTGTCAGCTTCTGAGGCTGTTTGGAAATCCCTGCCTCGATGTGACAGGTCAGTGTGCCAAACTTAGCCAGCAGATGGAAGATGCCCCTACATGAATACATGCATATATATGTATATATATGGAAGTAAAAAAAAATGTTTACAAAAACAGCTACAGATTTAATAGGTAATTAATTTGTTTACAATAAGGACTTGAAAACAATTTGGTTGGTTTGTTTTCAAGTCCTCAAAAAATGATTATTTTATCATTGCTGCTCATTAAATTAAACAGTACATAATTTGTTCATGGTCAAATAAGGAACACAACATCAAGATGTGCTGCTTACCTCCAGTACATGTATTTCATAATGACAGGTTTGTACTTGTGTGTTCATTTATGCATCAAAATCATTACAAATCAAAAACCATCCTATTTCTCCAAGGTTGAACACTTTGAGAGTTTCTAGTTGAATCAAATGCCTCTATAAATAACCAAGTTCATGTAATACAGATCAAACTGTAGAGACGTTTGAAGTGCAAGCAATATGTGCAAGTTGCTCAGCTCTCCTAGATCGATTGAGGGGGGTTTACAAGGGTCAGAGAGGATGCCTGAGGGAGAAGAGGAGTCAAACATAATGTTGGGTGTCAGACTGTTGACATTTCAGATCTTCAGATGCATTAACCATGCCAACACGGAGAGAGAGAAAAAAGGATGCCAGGGGCAGTGTGCACATATACAGTAGGAGAGTATGTTGTCTGAAATCGCCAGGGTCACAGTAAAAGTTGACAGGCCATGTTGCCAATAATCATAATCATTATGGGTCATGCTTGTATGCAGATACATCCTGCATTCATTTACATAACTTAATAATTTTTTGCCTCAACAATGCTAGTTTTAGATGTTATTTGTCCAGATTTTTTTTTTAAACATAGATTGATTTCCACAATAAATTCATGCACAAACATTTAAACTTTTTTAAACCATGTTTTCTTTTTATGTTACAACCAACCCCAGTGCTCCAGCACACTTTGTATATCCACACAATGATTATGATTATACACTTTGTACTTTGTACTTCTGTAATTTGAAGCAGATAAATATGGATTTACTTATATCAAAGAAAATTAGCATAAACAATCACTGAGATACAGATGCTGAAACAAAGTGTGTTAAAACATGGTTTCTCTACCATTATTCACTGTATCCTTATTAATTATTAAAAGACATTTCATTAATTTGTATTGCAAAATATAGTAAAAAATAGTTGTTAAGTCTCTTAACTGGGTAACTAAGTGGAAAATAATGCATATTATGATATTACAACATACATTAAAGTATGTTTTTAATAAAACCACATCATTTGTAAACTTAAACTTTTTAATGTAACACCGTTATTTAAATTTTATGGTACATTTCTGCAAACCACTGCTGATCATTTTACTTGTAAATTAAATAAAATAATAATAATAAAAAAAGATTTATAGTAAAATATAGATTTTCATCTTTGATAATAATGATCATGTAATACCATGTAAAATGAATTAATGTGGTTGTGTTATATTTGCCTTTTATTTTAAACTGTGCTTTGTACTTGAGACTAATTTAGAGTTTAGGGATAAGTAATACATTTATAAACTACTTTCTAAATTAGTTTGTAGTAGATAATAGGGGTTATAATATCAAAGTCTGAACATAAAACAAAAAAAACACTTATTTACAGATGACGAAATGTAATACAATGCTTTTCAATTCCCTCTGTCAAATAAAACAAACAAAGAAAAACAGAATTGAGGAATGCTTCAAAAATCATCAAAAGTAGTGCTTGTATAACAATAAAATACACAAAAGTTATAAAATAAACTAAATTACACCAAAACTAATTATGAGACCAACTGTTGTGACCTACAATAACAAAACATCCCTGGTTGTGAGGGAGTTAGAACAGCTGTTGTAATGTGGATAATAATCCTACACCCATATCATTGGGATGGAGTGACCGATATCTGCCACGTGCAAGAGGGCTGGTGCTGATCCCCAAAGCTCCTCTCCTGTCTCCCTGAGCCGAATGCACCGCCTGGCCCTGGCTCTCACTTCTGGGCTTGGACGGGCCCCTGACGAGGCTATCTTAAAAATGCTCTAAGATCCTCTGTCCTTTACTGTCTCATTCAAAGCGCCTCGTTTTTAATATTCAGCACTGCAAGATGGTTGGAGCATTTGTTCCGGCCGCCACATTAAAATAGCTCACACTCTCACTGATGAACTTCAGGCTCCAAAAGTGAGGCTATGAATTTATCATATCAAGGTCATGCTGTTGTTTTCAACTCACAAAGAACAATATTTGCGTGTATAGATTTAAGTGATAATGAAATACGGTCTTATACATCAGGAGAGGCAAAAAATACGTCTGTGTGGTGGTTTGGGGTCTAATTCATAATCGGTGTCCTTATATATTTATATCACAGTCGGGAATACGTACGTACAAACTCACATACACGTGACAGTGGTGCAGCTGAGCACATACTCATGCATACACACACAAATGAGGCGGGATAAAGAGCAGGCTAAGTATTTCTCCATTAGAGGAGCAGTCGTCAGGTCTGCCAGTGTGTCTAAATAATGGCTAGACTTGGGGCCCTCTCTGACACTCGCTGCTCTGTGTGTGTGCGTGTGCTCCTTCCTGCATTCCTTTTGACTAAAACGCACACACACACACAGGCACACACAAAGGTGTGTGAATTTCATTTAAAAGAAACAGCTTATAGGGACAATTAAAGCAGAACCTTGAGAATATAAGCACTCAAGGCCAGCAAGCATTGTTTTGGAGTATGTTATTAAAGTACTCGACCAATTAACACAGCGAAACAAGTTGTAGTTGTTGAAAAAGGGGAGAAAATTCAGAAAATATAAGAAATATGCTATGACCTCTGTAGGAAAAGTGAGAAATGGTCTTAATATCACCATCTGAGTGATCATAAAACTAATGTTATTAGAATTGTGTTATGAATGCAATATCTGAAGACAAAGTAGTTTGTTAAAGTAGTGCTACGCTGCATGGAAAGAGTAGTCTATGCAAAAAAACAAACAAACAAAAAAAATACACATAGGAACAAGCCTGAGAATTTTTCTGAATGATTAATTGGTGATCAAAAAGTCCTATTTATTCTGCATGAAGACTAGAGGCCTTCACCATTACAGCATAACAATCATGATACATGATACACAATACAACAACAAAACACAAATAATATAAACCTTTTATTTATTTTACTAGTATTCGAGGGAAATAATGAACATACATTTACAACCTTCAGGCCAACAAGCACAATTTGTCCATGTTCCAATAATTTACTGTCTACATTTTTGCACCGGCATTCCATTGAGCTCTGTAACTAAAGAAAAATAAATGTTTTTATCAACTGTAAGTTAATAATCTAGAATACATTTTGATGTTTGTTTTATATATATATATATATATATATATATATATTGTTAAAGCTTATTTTTGTGCTGTTGTCCCACTGAAAGGACGTCACTTTCTGAAGGAAGCATTAAATGTCGAAATCATCCGAGTAGTGTATATACAAACTTTTAAAGCATCAACAGAAACATAAAATAACTACATGTGAAACTGCTGCTTTTCTGCATGACTCTACACAACACCACATGCCACATTTCTGTTTGTCCATTATTTTTTTAATACCCACTGAGAGAGAATGAATCACGGGATATCAGCTACTCCCCGCTTCATTCAAAATTATCCATCTACAACCAGTTCTGGTTTGACACATCTCGCTTTATTGGTGCGGCACATGTTTTCATAAATGCTGTGACACCAGCACGCACCCAGCTGTGATATTATTAGCTCCTTTGGCTCACAAATAAAAACTCACTTCACCATGCATCAGTGCTATAAGGGTGATGAAAAAGAACAGAACAATATGTGAAACAAGTGAGAAAAACATACTGCTCGCAGTGCAGTAAAACAAGAGAAGGAGGTCTTCATCCATGAAGAGGACAGTAATACCCCTGACACCGATGACCAGCTGATTATGTTGAGCCTTTATGGTCCATCACACACTGGGTCAATGAACACACAAGTTCGAGCCGTCCACAGTCAGACTGCTTCTCTGCATTCACATGCAACGGAGGAAAAATAGTGCAGTGCTTGTATTGTGGAGCCTAAGTCTAACCTGAACGAGACCTGATAGAGCGACTCCGTTTCGAATCTCATTCCACCCCTATCCCTTTATTTCTCTCCCTCTCAATTATTGCTGTGATTTGTAAGTTGTGATTACAGCCGTGCACTTGGGAGTGAGCGAGCGCCAGCCTACACCGGGAGATAACGGACTCCATGCAAACTTACAAAGTGACTACTGACTCTTCTCTCGCAGAGTAATAAATAGAAATGCAGCTTTCAGGACAGCGGGGGGAGCACCGTTTGAGTGTGTGTGTGTGTGAGTACTACGGGGGTGGCGGGTTTGTAGGGTGAGCAATGCAGCTCCATTCTCAACCTCGCTGTCAGAAAATATAATTTGCGCCTTCAGTGATTCACCTGGTTCATATGCAGCATGCAAATTTATTTCCTTAATAATCAGAGCAGGAGGATCCTCCCGGACCGCGAGGATATCACCCACCTCTGACATGGAAAAATTGTGTTAGTTCTACAGAGAAAATGCTGGGATATTTGTCCTGTGCGACAATATAATGGGCTGGTGCATCATCAGATTGCAATGTCATTTCAAAAACCTTGAATACAAATAATGTACAGTGAGAGAATAGATGGTGTGTACCTTAATACAGTCGGCTAGTTATCCTTCACACAGGTATAAAGGGGCTTTTCTGACACTAGTCTTTATTTAAATGAAGCCCGCCGATTCCTGCAGCTCTAGGCTCTATCCTAGGACGGATCCCTCTCTTCCCTCTTTTAATTAATCTTCCTTCTCTCCCTCACTCTGAGAATCTCTCTTCTCTTGCCTCCTTCACCATTTTAAAGCAAACAACATGAAATATGTATGGGCCAGACAAATTAATTATCCAACTATGTGGGGAAAAACAATGCGGCGGTGGCACGGAGAGTTTGGGTGCAGATCTGTCACTGGGCGCAGGGAGGGGAGACTCTTCTTCACAGAGAAGTGAAAACCTAATTAACAAGATAAGTGACCAACAGGAACCCTCTGTCAGGAGTCACACCCACCCTGGAGCTGAGCCAACATGGACGCTGCTGGTGTTACTGCAGCGCTGTCTGGGCAGCCATCTTGATGAAGTTGTCCTGTTTGTGCAGTGATCTAGTGTGGAACGGCACTGTGGTGCATATTCACGCCAATTATAAAGACCTTTGATTAGGAACGTTTGGAAGTACCATTACATGTTATGGCTATTGTTTCAGAATCATTTAACCATGTGTATCTGCCAGAAAGTTTGTGGGGTCAAAGGAAACAGAACCAGCGATCACTAGAGGTTAAACTGTGGTTTTGGAGATGAGGGAACCCTACAATTTGGTACTTATTCTGTCCTGAATCTCTATGAATAAACAAATATATGAATAAATAATGGATAGTACGATTCCTGCTTTTGACATAAGCAGCCCTGCGTTCAAAACACACCTTCATATACAACCAAGCACAATTGGAGATTGGAGACTGAATGGATGAAACAAAAACTGTACTGGACCTTAGACAAAATGGTATGGAATGGCAAAAATTATAATACGGTTTTAAAATTATTTTTCAAAGTTGAAAACTGTTTCTAAGTATACCCTATACACCATTTTTTTTTCTAAAGTGGAAGACCTTGCACCAGTAATAAGAAACTAATAGGCTACTAAAACATTTTTGAACATTAATATTAACATTGTATCTATTACAATCCAGTCAAATCAAATTCATATCTCAAATCTCATAAAGTTTATGCAATTTTTATTGAATGAATGATCACATTTATTTAGTACTGCGGACTATTGTTCAGCTATCATCATCATCATCATCATCAAAAATCCAATTTTTCTGTGTGGGTGAGTTGCTTACTCTAATTATTTCCACCATTTATACCAGTTCAGGATGATCTGCTACCGGTTGCAAGCGTGATAAGGCATTATTCCAAAAGGCACATGACTTTTAAAACTACACACTTAAGGATCTCATTTTGAACATAAAGAGTTCAAGGGAGGGAAAAGAGATGCTGCTTCCATCTGAAACTTCCAAATGTGTCGCTGTTGGACAGTGTTACTCTTGAAAAAAAAAAAAAGGGTGTAGTATTTTATCTAATCGTTGTGTTATATTTCCAATTTTTTAAGGAGTCACCTCTTCCCTTGCCTCCCTGGAGAAAAATACCTCAGATGCTAATAGATAAAGAGCATTCAAGGTCAGGAAAGGCAAGCCTTTTCCATGGAGCAAAGCTTTTTTTCTCTCTCTCTTTTGGTTCTTCTGTGAGACCCAGGGGTGCCTTGAGGTGAAGGCTAGTATTTTTTCCTCTCTGCCAACCACTCATTACAGTCCTGATGTCCCCCTCTGCCTCTCCATCACTCGAGATTATAGGAAATAATTCCTCTCGATGAAAAACGACAGCGTTCTCACTTTGTTGTTGTCCAGTAGACTGAGCCAAGAGCAACAGTGTGGACGACAACATCCTCACAGACTGAAAGAGTTTGGAGATCAGTATATTCAGCAGAGATAAAAGGCTTATTGGATACATGCTAAACATCATAAAAAAATACCTAAATTGTTATTATTTGGCCATTTAATTACTTCATCAGCAGCAAGTATAGAAAACGTGATAGACGCTAGCAAGCAATTATTTGGAGGTTACATTGAGAAGCTGTGCGAACAAATACATCTGATTGGCTGGACAGGTGTCTCTGGCTAGGGCCCCTTCCCATGGGCACAAAGCCATCCTTATGGGAATTGTTTCAGTAAGTCTGGGATTCTCTGGAGCCCAGCAGTCCCATTAAAAACATAAAAGTCCAGTGCTAAAAAGCTGCAAAAATGGTGGGAAAGCAATGCTTTTGACAATGTGAAGAGCTCAACAAGGACCAATGCTGAACAATACAACGTCTGGACACTACATAAGAGTTTCTTGGAGTGTCTTGAAAGAACTTCCAAGAAAGAGAGGGGGGGGGGAGGAATTGAGCTATTAAAGGTGAAGTGTAAAGTTTTGGCACCACAAGTGGAAGCAAATGGAATTGCAGTCTGTTTGTGTGAGAGAGCAGAACAACACTGGCTCAACCAATGGTGTGAATTTGTGGAAGAACTACCTGTTTGTATGAACATGGCAAATATGAGGAGTGTCTGAAATTAGTTTTAAACAATTTTAGCAATGGCATTTGGTCCAGCTAGTGAAGGAGAAAATACATACTTCACCTTTAATGTAAGGTTGCAGTTATCTGTCAAAGGAACATTCTTAGTCACAGGGATAGTCCCAAAACATGGCCATTCAAAGAACAGTCACGTCAGTTCATAGCAAACATTTTAACATAAGGGACATTCATCTGGACAATCCAGACACATGTCACTGTCTCCATAGAAATGCCCCGTCATCCTTCAAAAACTGCCCCCGGGGTACTCGCATTTGAGGTGGAACTGCTTTGAAATGACCTGTCGCCATGCGGCAGGACCGATGATTAAGACGTAGGTGCGTTAATGAAACTTATTAACGACTCTTCTCATCTGAAAAGGGATTTATTAAAATGAACGCATAATTAAATTTAGCGATGAGCCACGTCGAACAATGCCTGATAGTGGCTACTTTGATTTTGTTTAAAAGTAATTATGCAGAATTGACATGAGTGAGAGTGGTGCTGTGGCCCCTCTAATGAGTTAAATAAGAAAAATCGCTCAAGTTTCAGACTCTGGCAGGAGCTAATTGTGTTAATATGATGGTTTCCACAATGCTGTCATTTCACTTTTGGTCTCATTTTCTTTCTTTTTTTTTTTTTTGTCTAAGCATTTCTTTTTTTCTCCCTCAAATCCATAGGTAAACAAAAGATGATTTTCTTTAATTTTCAAGTCTTTGCTTATCATGGATTTTCATAGTAATATTCTTATATAAGAAGACACAATAAAGTCTTGCAATTAGCAACTTAGACAAACACCCAAGTAGATTCGTGTCTTAGTTTATTACATGTTCAGCCTACTTGTGGACACTGTTGTTTATGTTATGTTTTTATGAAAACAAATGTACACAAATAGGAAGACTGTTCTTTATGAACATGACTACTAGTTTCCTTTTGTTGTGTACAGAAATTAGCAATTTTCCAATTCAATGGAAAATGAACGAATGAACGAATAAACGAACGAACAAACAATCAAACGAACAAACGAACATGATGCACAAGATACACTACCATGCCAAAGTTTGGGTGGGAAATGAATGAATGAACGAACGAACGAACGAACGAACGAATTAACAAACAAACGAAGATGATGCACAAGATACACTACCATGCCAAAGTTTAGGTGGGAAATTAATGAACGAACGAACGAATGAACAAACAAACGAAGATGATGCACAAGATACACTGCCATGCCAAAGTTTGGGTTGGAATTGATTGATTGATTGATTGATTGATTGATTGATTGATTGATTGACTGATTGACTGATTGCAATGATACACTGAACCAATCAAAAGTGACATTAAATATATTTATATTTCAAAAAAAATATGTTCTTTTGAACTTTCTAGTCATCAAAGAAAAAATATATTGATTGATTGATTGATTGATTGATTGATTGAAAGAAATTAATACTTTTATTCAGCAATGATACACTGAACCAATCAAAAGTGACATTAAATATATTTATATTTCAAAAAAAATATGTTCTTTTGAACTTTCTAGTCATCAAAGAAAAAATATATCATTGTTACACAAACATATTAAGCAGCACAACTGTTTTAATCATTGATATAATTAGCATCATGTATGCTTTTTAAAATATTTATATCTATAGAAAATAGTGATTTTCAATTGTAAAATTATTTCAACATTTGTACTACACCAAATAAATGTAGCCTTAGCATATTAACTTTAAAAAAATAAAAAAAAAGGACAGTAGTGTAAATGCACAAACACTCAAATAAATTGCATTCAAATGTAATTATTACTCCTTCTATAGCTCCTAGAATGAAGACAGAGATGGTACAGGGGTCAAAAAATATGTAGTTTGCATATCAAAACTTTTAAGCACTCTCAAACAGGCTACACATCTTTTCTGTTAAGTGTTTATAGACAGACCAACAGTGGTCTTTTTGTGGCATCACTACTTTGGTCATTTTGGCCCCCAACAACACACCATGCAGCAACACAAAGGAAAAATACACCAAGTCCAGATGGGCTGAAGTGCTCTCCTGCAACAAACGCAGCCTTCACACTCACAGACCCCAAGTTTACCAACACATCGCCATGGAGACGGATCACACAATAGCCTTAATTTGGCCCCTTGGCCGGAACAAGCAGGAAGAAACTGCTGCGACACACACTCGCTTGAATATAATAACCGCAGCCCAAACAACACAAGCAGGGAAAATAATCACAGTCTGCGCCCTGTGCGTGGCACAAAACAGAGCCGTTACCACAGATGCTGTGTTGTGACTCTACAAACAGTACTTTTCATATGAGGTGAGGAGAGGTTATCAGCATCACAACCTTGCCCGCATCTGGGCACGTATTAATTATCACGCTCAGCATACACGCCTGTTTCTCAGAGCTGAGGCGATATTTGGCTGGGGACGTGAGGTCTCATTATTACAGGGGCTGCTAGCGATGTCCTCTGCTCTTCCCATCCATGAGGAAGACAAAAAAAAAAAAAAAAAACTTCTTACTGTCCTCTGGTTCCCAGTGGAAATCGGCAAGCCCATCTCACTGCTTAGCAACCAGCCCTGGGGCCTGTTTTACACAGCTTAATTCAGATGTGAGTTAGCTGCAGTTGATTGGCTGTGCGGTCCACTCCTCTGTATTCTCCCGCTCTCTTTCTCAGAGGTGAGGACTGGCTAGAGAAAGAGAAATGTACAATGGATGCAGAGGCTACTGTGTGTGACAGTAATGAAGGATGGCTGGGACAAGAAGGGGGCAATACTGGGACTGCGCTCAGAGGAGATAATGGTCAACGTCCTCGCTAAGAGTTGGGAACACCATTTAAAAGTTTCACTTTTCAATACAAATCAGCTGACATTTTAACTGTGCTAAGACTCTGTGCCTTTTCAGGATTGCTCATGTTAACATGAGATGCATGCAGTAATGAAAATGCCTTGCTTTTTCTTTTTGTTTACCTAAAACATTTGTGTTCTTGTTACTGTTTTCAGAGATGTAATTGTACAACTGCTATAAAATACATTCATAAATAGTAAAAATAAATAAATAAATAAATAAATTAATTAATGAATAATAATAATAATAATAATAATAATAATAATTATTATTATTATTATTATTATTTTGTCTTTTTATAATGAATAGGTTACTGGCCTTAGTAATCTCATTATTCAATTATACAAAAAAAGTTATAAAAATTATTAAAGTTATGTCGGGTCTGAGGCCAGTTCTGATTTTTAATAGTGCAGAATCTTAAATATTTATTTTCAAAACGTGTTGCTTTTAAAATCTTTAAAAAAAAAGTTATTTTCAGGTTTTAAATTAGAATATTTAATTTTCAATGCAATTTCAGATCCCAATGTATATATTTGCATTATTATTAATATCTTGTATCTCGTTTTCTCAAAATACCAAATATTTTAATTTCTAATTTATTCAAGATAAAAAAAAATATTTTTACCATTCATTCTAGTTGTATGTGTGGAAAAAAAAGTGAGAAAACAGTTCCTGATAAGGAATATTGTGTCACTGGTGCCACAACGGTCCAAATACAATATTCTCAACACTAAGGCATAGTGTTGAAGCTCTGTCCTTCCAATGAAGAAGAACAAGTGAGCGAGAGAGAGAGTGGA
This sequence comes from Sinocyclocheilus anshuiensis, assembly GCF_001515605.1. NCBI lineage: Eukaryota > Metazoa > Chordata > Actinopteri > Cypriniformes > Cyprinidae > Sinocyclocheilus > Sinocyclocheilus anshuiensis. The sequence goes on from NW_015548255.1 coordinate 940,204, forward strand.
TGGAAGTGAGCTCAACAGGGACTTACACCAGTGAGGTAGAGTTTAACATTTTGGCTGATAGTGGGTCAATTACCTGTGTGTAATTGCAATAATTCCAATAACGCAGCAGTCATGCTTGACAGTTTCCAGATCAGGTCCAATAATTGCAGGGTGATGTGTATAACTGGAATCAAAGGAGAGGCTCTGGAACTCGGTTCTGCCATTCGCAGCCAAACCCACAATGCTTAATGCAATAAATCCTGAGCTTATTAGCACAGCTCTAAATGGCAAATTGGTGTGAATACCAAATTATTCAGGTTATGATTGAGGGGGAAAAAAAGTTGAGGAGGGGAAATTTGACAGAAAAAATGACAGGTATTCCAGCAAAGGCCCAGCAATTGACTTCACTTCATGCCGTAACATCTGTGCTTACACGCATTATTCGACAGGAAACAATCCTGAAGTAAACAAGCACCTCTCTGATCATTTGTAAAATCCCTTAAGATTCATTACATACCTATATTGTCTCATAATCGCGCATTACATTCAGCTGTGATCGCTCGCCGCGGAAAACTACCAAACCCGCACACATGTGGAAACGGAGCCCTGTTGATATTCACATGACCAGGCACTCGGCAACTCAAAGCAACAAGAGGCTAATAGGACCGCAGCCCGTTTACTGAGGTAATTAAATGGCCGTGCAAGAGGACCAGAGAGGGAGAACACTACGGGGACTGAGAAATATTGCCCGAGTGTGGGGCCACTTTGCTAATAGGCCTGGCGTGATGACAGATCTCATGAAGTGGCCCCTTTGCATTAGCAGGAAGGCATTAATAAACAGGAATGGGTTAATAGTGCAGAAAAAGCCAGCAGTCAGACTGTGGGGGTGTGGAATATTCCTTTCTTAAGTCAGCTGTAAGTAATTACGCCATGGTGAGCTTCTGACGATTACCATAACAGAGCAATTGGACGTGAAGAATGGATAATAGTATGAACATGGAAGTGTGTTTAGAGAGGGGCTGCGGGAACTGGGTAATGCTACGCATTCCTCTCTTCTCCCAGGACACGCGAGAGGGGTGATCTGATGATTTCAGCACTCGGAGGGCGACCCTCTGAGAAGTTTCAGGCTTACGGATTGTGACAAGGCCTTTCTTCATTGTAACCTAGACTTTTGCCCTGTGTATTTGGCAACTGTCCATTGGTTGTACATGTAAACGAACATTTTGCAGCCTCGCACACATGAAAGTAAGACGAGAACCCCCCCAAAAAACATGTTTTCCTGGCTTTGGGTCTCTAGATTGCAGGGGAAACATGAAAGGTTCCAGAATAGCATTTAATTAGATGTACAATTTAAGCTGAAAAATATTTCTCCTTTTGGCAGTTCCTTAATCTCACATAAATAATGTTTATTTAATGTTCATATAAAGGAGTGTAAATATAATAACACACTCCATCATGATGAGAGGCGCAAACAACTCTACCATTCAAAAGTTTGGGGTCGGTAAGATTTTCTGATAGAAATCTCTTTGCTCACCAAGGCAGCATTTATTTGATCAAAAATGCAGCAAAAACAGAAATATTATTAAATATTATTACAATTTATAACTGTTTTCTATTTTAATATATTTTAAAACAACATTTATTTCTGTAATGACAAAGTGGAATTTTCAGCAGCCTCCAGTCACATGTCACATGTCACATGATCCTTCAGAAATCACTCGAATATACTGAAACATTTCTTATTATTATAAATGTTGAAAACAGCCATGCTGCATAATATTTTTGTGGAAACCAAGATACTTTTTAGGATTCTTTGATGAATAATAAGTTCAAAAGAACACCATTTATTTGAAACAGAAATCGTCTGTGTCATTATAATTGTCTTCACTGTCACTTTTGATTAATTTAATGCATCCTTGCTAAATAAAAGTCTTAGTTTCTTAAAAAAAGAAAGAACGAAGAAAAAAACTCTTACTGACCAGTCCTGACTTTGTTCTTCAACAGTAAAGGGAGGAGGAGAGGGATGACAGGATGAGGGGGATGGTGGAGTCCAGAGGTCTCAATCCTTACAGTCAATGCAGCCAGCATGTGACGGTTCCCACAGCTGGGCCGCCACTCTGTTTTGGATCAGGTCACAGAGCCTTCAGAAAGGTCAAGGAACAGAGGTCAGCCTGTCTGAAGAAACTTCCTAGGGGACTTTCAGTACACTTTCAGCATTCATCAACAAAGGGATTCTCACAGGTGAATGAGCAGAGAGGGAGGGAGAGAGAGAGAGAGAGAGAGAGAGAGAAGCAATAGAACACTTTTTTCATATCACACAGAAAATAAGGCAGAAGTATTTTCTATTTCCTCTGACCACTCCTAATAAACAAGGATAATCAAATTCCTTAGGGACTTAGGGGCAACGTAGGGGCCATAGTAAGAAAACGCTAAGTGACTTGATGTGTGTAATGATGCTTGATTTCAATTTTAAAATTATTTCAAGCTATAAATTGTGCAGTAACGAGCAATGCCAAATTTATTACCATCAAATCAATCATAAAGGCTGATTGGTACTTCAAATTAATTTTTATTTTTCCAGAACAATATAGACAATCTATACTTAAATAATATTGTTTTAATATGTGTTTCATATTTTTATGACACCCAAGAAAGTAATAATTCAGCCCCTTTTATCATAATTTATTGTACGAAGAAAAAAAAAAAGGTATGTTTGATTAATCTACACTACCGATCAAAAGTTTGGGGTAGGTCTGAAAGACGTCTCTTATGCTAACAGGCTTATATTCAATAAAAATACAGTAAAAACAGCAATATTGTGAAATACTATTACTATGTATAATCAACAACATTAACTGTTTTCAATTTTAATATATTTAAAATGTAATTTATTCTTGTGATAGCAAAACTGAATTTTCAGCAGCCATTACTCTAGTACTTGTGTCCCATGATCCTTCAAAAAATATTCTAATGTGCTGATTTTCTGATCAACGTAACATTTTTTGTTTTTTATCAATGTTGAAAACAGCTGTGCTGCTTAATATTTTTGTGGAAACCATGATATATTTTTCTAGATGAATAGAAATTTGAAAATAAAATTTATTTTAATAAAAATATATTTTGTAACATTATAAATGTCTCTACTGTCAGTATATATACTA